>NC_092420.1:3150600-3750600 GCF_040894005.1 Engystomops pustulosus
CCTCCTAGTGGTGGTGTATAATGTGTATGTAGTGATCTCCTCCTAGTGGTGGTGTATAATGTGTATGTAGTGATCTCCTCCTAGTGGTGGTGTATAATGTGTATGTAGTGATCTCCTCCTAGTGGTGGTGTATAATGTGTATGTAGTGATCTCCTCCTAGTGGTGGTGTATAATCTGTATGTAGTGATCTCCCCCTAGTGGTGGTGTATAATGTGTATGTAGTGATCTCCTCCTAGTGGTGGTGTATAATGTGTATGTAGTGATCTCCTCCTAGTGGTGGTGTATAATCTGTATGTAGTGATCTCCCCCTAGTGGTGGTGTATAATGAGTATGTAGTGATCTCCCTCTAGTGGTTGTGTATAATCTGTATGTAGTGATCTCCCCCTAGTGGTGGTGTATAATGTGTATGTAGTGATCTCCCTCTAGTGGTGGTGTATAATCTGTATGTAGTGATCTCCTCCTAGTGGTGGTGTATAATCTGTATGTAGTGATCTCCCCCTAGTGGTGGTGTATAATGTGTATGTAGTGATCTCCCCCTAGTGGTGGAGTATAATCTGTATGTAGTGATCTCCTCCTAGTGGTGTGTATAATCTGTATGTAGTGATCTCCCCCTAGTGGTGGTGTATAATCTGTATGTAGTGAGCTCCCCCTAGTGGTGGTGTATAATCTGTATGTAGTGAGCTCCCCTAGTGGTGGTGTATAATGTGTATGTAGTGATCTCCTCCTAGTGGTGGTGTATAATGTGTATGTAGTGATCTCCCCCTAGTGGTGGTGTATAATCTGTATGTAGTGATCTCCCCCTAGTGGTGGTGTATAATGTGTATGTAGTGATCTCCCCCTAGTGGTGGTGTATAATGTGTATGTAGTGATCTCCCCCTAGTGGTGGTGTATAATGTGTATGTAGTGAGCTCCCCCTAGTGGTGGTGTATAATCTGTATGTAGTGAGTTCCTCCTAGTGGTGGTGTATAATGTGTATGTAGTGATCTCCTCCCTAGTGGTGGTGTATAATGTGTATGTAGTGACCTCCTCCTAGTGGTGGTGTATAATCTGTATGTAGTGATCTCCTCCTAGTGGTGGTGTATAATCTGTATGTAGTGATCTCCCCCTAGTGGTGGTGTATAATCTGTATGTAGTGATCTCCTCCTAGTGGTGGTGTATAATCTGTATGTAGTGATCTCCTCCTAGTGGTGGTGTATAATGTGTATGTAGTGATCTCCTCCTAGTGGTGGTGTATAATGTGTATGTAGTGATCTCCTCCTAGTGGTGGTGTATAATGTGTATGTAGTGATCTCCCCCTAGTGGTGGTGTATAATCTGTATGTAGTGATCTCCCCCTAGTGGTGGTGAATAATCTGTATGTAGTGATCTCCTCCTAGTGGTGGTGTATAATCTGTATGTAGTGATCTCCTCCTAGTGGTGGTGTATAATGTGTATGTAGTGATCTCCCCCTAGTGGTGGTGTATAATCTGTATGTAGTGATCTCCCCCTAGTGGTGGTGAATAATCTGTATGTAGTGATCTCCTCCTAGTGGTGGTGTATAATCTGTATGTAGTGATCTCCTCCTAGTGGTGGTGTATAATGTGTATGTAGTGATCTCCTCCTAGTGGTGGTGTATAATGTGTATGTAGTGATCTCCCCCTAGTGGTGGTGTATAATGTGTATGTAGTGATCTCCTCCTAGTGGTGGTGTATAATCTGTATGTAGTGATCTCCCCCTAGTGGTGGTGTATAATCTGTATGTAGTGATCTCCCCCTAGTGGTGGTGTATAATGTGTATGTAGTGATCTCCCCCTAGTGGTGGTGTATAATGTGTATGTAGTAATCTCCCCCTAGTGGTGGTGTATAATGTGTATGTAGTAATCTCCCCCTAGTGGTGGTGTATAATGTGTATGTAGTAATCTCCCCCTAGTGGTGGTGTATAATGTGTATGTAGTAATCTCCTCCTAGTGGTGGTGTATAATCTGTATGTAGTGATCTCCCCCTAGTGGTGGTGTATAATGTGTATGTAGTGAGCTCCCCCTAGTGGTGGTGTATAATGTGTATGTAGTGAGCTCCCCCTAGTGGTGGTGTATAATGTGTATGTAGTGAGCTCCCCCTAGTGGTGGTGTATAATGTGTATGTAGTGAGCTCCCCCTAGTGGTGGTGTATAATGTGTATGTAGTAATCTCCCCCTAGTGGTGGTGTATAATGTGTATGTAGTAATCTCCCCCTAGTGGTGGTGTATAATGTGTATGTAGTAATCTCCTCCTAGTGGTGGTGTATAATCTGTATGTAGTGATCTCCCCCTAGTGGTGGTGTATAATGTGTATGTAGTGATCTCCCCCTAGTGGTGGTGTATAATGTGTATGTAGTGATCTCCCCCTAGTGGTGGTGTATAATGTGTATGTAGTGAGCTCCCCCTAGTGGTGGTGTATAATGTGTATGTAGTGAGCTCCCCCTAGTGGTGGTGTATAATGTGTATGTAGTGAGCTCCTCCTAGTGGTGGTGTATAATCTGTATGTAGTGATCTCCCCCTAGTGGTGGTGTATAATCTGTATGTAGTGATCTCCCCCTAGTGGTGGTGTATAATGTGTATGTAGTGATCTCCCCCTAGTGGTGGTGTATAATGTGTATGTAGTAATCTCCCCCTAGTGGTGGTGTATAATGTGTATGTAGTAATCTCCCCCTAGTGGTGGTGTATAATGTGTATGTAGTAATCTCCTCCTAGTGGTGGTGTATAATCTGTATGTAGTGATCTCCCCCTAGTGGTGGTGTATAATGTGTATGTAGTGATCTCCCCCTAGTGGTGGTGTATAATGTGTATGTAGTGAGCTCCCCCTAGTGGTGGTGTATAATGTGTATGTAGTGAGCTCCCCCTAGTGGTGGTGTATAATGTGTATGTAGTGAGCTCCCCCTAGTGGTGGTGTATAATGTGTATGTAGTGAGCTCCCCCTAGTGGTGGTGTATAATGTGTATGTAGTAATCTCCCCCTAGTGGTGGTGTATAATGTGTATGTAGTAATCTCCCCCTAGTGGTGGTGTATAATGTGTATGTAGTAATCTCCTCCTAGTGGTGGTGTATAATCTGTATGTAGTGATCTCCCCCTAGTGGTGGTGTATAATGTGTATGTAGTGATCTCCCCCTAGTGGTGGTGTATAATGTGTATGTAGTGATCTCCCCCTAGTGGTGGTGTATAATGTGTATGTAGTGAGCTCCCCCTAGTGGTGGTGTATAATGTGTATGTAGTGAGCTCCCCCTAGTGGTGGTGTATAATGTGTATGTAGTGAGCTCCTCCTAGTGGTGGTGTATAATCTGTATGTAGTGATCTCCCCCTAGTGGTGGTGTATAATCTGTATGTAGTGATCTCCCCCTAGTGGTGGTGTATAATGTGTATGTAGTGATCTCCCCCTAGTGGTGGTGTATAATCTGTATGTAGTGATATCCCCCTAGTGGTGGTGTATAATGTGTATGTAGTGATCTCCCCCTAGTGGTGGTGTATAATGTGTATGTAGTGAGCTCCCCGTAGTGGTGACTGTATCGTGTGGATCCTTCCTTCTCCTCGCACCGGTTTCTGGCAGGTGAGTTCCCCGGATGCTGTGGGGCAGCACTTCAGTGTCTCTTCACATTTGGAATCGGAGGTGCAGACAACGATCGGGTCACTTATTGTCCCATTCACACTCTCCGGTGGGGGGCAGGATCCAGGTTTTTCTGAAAGTAAATAAAAATAGGTGACGTTGGGTTCGGAGCTTCTGTCTCTGGATTGTAAGATCAGATATTTACCCACCTTCCGGAATCTTACACTGAAGTCCGAGACAAGACGTCTTACAACATTTCCGGATCCCACGACAAGTCGAATCATTATTGCAGACGTTGAAGCAAGCGCCGAGGCTCATCTCCTCCGGCTCCGGACACTTCCCAGGCTTTACTAGAACTGAAGCAAAGAACCACAAGTCCAGCAGCAATAATAATTCTATCCTGCACTACTGATACATTCCTGGAATGACCAATAGGAGGAGCTCACTACATACACATTATACACCACCACTAGGAGGAGATCACTACATACAGATTATACACCACCACTAGGGGGAGATCACTACATACACATTATACACCACCACTAGGGGGAGATCACTACATACACATTATACACCACCACTAGGGGGAGATCACTACATACACATTATACACCACCACTAGGAGGAGATCACTACATACACATTATACACCACCACTAGGGGGAGATCACTACATACACATTATACACCACCACTAGGAGGAGATCACTACATACACATTATACACCACCACTAGGGGGAGATCACTACATACACATTATACACCACCACTAGGGGGAGATCACTACATACACATTATACACCACCACTAGGGGGAGATCACTACATACACATTATACACCACCACTAGGGGGAGCTCACTACATACACATTATACACCACCACTAGGAGGAGATCACTACATACACATTATACACCACCACTAGGGGGAGATCACTACATACAGATTATACACCACCACTAGGGGGAGATCACTACATACACATTATACCCCACCACTAGGGGGAGATCACTACATACACATTATACACCACCACTAGGGGGAGCTCACTACATACAGATTATACATCACCACTAGGGGGAGATCACTACATACAGATTATACATCACCACTAGGGGGAGATCACTACATACACATTATACATCACCACTAGGGGGAGATCACTACATACAGATTATACACCACCACTAGGGGGAGCTCACTACATACAGATTATACATCACCACTAGGGGGAGATCACTACATACAGATTATACACCACCACTAGGAGGAGATCACTACATACACATTATACACCACCACTAGGAGGAGATCACTACATACACATTATACACCACCACTAGGAGGAGATCACTACATACACATTATACACCACCACTAGGGGGAGATCACTACATACACATTATACACCACCACTAGGAGGAGATCACTACATACACATTATACACCACCACTAGGAGGAGATCACTACATACACATTATACATCACCACTAGGAGGAGATCACTACATACACATTATACATCACCACTAGGGGGAGATCACTACATACACATTATACATCACCACTAGGAGGAGATCACTACATACACATTATACATCACCACTAGGGGGAGATCACTACATACAGATTATACACCACCACTAGGGGAGATCACTACATACACATTATACACCACCACTAGGGGGAGCTCACTACATACAGATTATACACCACCACTAGGGGGAGATCACTACATACACATTATACACCACCACTAGCAGGAGATCACTACATACAGATTATACACCACCACTAGGAGGAGATCACTACATACACATTATACACCACCACTAGGGGGAGATCACTACATACACATTATACACCACCACTAGGGGGAGATCACTACATACACATTATACACCACCACTAGGGGGAGATCACTACATACACATTATACACCACCACTAGGGGGAGATCACTACATACACATTATACACCACCACTAGGAGGAGATCACTACATACACATTATACATCACCACTAGGAGGAGATCACTACATACACATTATACACCACCACTAGGAGGAGATCACTACATACACATTATACACCACCACTAGGGGGAGATCACTACATACACATTATACACCACCACTAGGGGGAGATCACTACATACACATTATACACCACCACTAGGAGGAGATCACTACATACAGATTATACACCACCACTAGGAGGAGATCACTACATACACATTATACACCACCACTAGGGGGAGATCACTACATACACATTATACACCACCACTAGGAGGAGATCACTACATACAGATTATACACCACCACTAGGAGGAGATCACTACATACACATTATACACCACCACTAGGGGGAGATCACTACATACAGATTATACACCACCACTAGCAGGAGATCACTACATACACATTATACACCACCACTAGGGGGAGATCACTACATACACATTATACACCACCACTAGGGGGAGATCACTACATACACATTATACACCACCACTAGGGGGAGATCACTACATACACATTATACACCACCACTAGGGGGAGATCACTACATACACATTATACACCACCACTAGGGGGAGCTCACTACATACACATTATACACCACCACTAGGGGGAGATCACTACATACAGATTATACACCACCACTAGGGGGAGCTCACTACATACAGATTATACATCACCACTAGGAGGAGATCACTACATACACATTATACACCACCAGTAGGGGGAGATCAATACATACACATTATACACCACCACTAGGAGGAGATCACTACATACACATTATACACCACCACTAGGGGGAGATCACTACATACACATTATACACCACCACTAGGAGGAGATCACTACATACACATTATACACCACCACTAGGGGGAGATCACTACATACACATTATACACCACCACTAGGAGGAGATCACTACATACACATTATACACCACCTCTAGGGGGAGATCACTACATACACATTATACACCACCACTAGGAGGAGATCACTACATACACATTATACACCACCACTAGGGGGAGATCACTACATACACATTATACACCACCACTAGGAGGAGATCACTACATACACATTATACACCACCACTAGGAGGAGATCACTACATACACATTATACACCACCTCTAGGGGGAGATCACTACATACACATTATACACCACCACTAGGGGGAGATCACTACATACACATTATACACCACCACTAGGAGGAGATCACTACATACACATTATACACCACCACTAGGAGGAGATCACTACATACACATTATACACCACCTCTAGGGGGAGATCACTACATACACATTATACACCACCACTAGGGGGAGATCACTACATACACATTATACACCACCACTAGGGGGAGATCACTACATACACATTATACACCACCACTAGGGGGAGCTCACTACATACACATTATACACCACCACTAGGGGGAGATCACTACATACACATTATACACCACCACTAGGGCGAGATCACTACATACAGATTATACACCACCACTAGGGGGAGCTCACTACATACAGATTATACACCACCACTAGGAGGAGATCACTACATACACATTATACACCACCACTAGGGGGAGATCACTACATACAGATTATACACCACCACTAGGAGGAGATCACTACATACACATTATACACCACCACTAGGGGGAGATCACTACATACACATTATACACCACCACTAGGGGGAGATCACTACATACACATTATACACCACCACTAGGGGGAGATCACTACATACAGATTATACACCACCACTAGGAGGAGATCACTACATACACATTATACACCACCACTAGGAGGAGATCACTACATACACATTATACACCACCACTAGGGGGAGATCACTACATACACATTATACACCACCACTAGGAGGAGATCACTACATACACATTATACATCACCACTAGGGGGAGATCACTACATACAGATTATACACCACCACTAGGGGGAGCTCACTACATACAGATTATACACCACCACTAGGAGGAGATCACTACATACACATTATACACCACCACTAGGGGGAGATCACTACATACAGATTATACACCACCACTAGGAGGAGATCACTACATACACATTATACACCACCACTAGGAGGAGATCACTACATACACATTATACACCACCACTAGGAGGAGATCACTACATACACATTATACACCACCACTAGGGGGAGATCACTACATACACATTATACACCACCACTAGGAGGAGATCACTACATACACATTATACATCACCACTAGGGGGAGATCACTACATACACATTATACATCACCACTAGGGGGAGATCACTACATACACATTATACACCACCACTAGGGGGAGATCACTACATACAGATTATACACCACCACTAGGAGGAGATCACTACATACACATTATACACCACCACTAGGAGGAGATCACTACATACACATTATACACCACCACTAGGGGGAGATCACTACATACACATTATACACCACCACTAGGAGGAGATCACTACATACACATTATACATCACCACTAGGGGGAGATCACTACATACAGATTATACACCACCACTAGGAGGAGATCACTACATACAGATTATACACCACCACTAGGGGGAGATCACTACATACAGATTATACACCACCACTAGGAGGAGATCACTACATACACATTATACACCACCACTAGGAGGGGATCACTACATACACATTATACACCACCACTAGGAGGAGATCACTACATACACATTATACATCACCACTAGGGGGAGATCACTACATACAGATTATACACCACCACTAGGGGGAGATCACTACATACACATTATACACCACCACTAGGGGGAGATCACTACATACAGATTATACACCACCACTAGGAGGAGATCACTACATACACATTATACATCACCACTAGGGGGAGATCACTACATACAGATTATACACCACCACTAGGAGGAGATCACTACATACAGATTATACACCACCACTAGGAGGAGATCACTACATACACATTATACACCACCACTAGGAGGAGCTCACTACATACACATTATACACCACCACTAGGGGGAGATCACTACATACACATTATACACCACCACTAGGGGGGGATCACTACATACACATTATACACCACCACTAGGGGGAGATCACTACATACACATTATACACCACCACTAGGGGGAGATCACTACATACACATTATACACCACCACTAGGGGGAGATCACTACATACACATTATACACCACCACTAGGAGGAGATCACTACATACACATTATACACCACCACTAGGGGGAGATCACTACATACACATTATACACCACCACTAGGAGGAGATCACTACATACACATTATACATCACCACTAGGGGGAGATCACTACATACAGATTATACACCACCACTAGGAGGAGATCACTACATACAGATTATACACCACCACTAGGGGGAGATCACTACATACAGATTATACACCACCACTAGGAGGAGATCACTACATACACATTATACACCACCACTAGGAGGGGATCACTACATACACATTATACACCACCACTAGGAGGAGATCACTACATACACATTATACATCACCACTAGGGGGAGATCACTACATACAGATTATACACCACCACTAGGGGGAGATCACTACATACACATTATACACCACCACTAGGGGGAGATCACTACATACAGATTATACACCACCACTAGGAGGAGATCACTACATACACATTATACATCACCACTAGGGGGAGATCACTACATACAGATTATACACCACCACTAGGAGGAGATCACTACATACAGATTATACACCACCACTAGGAGGAGATCACTACATACACATTATACACCACCACTAGGAGGAGCTCACTACATACACATTATACACCACCACTAGGGGGAGATCACTACATACACATTATACACCACCACTAGGGGGGGATCACTACATACACATTATACACCACCACTAGGGGGAGATCACTACATACACATTATACACCACCACTAGGGGGAGATCACTACATACACATTATACACCACCACTAGGGGGAGATCACTACATACACATAATACACCACCACTAGGGGGAGATCACTACATACACATTATACACCACCACTAGGGGGAGATCACTACATACACATTATACACCACCACTAGGGGGGATCACTACATACACATTATACACCACCACTAGGGGGAGATCACTACATACACATTATACACCACCACTAGGGGGAGATCACTACATACACATTATACACCACCACTAGGGGGAGATCACTACATACACATTATACACCACCACTAGGGGGAGATCACTACATACACATTATACACCACCACTAGGGGGAGATCACTACATACACATTATACACCACCACTAGGGGGAGATCACTACATACAGATTATACACCACCACTAGGAGGAGATCACTACATACACATTATACACCACCACTAGGGGGGATCACTACATACACATTATTCACCACCACTAGGGGGAGCTCACTACATACAGATTATACACCACCACTAGGAGATCACTACATACACATTATACACCACCACTAGGGGGAGATCACTACATACACATTATACACCACCACTAGGGGGAGATCACTACATACACATTATACACCACCACTAGGGGGAGATCACTACATACACATTATACACCACCACTAGGGGGAGATCACTACATACAGATTATACATCACCACTAGGGGGAGATCACTACATACAGATTATACACCACCACTAGGAGGAGATCACTACATACACATTATACACCACCACTAGGGGGAGATCACTACATACACATTATACACCACCACTAGGGGGAGATCACTACATACACATTATACACCACCACTAGGGGGAGATCACTACATACACATTATACACCACCACTAGGGGGAGATCACTACATACACATTATACACCACCACTAGGGGGAGATCACTACATACAGATTATACATCACCACTAGGGGGAGATCACTACATACAGATTATACACCACCACTAGGAGGAGATCACTACATACACATTATACACCACCACTAGGGGGAGATCACTACATACACATTATACACCACCACTAGGGGGAGATCACTACATACACATTATACACCACCACTAGGGGGAGATCACTACATACAGATTATACATCACCACTAGGGGGAGATCACTACATACAGATTATACACCACCACTAGGAGGAGATCACTACATACACATTATACACCACCACTAGGGGGAGATCACTACATACACATTATACACCACCACTAGGGAGAGATCACTACATACACATTATACACCACCACTAGGGGGAGATCACTACATACACATTATACACCACCACTAGGGAGAGATCACTACATACAGATTATACACCACCACTAGGAGGAGATCACTACATACACATTATACACCACCACTAGGAGGAGATCACTACATACACATTATACACCACCACTAGGGGGAGATCACTACATACACATTATACACCACCACTAGGGGGAGATCACTACATACACATTATACACCACCACTAGGGGGAGATCACTACATACACATTATACACCACCACTAGGGGGAGATCACTACATACACATTATACACCACCACTAGGAGGAGATCACTACATACAGATTATACACCACCACTAGGGGGGGATCACTACATACACATTATACACCACCACTAGGAGGAGATCACTACATACAGATTATACACCACCACTAGGGGGGGATCACTACATACACATTATACACCACCACTAGGGGGAGATCACTACATACAGATTATACATCACCACTAGGGGGAGATCACTACATACACATTATACACCACCACTAGGAGGAGATCACTACATACACATTATACACCACCACTAGGAGGAGATCACTACATACAGATTATACACCACCACTAGGGGGAGATCACTACATACAGATTATACACCACCACTAGGAGGAGATCACTACATACACATTATACACCACCACTAGGGGGAGATCACTACATACAGATTATACACCACCACTAGGGGGAGATCACTACATACAGATTATACATCACCACTAGGGGGAGATCACTACATACAGATTATACACCACCACTAGGAGGAGATCACTACATACAGATTTTACACCACCACTAGGGGGAGATCACTACATACACATTATACACCACCACTAGGAGGAGCTCACTACATACACATTATACACCACCACTAGGGGGAGATCACTACATACACATTATACACCACCACTAGGGGGAGATCACTACATACACATTATACACCACCACTAGGAGGAGATCACTACATACACATTATACACCACCACTAGGGGGAGATCACTACATACACATTATACACCACCACTAGGAGGAGATCACTACATACAGATTATACACCACCACTAGGGGGAGATCACTACATACACATTATACACCACCACTAGGGGGAGATCACTACATACACATTATACACCACCACTAGGAGGAGATCACTACATACACATTATACACCACCACTAGGGGGAGATCACTACATACACATTATACACCACCACTAGGAGGAGATCACTACATACAGAATATACACCACCACTAGGGGGAGATCACTACATACAGATTATACACCACCACTAGGAGGAGATCACTACATACACATTATACACCACCACTAGGGGGAGATCACTACATACACATTATACACCACCACTAGGGGGAGATCACTACATACACATTATACACCACCACTAGGGGGAGATCACTACATACACATTATACACCACCACTAGGAGGAGATCACTACATACAGAATATACACCACCACTAGGGGGAGATCACTACATACAGATTATACACCACCACTAGGAGGAGATCACTACATACACATTATACACCACCACTAGGGGGAGATCACTACATACACATTATACACCACCACTAGGAGGAGATCACTACATACACATTATACACCACCACTAGGAGGAGATCACTACATACACATTATACACCACCACTAGGAGGAGATCACTACATACAGATTATACACCACCACTAGGAGGAGATCACTACATACACATTATACACCACCACTAGGAGGAGATCACTACATACACATTATACACCACCACTAGGGGGAGATCACTACATACAGATTATACACCACCACTAGGAGGAGATCACTACATACAGATTATACACCACCACTAGGGGGAGATCACTACATGCACATTATACACCACCACTAGGGGGAGATCACTACATACACATTATACACCACCACTAGGGGGAGATCACTACATACACATTATACACCACCACTAGGGGGAGATCACTACATACACATTATACAGCACCACTAGGGGGAGATCACTACATACACATTATACACCACCACTAGGGGGAGATCACTACATACACATTATACACCACCACTAGGGGGAGATCACTACATACACATTATACACCACCACTAGGGGGAGATCACTACATACACATTATACACCACCACTAGGGGGAGATCACTACATACACATTATACACCACCACTAGGGGGAGATCACTACATACACATTATACACCACCACTAGGGGGAGATCACTACATACACATTATACACCACCACTAGGAGGAGATCACTACATACACATTATACACCACCACTAGGGGGAGATCACTACATACACATTATACACCACCACTAGGGGGAGATCACTACATACACATTATATATCACCACTAGGAGGAGATCACTACATACACATTATACACCACCACTAGGGGGAGATCACTACATACAGATTATACACCACCACTAGGGGGAGCTCACTACATACAGATTATACACCACCACTAGGAGGAGATCACTACATACACATTATACACCACCACTAGGGGGAGATCACTACATACAGATTATACACCACCACTAGGAGGAGATCACTACATACACATTATACACCACCACTAGGGGGAGATCACTACATACACATTATACACCACCACTAGGGGGAGATCACTACATACACATTATACACCACCACTAGGGGGAGATCACTACATACAGATTATACACCACCACTAGGAGGAGATCACTACATACACATTATACACCACCACTAGGAGGAGATCACTACATACACATTATACACCACCACTAGGGGGAGATCACTACATACACATTATACACCACCACTAGGAGGAGATCACTACATACACATTATACATCACCACTAGGGGGAGATCACTACATACAGATTATACACCACCACTAGGGGGAGCTCACTACATACAGATTATACACCACCACTAGGAGGAGATCACTACATACACATTATACACCACCACTAGGGGGAGATCACTACATACAGATTATACACCACCACTAGGAGGAGATCACTACATACACATTATACACCACCACTAGGAGGAGATCACTACATACACATTATACACCACCACTAGGAGGAGATCACTACATACACATTATACACCACCACTAGGGGGAGATCACTACATACACATTATACACCACCACTAGGAGGAGATCACTACATACACATTATACATCACCACTAGGGGGAGATCACTACATACACATTATACATCACCACTAGGGGGAGATCACTACATACAGATTATACACCACCACTAGGGGGAGATCACTACATACAGATTATACACCACCACTAGGAGGAGATCACTACATACACATTATACACCACCACTAGGAGGAGATCACTACATACACATTATACACCACCACTAGGGGGAGATCACTACATACACATTATACACCACCACTAGGAGGAGATCACTACATACACATTATACATCACCACTAGGGGGAGATCACTACATACAGATTATACACCACCACTAGGAGGAGATCACTACATACAGATTATACACCACCACTAGGGGGAGATCACTACATACAGATTATACACCACCACTAGGAGGAGATCACTACATACACATTATACACCACCACTAGGAGGGGATCACTACATACACATTATACACCACCACTAGGAGGAGATCACTACATACACATTATACATCACCACTAGGGGGAGATCACTACATACAGATTATACACCACCACTAGGGGGAGATCACTACATACACATTATACACCACCACTAGGGGGAGATCACTACATACAGATTATACACCACCACTAGGAGGAGATCACTACATACACATTATACATCACCACTAGGGGGAGATCACTACATACAGATTATACACCACCACTAGGAGGAGATCACTACATACAGATTATACACCACCACTAGGAGGAGATCACTACATACACATTATACACCACCACTAGGAGGAGCTCACTACATACACATTATACACCACCACTAGGGGGAGATCACTACATACACATTATACACCACCACTAGGGGGGGATCACTACATACACATTATACACCACCACTAGGGGGAGATCACTACATACACATTATACACCACCACTAGGGGGAGATCACTACATACACATTATACACCACCACTAGGGGGAGATCACTACATACACATTATACACCACCACTAGGGGGAGATCACTACATACACATTATACACCACCACTAGGGGGAGATCACTACATACACATTATACACCACCACTAGGGGGGGATCACTACATACACATTATACACCACCACTAGGGGGAGATCACTACATACACATTATACACCACCACTAGGGGGAGATCACTACATACACATTATACACCACCACTAGGGGGAGATCACTACATACACATTATACACCACCACTAGGGGGAGATCACTACATACACATTATACACCACCACTAGGGGGAGATCACTACATACACATTATACACCACCACTAGGGGGAGATCACTACATACAGATTATACACCACCACTAGGAGGAGATCACTACATACACATTATACACCACCACTAGGGGGGATCACTACATACACATTATTCACCACCACTAGGGGGAGCTCACTACATACAGATTATACACCACCACTAGGAGATCACTACATACACATTATACACCACCACTAGGGGGAGATCACTACATACACATTATACACCACCACTAGGGGGAGATCACTACATACACATTATACACCACCACTAGGGGGAGATCACTACATACACATTATACACCACCACTAGGGGGAGATCACTACATACAGATTATACATCACCACTAGGGGGAGATCACTACATACAGATTATACACCACCACTAGGAGGAGATCACTACATACACATTATACACCACCACTAGGGGGAGATCACTACATACACATTATACACCACCACTAGGGGGAGATCACTACATACACATTATACACCACCACTAGGGGGAGATCACTACATACACATTATACACCACCACTAGGGGGAGATCACTACATACACATTATACACCACCACTAGGGGGAGATCACTACATACAGATTATACATCACCACTAGGGGGAGATCACTACATACAGATTATACACCACCACTAGGAGGAGATCACTACATACACATTATACACCACCACTAGGGGGAGATCACTACATACACATTATACACCACCACTAGGGGGAGATCACTACATACACATTATACACCACCACTAGGGGGAGATCACTACATACAGATTATACATCACCACTAGGGGGAGATCACTACATACAGATTATACACCACCACTAGGAGGAGATCACTACATACACATTATACACCACCACTAGGGGGAGATCACTACATACACATTATACACCACCACTAGGGAGAGATCACTACATACACATTATACACCACCACTAGGGGGAGATCACTACATACACATTATACACCACCACTAGGGAGAGATCACTACATACAGATTATACACCACCACTAGGAGGAGATCACTACATACACATTATACACCACCACTAGGAGGAGATCACTACATACACATTATACACCACCACTAGGGGGAGATCACTACATACACATTATACACCACCACTAGGGGGAGATCACTACATACACATTATACACCACCACTAGGGGGAGATCACTACATACACATTATACACCACCACTAGGGGGAGATCACTACATACACATTATACACCACCACTAGGAGGAGATCACTACATACAGATTATACACCACCACTAGGGGGGGATCACTACATACACATTATACACCACCACTAGGAGGAGATCACTACATACAGATTATACACCACCACTAGGGGGGGATCACTACATACACATTATACACCACCACTAGGGGGAGATCACTACATACAGATTATACATCACCACTAGGGGGAGATCACTACATACACATTATACACCACCACTAGGAGGAGATCACTACATACACATTATACACCACCACTAGGAGGAGATCACTACATACAGATTATACACCACCACTAGGGGGAGATCACTACATACAGATTATACACCACCACTAGGAGGAGATCACTACATACACATTATACACCACCACTAGGGGGAGATCACTACATACAGATTATACACCACCACTAGGGGGAGATCACTACATACAGATTATACATCACCACTAGGGGGAGATCACTACATACAGATTATACACCACCACTAGGAGGAGATCACTACATACAGATTTTACACCACCACTAGGGGGAGATCACTACATACACATTATACACCACCACTAGGAGGAGCTCACTACATACACATTATACACCACCACTAGGGGGAGATCACTACATACACATTATACACCACCACTAGGGGGAGATCACTACATACACATTATACACCACCACTAGGAGGAGATCACTACATACACATTATACACCACCACTAGGGGGAGATCACTACATACACATTATACACCACCACTAGGAGGAGATCACTACATACAGATTATACACCACCACTAGGGGGAGATCACTACATACACATTATACACCACCACTAGGGGGAGATCACTACATACACATTATACACCACCACTAGGAGGAGATCACTACATACACATTATACACCACCACTAGGGGGAGATCACTACATACACATTATACACCACCACTAGGAGGAGATCACTACATACAGAATATACACCACCACTAGGGGGAGATCACTACATACAGATTATACACCACCACTAGGAGGAGATCACTACATACACATTATACACCACCACTAGGGGGAGATCACTACATACACATTATACACCACCACTAGGAGGAGATCACTACATACACATTATACACCACCACTAGGAGGAGATCACTACATACATATTATACACCACCACTAGGGGGAGATCACTACATACACATTATACACCACCACTAGGAGGAGATCACTACATACACATTATACACCACCACTAGGAGGAGATCACTACATACACATTATACACCACCACTAGGAGGAGATCACTACATACAGATTATACACCACCACTAGGAGGAGATCACTACATACACATTATACACCACCACTAGGGGGAGATCACTACATACAGATTATACACCACCACTAGGGGGAGATCACTACATACATATTATACACCACCACTAGGGGGAGATCACTACATACAGATTATACACCACCACTAGGAGGAGATCACTACATACAGATTATACACCACCACTAGGGGGAGATCACTACATGCACATTATACACCACCACTAGGGGGAGATCACTACATACACATTATACACCACCACTAGGGGGAGATCACTACATACACATTATACACCACCACTAGGGGGAGATCACTACATACACATTATACAGCACCACTAGGGGGAGATCACTACATACAGATTATACACCACCACTAGGGGGAGATCACTACATACAGATTATACACCACCACTAGGAGGAGATCACTACATACAGATTATACAGCACCACTAGGGGGAGATCACTACATACAGATTATACACCACCACTAGGGGGAGATCACTACATACAGATTATACACCACCACTAGGGGGAGATCACTACATGCACATTATACACCACCACTAGGGGGAGATCACTACATACACATTATACACCACCACTAGGGGGAGATCACTACATACACATTATACACCACCACTAGGGGGAGATCACTACATACACATTATACAGCACCACTAGGGGGAGATCACTACATACAGATTATACACCACCACTAGGGGGAGATCACTACATACACATTATACATCACCACTAGGGGGAGATCACTACATACACATTATACACCACCACTAGGAGGAGATCACTACATACACATTATACACCACCACTAGGGGGAGATCACTACATACACATTATACACCACCACTAGGGGGAGATCACTACATACACATTATACACCACCGCTAGGGGGAGATCACTACATACACATTATACACCACCACTAGGAGGAGATCACTACATACACATTATACACCACCACTAGGGGGAGATCACTACATACACATTATACACCACCGCTAGGGGGAGATCACTACATACACATTATACACCACCACTAGGAGGAGATCACTACATACAGATTATACACCACCACTAGGGGGAGATCACTACATACAGATTATACACCACCACTAGGGGGAGAATACAGAACCACATAGTACACCCCCTGCACATAGTAAATGGGCCCCAATGTGTCTGAAGGTGCTGATTATCCTGTTCATGAACCTGTCAAAGCAGCGAATCCTCAGCTCAGCGCAGGCTACATTCAGCACATAATTGTCTTCTCCTCCCCCCGCTTTAATATTGGAACGTTCCAGGTAGAGCGATTACACCCGAGTATTAGGGAATTGCTAGTTGTGTAACACTAGGGCTCCATAATCCAATTCACTAAGAAGAGGATGGGTAGAGCCGCCACATTCACCCCTCCCTTCTCAATGAGACGTGATGAGCCCCAATGATCCGTCCGAAGGTTCCCTTTAAGTTTCCTGGACCGGTCCATTCTGAGCTTTGTTCCCAGTAAAACAATGAGGAAACTCACAAGCTGCCACTTCCCTACACGAGGTGAGGTCTGGGCTGCCCACCCTGGGGACTTACCTGTGGTGGTCATGGGTGTCTGTGTCACGTTGTCCCCGTGGACACACGTCAGTCCCAGCAGCAGCAGCAGCGGCAGGAGCTTCATTGTGCTGCTCCAGGCTCCAGGTACAGGACGATCCCTGCAAATCCACCAAATAGCCTTTAAATGTAAGGAGCCGGGGCGGTGCACCGGGGGGAGGGGTCCCACCTGCAGGTCCCGCCCCTCTCACCTGTTACCTGTAGCCGCAAGGAAACTTTCTCACCTGAGGCAGAGAATTCGCTGCTGTCACACAGGATGAGACGCGGACAGCGAGGACAGAACATCTCCAGCTCCTCCACATCTGCAGCAGCTCGGAAACAACTGCCCCCATCATGTGCACCGGTGGGGGAGGAGCAAACACAAAGTGACAATAGGATCCCTGGTCATAAGATGTCACACAGGTGCACGGCTCGTTTTACCCCTGGTCATGTGATGTCACACAGGTGCACGGCTCGTTATACCCCTGGTCATGTGATGTCACACAGGTGCACGGCTCGTTATATCCCGGGTCATGTGATGTCACACAGGTGCACGGCTCGTTATATCCCTGGTCATGTGATGTCACACAGGTGCACGGCTCGTTATACCCCTGGTCATATCATGTCACACAGGTGCACGGCTCGTTATATCCCGGGTCATGTGATGTCACACAGGTGCACGGCTCGTTATACCCCTGGTCATGTCATGTCACACAGGTGCACGGCTCGTTATATCCCGGGTCATGTGATGTCACACAGGTGCACGGCTCGTTATATCCCTGGTCATGTGATGTCACACAGGTACAGGGCTCGTTATATCTCTGGTCATGTGATGTCACACAGGTGCACGGCTCGTTATATCCCTGGTCATGTGATGTCACACAGGTGCACGGCTCATTGTATCCGTGGTCATGTGATGTCACACAGGTGCATGACTCATTATAGAGCTGGTCAGGTGATGTCACACAGGTGCAGTGCTCATTATATAACTGATCATGTGATTCCACACAGGTGCAGGGCTCGTTATATCCCTGATCATGTGATGTCACACAGGTGCAGGGCTCGCTACATTCCTGGTCATGTGATGTCACACAGGTGCACGGCTCATAATATTCCTGATCATTTGATGTCACACAAGTGCACGGCTCGTTATATCCCTGGTCAAGTGATGTCACACAGGTGCACGGCTCGTTATATCCCTGGTCATGTGATGTCACACAGGTGCACGGCTCGTTATATACCTGGTCATGTGATGTCACACAGGTGCACGGCTCGTTATATCCCTGGTCATGTGATGTCACACAGGTGCACGGCTCGTTATATCCCTGGTCATGTGATGTCACACAGGTGCACGGCTCGTTATATCCCGGGTTATGTGATGTCACACAGGTGCACTGCTTGTTATATCCCTGGTCATGCGATGTCACACAGGTGCATGGCTCGTTATCTCCCTGGTCATGTGATGTCACACAGGTGCACGGCTCATTATAAAACTGATCATCTGATGTCACACAGGTGGACAGATCGGTATATCCCTGGTCATGTGATGTCGCACAGGTGCACAGATTGTTATATCATTGGTCATGTGATGTCACACAGGTGCACGGCTCATTATATCCTTGGTCATGTGATGTCACAAAGGTGCACGGCTCATCATATTCCCAGTCATTGGCTGTCACACAGGTGCAGGGCTCGTTATATCCCTGGTCATGTAATGTCACACAGGTGCAGGGCTCGTTATATCCCTGGTCATGTGATGTCACACAGGTGCACGGCTCGTTATATCCCTGGTCATGTGATGTCACACAGGTGCACGGCTCGTTATATCCCGGGTCATGTGATGTCACACAGGTGCACGGCTCGTTATATCCCTAGTCATGTGATGTCACACAGGTGCACGGCTCCTTATATCCCTGGTCATGTGATGTCACACAGGTGCACGGCTCGTTATAGACCTGATCATGTGGTGTCACACAGGTGCACAGCTTGTTATATCATTGATCATGTGATGTCACACAGGTGCAGGGCTCCTAATATCCCTGGTCAGGTGATGTCACACAGGTGCACAGCTAATTATATCCCTGGTTATGTGATGTAACAGAAAATATTGGAAAATTGCTTCGATTTTGAGAATAAACCTCCACTGAGAAATGTAGAAGGAGGAGGACAGAGTAATGTAGAAGGAGGAGGACAGAGTAATGTAGAAGGAGGAGGACAGAGTAATGTAGAAGGAGGAGGAGGACAGAGTAATGTAGAAGGAGAAGGACAGAGTAATGTAGAAGGAGGAGGACAGAGTAATGTAGAAGGAGGAGGAGGACAGAGTAATGTAAAAGGAGGAGGACAGAGTAATGTAGAAGGAGGAGGACAGAGTAATGTAGAAGGAGGAGGAGGACAGAGTAAGGTAAAAGGAAGAGGACAGAGTAATGTAGAAGGAGGAGGAGGACAGAGTAATGTAAAAGGAGGAGGACAGAGTAATGTAGAAGGAGGAGGACAGAGTAATGTAGAAGGAGGAGGAGGACAGAGTAATGTAAAAGGAGGAGGACAGAGTAATGTAGAAGGAGGAGGAGGACAGAGTAATGTAGAAGGAGGAGGACAGTAATGTAAAAGGAGGAGGACAGAGCAATGTAAAAGGAGGAGGACAGAGTAATGTAGAAGGAGGAGGAGGACAGAGTAATGTAGGAGGAGGAGGAGGACAGAGTAATGTAGGAGGAGGAGGACAGAATAATGTAGAAGGAGGAGGAGGACAGAGTAATGTAGAAGGAGGAGGACAGAGTAATGTAGAATGAGGAGGAGGACAGAGTAATGTAGAGGGAGGAGAAGGGCAGAGTAATGTAGAAGGAGGAGGAGGACAGAGTAATGTAAAAGGAGGACAGAGTAATGTAAAAGGAGGAGGACAGAGTAATGTAGAAGGAGGAGGACAGAGTAATGGAGAAGGAGGGGGACAGAGTAATGTAGAAGGAGGAGGAGGACAGAGTAATGTAGAAGGAGGAGGACAGAGTAATGGAGAAGGAGGGGGACAGAGTAATGTAGAAGGAGGAGGAGGACAGAGTAATGTAGGAGGACAGAGTAATGTAAAAGGAAGAGGACAGAGTAATGTAGAAGGAGGAGGACAGAGTAATGTAGAAGGAGGAGGAGGACAGAGTAATGTAGAAGGAGAAGGAGGACAGAGTAATGTAGAAGGAGGAGGAGGACAGAGTAATGTAGAAGGAGGAGGACAGAGTAATGTAGAAGGAGGAGGACAGAGTAATGTAGAAGGAGGAGGACAAAGTAATGTGGAAAGGGGAGGAGGACAGAGTAATGTAGGAGGAGGAGGACAGAGTAATGTAGAAGGAGGAGGACAGAGTAATGTAGAAGAAGGAGGAGGACAGAGTAATGTAGAAGGAGGAGGACAAAGTAATGTGGAAAGGGGAGGAGGACAGAGTAATGTAGAAGGAGAAGGACAGAGTAATGTAGAAGGAGGAGGAAAGAGTAATGTAGAAGGAGGAGGACAGAGTAATGTAGAAGGAGAAGGACAGAGTAATGTAGAAGGAGGAGAGGGACGGAGAAATGTAGAAGGAGGAGGACAGAGTAATGTAGAAGGAGGAGGAGGACAGAGTAATGTAGAAGGAGGAGGAGGACAGAGCAATGTAGAAGGAGGAGGACAGAGTAATGTAGAAGGAGGAGGAGGACAGAGTAATGTAGAAGAAGGAGGAGGGCAGAGTAAAGTAGAAGGAGGAGGAGGACAGAGTAATGTAGAAGAAGGAGGAGGACAGAGTAAAGTAGAAGGAGGAGGACAGAGTAATGTAAAAGGAGGACAAAGTAATGTGGAAAGGGGAGGAGGACAGAGTAATGTAGAAGGAGGAGGACAGAGTAATGTAGGAGGAGGAGGACAGAGTAATGTATAAGGAGGAGGACAGAGTAATGTAGAAGGAGGAGGACAGAGTAATGTAGAAGGAGGAGGACAGAGTAATGTGGAAAGAGAAGGAAGAGCGAGTAATGTAGAAGGAGGAGGAGGACAGAGTAATGTAGAAGGAGGAGAACAGAGCAATGTAAAAGGAGGAGGACAGAGTAATGTAGAATGAGGAGGACAGAATAATGTAGAAGAAGGACAGAGTAATGTAGAAGGAGGAGGAGGGCAGAGTAATGTAGAAAGAGGAGGAAGAGCGAGTAATGTAGAAGAAGGAGGAGGACAGAGTAATGTAGAAAGAGGAGGAAGAGCGAGTAATGTAGAAGAAGGAGGAGGACAGAGTAATGTAGAAAGAGGAGGAAGAGCGAGTAATGTAGAAGGAGGAGGAGGACAGAGTAATGTAGAAAGAGGAGGAAGAGCGAGTAATGTAGAAGAAGGAGGAGGACAGAGTAATGTAGAAAGAGGAGGAAGAGCGAGTAATGTAGAAGGAGGAGGAGGACAGAGTAATGTAGAAGAAGGAGGAGGACAGAGTAATGTAGAAGGAGGAGGAGGACAGAGTAATGTAGAAGGAGGAGGACAGAGTAATGTAGAAGGAAGAGGACGGAGAAATGTAGAAGGAGGACAAAGTAATGTAGAAGGAGGAGGACAGAGTAATGTAGAATGAGGAGGAGGACAGAGTAATGTAGAAGGAGGAGGACAGAGTAATGTAGAAAGAGGAGGAAGAGCGAGTAATGTAGAAGGAGGAGGAGGACAGAGTAATGTAGAAGAAGGAGGAGGACAGAGTAATGTAGAAGAAGGAGGAGGACAGAGTAATGTAGAAGGAGGAGGAGGACAGAGTAATGTAGAAGGAGGAGGACAGAGTAATGTAGAAGGAGGAGGACAGAGTAATGTAGAAGGAGGAGGAGGACAGAGTAATGTAGAAGGAGGAGGACAGAGTAATGTAGAAGGAGAAGGACAGAGTAATGTAGAAGGAGGAGGAAAGAGTAATGTAGAAGGAGGAGGACAGAGTAATGTAGAAGGAGAAGGACAGAGTAATGTAGAAGGAGGAGGAAAGAGTAATGTAGAAGGAGGAGGACAGAGTAATGTAGAAGGAGAAGGACAGAGTATTGTAGAAGGAGGAGGAAAGAGTAATGTAGAAGGAGGAGGACAGAGTAATGTAGAAGGAGGGGGACAGAGTAATGTAGAAGGAGGGGGACAGAGTAATGTAGAAGGAGAAGGACAGAGTAATGTAGAAGGAGGAGGACAGAGTAATGTAGAAGGAGGAGAACAGAGCAATGTAAAAGGAGGAGGACAGAGTAATGTAGAAGGAGGAGGAGGACAGAGTAATGTAGAAGAAGGAGGAGGGCAGAGTAATGTAGAAGGAGGACAAAGTAATGTGGAAAGGGGAGGAGGACAGAGTAATGTAGAAGGAGGAGGACAGAGTAATGTAGAAGGAGGAGGAGGACAGAGTAATGTAGGAGGAGGAGGACAGAGTAATGTATAAGGAGGAGGACAGAGTAATGTAGAAGGAGGAGGAGGACAGAGTAATGTAGGAGGAGGAGGACAGAGTAATGTAGAAGGAGGAGGAGGACAGAGTAATGTAGGAGGAGGAGGACAGAGTAATGTAGAAGGAGGAGGAGGACAGAGTAATGTAGGAGGAGGAGGACAGAGTAATGTATAAGGAGGAGGACAGAGTAATGTAGAAGGAGGAGGACAGAGTAATGTGGAAAGAGGAGGAAGAGCGAGTAATGTAGAAGGAGGAGGAGGACAGAGTAATGTAGAAGAAGGAGGAGGACAGAGTAATGTAGAAGAAGGAGGAGGACAGAGTAATGTAGAAGGAGGAGGAGGACAGAGTAATGTAGAAGGAGGAGGACAGAGTAATGTAGAAGGAGGAGGACAGAGTAATGTAGAAGGAGAAGGACAGAGTAATGTAGAAGGAGGAGGAAAGAGTAATGTAGAAGGAGGAGGACAGAGTAATGTAGAAGGAGAAGGACAGAGTAATGTAGAAGGAGGAGGAAAGAGTAATGTAGAAGGAGGAGGACAGAGTAATGTAGAAGGAGGGGGACAGAGTAATGTAGAAGGAGGAGGACAGAGTAATGTAGAAGGAGAAGGACAGAGTAATGTAGAAGGAGGAGGACAGAGTAATGTAAAAGGAGGAGGAGGACAGAGTAATGTAGAAGGAGGAGAACAGAGCAATGTAAAAGGAGGAGGACAGAGTAATGTAGAAGGAGGAGGAGGACAGAGTAATGTAGAAGAAGGAGGAGGACAGAGTAATGTAGGAGGAGGAGGACAGAGTAATGTAAAAGGAGGACACAGTAATGTGGAAAGGGGAGGAGGACAGAGTAATGTAGAAGGAGAAGGACAGAGTAATGTAAAAGAAGGACACAGTAATGTGGAAAGGGGAGGAGGACAGAGTAATGTAGAAGGAGGAGGACAGAGTAATGTAAAAGGAGGAGGACAGAGTAATGTAGAAGGAGGAGGAGGACAGAGTAATGTAGGAGGAGGAGGACAGAGTAATGTAGAAGGAGGAGGAGGACAGAGTAATGTAGGAGGAGGAGGACAGAGTAATGTATAAGGAGGAGGACAGAGTAATATAGAAGGAGGAGGACAGAGTAATGTAGAAGGAGGAGGACAGAGTAATGTGGAAAGAGGAGGAAGAGCGAGTAATGTAGAAGGAGGAGGAGGACAGAGTAATGTAGAAGAAGGAGGAGGACAGAGTAATGTAGAAGAAGGACAGAGTAATGTAGAAAGAGGAGGAAGAGCGAGTAATGTAGAAGGAGGAGGAGGACAGAGTAATGTAGAAGGAGGAGAACAGAGCAATGTAAAAGGAGGAGGACAGAGTAATGTAGAAGGAGGAGGAGGACAGAGTAATGTAGAAGAAGGAGGAGGGCAGAGTAATGTAGAAGGAGGACAAAGTAATGTGGAAAGGGGAGGAGGACAGAGTAATGTAGAAGGAGGAGGACAGAGTAATGTAGAAGGAGGAGGAGGACAGAGTAATGTAGGAGGAGGAGGACAGAGTAATGTATAAGGAGGAGGACAGAGTAATGTAGAAGGAGGAGGAGGACAGAGTAATGTAGGAGGAGGAGGACAGAGTAATGTAGAAGGAGGAGGAGGACAGAGTAATGTAGGAGGAGGAGGACAGAGTAATGTAGAAGGAGGAGGAGGACAGAGTAATGTAGGAGGAGGAGGACAGAGTAATGTATAAGGAGGAGGACAGAGTAATGTAGAAGGAGGAGGACAGAGTAATGTGGAAAGAGGAGGAAGAGCGAGTAATGTAGAAGGAGGAGGAGGACAGAGTAATGTAGAAGAAGGAGGAGGACAGAGTAATGTAGAAGAAGGAGGAGGACAGAGTAATGTAGAAGGAGGAGGAGGACAGAGTAATGTAGAAGGAGGAGGACAGAGTAATGTAGAAGGAGGAGGACAGAGTAATGTAGAAGGAGAAGGACAGAGTAATGTAGAAGGAGGAGGAAAGAGTAATGTAGAAGGAGGAGGACAGAGTAATGTAGAAGGAGGAGGACAGAGTAATGTATAAGGAGGAGGACAGAGTAATATAGAAGGAGGAGGACAGAGTAATGTAGAAGGAGGAGGACAGAGTAATGTGGAAAGAGGAGGACAGAGTAATGTAGAAGGAGGAGGAAAGAGTAATGTAGAAGGAGGAGGAAAGAGTAATGTAGAAGGAGGAGGACAGAGTAATGTAGAAGGAGGGGGACAGAGTAATGTAGAAGGAGGAGGACAGAGTAATGTAAAAGGAGGAGGAGGACAGAGTAATGTAGAAGGAGGAGAACAGAGCAATGTAAAAGGAGGAGGACAGAGTAATGTAGAAGGAGGAGGAGGACAGAGTAATGTAGAAGAAGGAGGAGGACAGAGTAATGTAGGAGGAGGAGGACAGAGTAATGTAAAAGGAGGACACAGTAATGTGGAAAGGGGAGGAGGACAGAGTAATGTAGAAGGAGAAGGACAGAGTAATGTAAAAGGAGGACACAGTAATGTGGAAAGGGGAGGAGGACAGAGTAATGTAGAAGGAGGAGGACAGAGTAATGTAAAAGGAGGAGGACAGAGTAATGTAGAAGGAGGAGGAGGACAGAGTAATGTAGGAGGAGGAGGACAGAGTAATGTAGAAGGAGGAGGAGGACAGAGTAATGTAGGAGGAGGAGGACAGAGTAATGTATAAGGAGGAGGACAGAGTAATATAGAAGGAGGAGGACAGAGTAATGTAGAAGGAGGAGGACAGAGTAATGTGGAAAGAGGAGGAAGAGCGAGTAATGTAGAAGGAGGAGGAGGACAGAGTAATGTAGAAGAAGGAGGAGGACAGAGTAATGTAGAAGAAGGACAGAGTAATGTAGAAATAGGAGGAAGAGCGAGTAATGTAGAAGGAGGAGGAGGACAGAGTAATGTAGAAGAAGGAGGAGGACAGAGTAATGTAGAAGGAGGAGGAGGACAGAGTAATGTAGAAGGAGGAGGAGGACAGAGTAATGTAGAAGGAGGAGGAGGACAGAGTAATGTAGAAGGAGGAGGAGGACAGAGTAATGTAGAAGGAGGAGGACGGAGAAATGTAGAAGGAGGACAAAGTAATGTAGAAGGAGGAGGACAGAGTAATGTAGAATGAGGAGGACAGAGTAATGTAGAAAGAGGAGGAAGAGCGAGTAATGTAGAAGGAGGAGGAGGACAGAGTAATGTAGAAGAAGGAGGAGGACAGAGTAATGTAGAAGGAGGAGGAGGACAGAGTAATGTAGAAGGAGGAGGAGGACAGAGTAATGTAGAAAGAGGAGGACGGAGAAATGTAGAAGGAGGACAAAGTAATGTAGAAGGAGGAGGACAGAGTAATGTAGAATGAGGAGGACAGAATAATGTAGAAGGAGGAGGACAGAGTAATGTAGAAGGAGGAGGACAGAGTAATGTAGAAAGAGGAGGAAGAGCGAGTAATGTAGACGGAGGAGGAGGACAGAGTAATGTAGAAGAAGGAGGAGGACAGAGTAATGTAGAAGAAGGAGGAGGACAGAGTAATGTAGAAGGAGGAGGACGGAGTAATGTAGAAGGAGGAGGAGGACAGAGTAATGTAGAAGAAGGAGAAGGACAGAGTAATGTAGAAGGAGGAGGACGGAGTAATGTAGAAGGAGGAGGACGGAGTAATGTAGAAGGAGAAGGAGGACAGAGTAATGTAGAAGGAGGAGGACAGAGTAATGTAGAAGGAGGAGGACGGAGTAATGTAGAAGGAGGAGGAGGACAGAGTAATGTAGAAGAAGGAGGAGGACAGAGTAATGTAGAAGGAGGAGGACGGAGTAATGTAGAAGGAGGAGGAGGGCAGAGTAATGTAGAAGGAGGACAAAGTAATGTGGAAAGGGGAGGAGGACAGAGTAATGTAGAAGGAGAAGGACAGAGTAATGTAAAAGGAGGACAAAGTAATGTGGAAAGGGGAGGAGGACAGAGTAATGTAGAAGGAGGAGGACAGAGTAATGTAAAAGGAGGAGGACAGAGTAATGTAGAAGGAGGAGGAGGACAGAGTAATGTAGGAGGAGGAGGACAGAGTAATGTAGAAGGAGGAGGAGGACAGAGTAATGTAGGAGGAGGAGGACAGAGTAATGTATAAGGAGGAGGACAGAGTAATGTAGAAGGAGGAGGACAGAGTAATGTAGAAGGAGGAGGACAGAGTAATGTGGAAAGAGGAGGAAGAGCGAGTAATGTAGAAGGAGGAGGAGGACAGAGTAATGTAGAAGAAGGAGGAGGACAGAGTAATGTAGAAGAAGGAGGAGGACAGAGTAATGTAGAAGGAGGAGGAGGACAGAGTAATGTAGAAGGAGGAGGACAGAGTAATGTAGAAGGAGGAGGACAGAGTAATGTAGAAGGAGAAGGACAGAGTAATGTAGAAGGAGGAGGAAAGAGTAATGTAGAAGGAGGAGGACAGAGTAATGTAGAAGGAGAAGGACAGAGTAATGTAGAAGAAGGAGGAGGACAGAGTAATGTAGAAGGAGAAGGACAGAGTAATGTAGAAGGAGGAGGACAGAGTAATGTAGAAGGAGAAGGACAGAGTAATGTAGAAGGAGGAGGAAAGAGTAATGTAGAAGGAGGAGGACAGAGTAATGTAGAAGGAGGGGGACAGAGTAATGTAGAAGGAGGAGGACAGAGTAATGTAGAAGGAGAAGGACAGAGTAATGTAGAAGGAGGAGGACAGAGTAATGTAAAAGGAGGAGGAGGACAGAGTAATGTAGAAGGAGGAGAACAGAGTAATGTAGAAGGAGGAGGACGGAGAAATGTAGAAGGAGGACAAAGTAATGTAGAAGGAGGAGGACAGAGTAATGTAGAATGAGGAGGACAGAGTAATGTAGAAAGAGGAGGAAGAGCGAGTAATGTAGAAGGAGGAGAAGGACAGAGTAATGTAGAAGAAGGAGGAGGACAGAGTAATGTAGAAGGAGGAGGAGGACAGAGTAATGTAGAAGGAGGAGGAGGACAGAGTAATGTAGAAGGAGGAGGACGGAGAAATGTAGAAGGAGGACAAAGTAATGTAGAAGGAGGAGGACAGAGTAATGTAGAATGAGGAGGACAGAATAATGTAGAAGGAGGAGGACAGAGTAATGTAGAAGAAGGAGGAGGGCAGAGTAATGTAGAAGGAGGACAAAGTAATGTGGAAAGGGGAGGAGGACAGAGTAATGTAGAAGGAGAAGGACAGAGTAATGTAAAAGGAGGACAAAGTAATGTGGAAAGGGGAGGAGGACAGAGTAATGTAGAAGGAGGAGGACAGAGTAATGTAAAAGGAGGAGGACAGAGTAATGTAGAAGGAGGAGGAGGACAGAGTAATGTAGGAGGAGGAGGACAGAGTAATGTAGAAGGAGGAGGAGGACAGAGTAATGTAGGAGGAGGAGGACAGAGTAATGTATAAGGAGGAGGACAGAGTAATGTAGAAGGAGGAGGACAGAGTAATGTAGAAGGAGGAGGACAGAGTAATGTGGAAAGAGGAGGAAGAGCGAGTAATGTAGAAGGAGGAGGAGGACAGAGTAATGTAGAAGAAGGAGGAGGACAGAGTAATGTAGAAGAAGGACAGAGTAATGTAGAAAGAGGAGGAAGAGCGAGTAATGTAGAAGGAGGAGGAGGACAGAGTAATGTAGAAGAAGGAGGAGGACAGAGTAATGTAGAAGGAGGAGGAGGACAGAGTAATGTAGAAGGAGGAGGAGGACAGAGTAATGTAGAAGGAGGAGGACGGAGAAATGTAGAAGGAGGACAAAGTAATGTAGAAGGAGGAGGACAGAGTAATGTAGAATGAGGAGGACAGAGTAATGTAGAAAGAGGAGGAAGAGCGAGTAATGTAGAAGGAGGAGGAGGACAGAGTAATGTAGAAGAAGGAGGAGGACAGAGTAATGTAGAAGGAGGAGGAGGACAGAGTAATGTAGAAGGAGGAGGAGGACAGAGTAATGTAGAAGGAGGAGGACGGAGAAATGTAGAAGGAGGACAAAGTAATGTAGAAGGAGGAGGACAGAGTAATGTAGAATGAGGAGGACAGAATAATGTAGAAGGAGGAGGACAGAGTAATGTAGAAAGAGGAGGAAGAGCGAGTAATGTAGAAGGAGGAGGAGGACAGAGTAATGTAGAAGAAGGAGGAGGAGGACAGAGTAATGTAGAAGGAGAAGGACAGAGTAATGTAAAAGGAGGACAAAGTAATGTGGAAAGGGGAGGAGGACAGAGTAATGTAGAAGGAGGAGGACAGAGTAATGTAAAAGGAGGAGGACAGAGTAATGTAGAAGGAGGAGGAGGACAGAGTAATGTAGGAGGAGGAGGACAGAGTAATGTAGAAGGAGGAGGAGGACAGAGTAATGTAGGAGGAGGAGGACAGAGTAATGTATAAGGAGGAGGACAGAGTAATGTAGAAGGAGGAGGACAGAGTAATGTAGAAGGAGGAGGACAGAGTAATGTGGAAAGAGGAGGAAGAGCGAGTAACGTAGAAGGAGGAGGAGGACAGAGTAATGTAGAAGAAGGAGGAGGACAGAGTAATGTAGAAGAAGGACAGAGTAATGTAGAAAGAGGAGGAAGAGCGAGTAATGTAGAAGGAGGAGGAGGACAGAGTAATGTAGAAGAAGGAGGAGGACAGAGTAATGTAGAAGGAGGAGGAGGACAGAGTAATGTAGAAGAAGGAGGAGGACAGAGTAATGTAGAAGGAGGAGGAGGACAGAGTAATGTAGAAGGAGGAGGAGGACAGAGTAATGTAGAAGGAGGAGGACGGAGAAATGTAGAAGGAGGACAAAGTAATGTAGAAGGAGGAGGACAGAGTAATGTAGAATGAGGAGGACAGAGTAATGTAGAAAGAGGAGGAAGAGCGAGTAATGTAGAAGGAGGAGGAGGACAGAGTAATGTAGAAGAAGGAGGAGGACAGAGTAATGTAGAAGGAGGAGGAGGACAGAGTAATGTAGAAGGAGGAGGAGAACAGAGTAATGTAGAAGGAGGAGGACGGAGAAATGTAGAAGGAGGACAAAGTAATGTAGAAGGAGGAGGACAGAGTAATGTAGAATGAGGAGGACAGAATAATGTAGAAGGAGGAGGACAGAGTAATGTAGAAAGAGGAGGAAGAGCGAGTAATGTAGAAGGAGGAGGAGGACAGAGTAATGTAGAAGAAGGAGGAGGACAGAGTAATGTAGAAGAAGGAGGAGGACAGAGTAATGTAGAAGGAGGAGGACGGAGTAATGTAGAAGGAGGAGGAGGACAGAGTAATGTAGAAGAAGGAGGAGGACAGAGTAATGTAGAAGGAGGAGGACGGAGTAATGTAGAAGGAGGAGGACGGAGTAATGTAGAAGGAGGAGGAGGACAGAGTAATGTAGAAGGAGGAGGACAGAGTAATGTAGAAGGAGGAGGACGGAGTAATGTAGAAGGAGGAGGAGGACAGAGTAATGTAGAAGAAGGAGGAGGACAGAGTAATGTAGAAGGAGGAGGACGGAGTAATGTAGAAGGAGGAGGAGGGCAGAGTAATGTAGAAGGAGGACAAAGTAATGTGGAAAGGGGAGGAGGACAGAGTAATGTAGAAGGAGAAGGACAGAGTAATGTAAAAGGAGGACAGAGTAATGTGGAAAGGGGAGGAGGACAGAGTAATGTAGAAGGAGGAGGACAGAGTAATGTAAAAGGAGGAGGACAGAGTAATGTAGAAGGAGGAGGACAGAGTAATGTAGGAGGAGGAGGACAGAGTAATGTAGAAGGAGGAGGAGGACAGAGTAATGTAGGAGGAGGAGGACAGAGTAATGTATAAGGAGGAGGACAGAGTAATGTAGAAGGAGGAGGACAGAGTAATGTAGAAGGAGGAGGACAGAGTAATGTGGAAAGAGGAGGAAGAGCGAGTAATGTAGAAGGAGGAGGAGGACAGAGTAATGTAGAAGAAGGAGGAGGACAGAGTAATGTAGAAGAAGGAGGAGGACAGAGTAATGTAGAAGGAGGAGGAGGACAGAGTAATGTAGAAGGAGGAGGACAGAGTAATGTAGAAGGAGGAGGACAGAGTAATGTAGAAGGAGAAGGACAGAGTAATGTAGAAGGAGGAGGAAAGAGTAATGTAGAAGGAGGAGGACAGAGTAATGTAGAAGGAGAAGGACAGAGTAATGTAGAAGGAGAAGGACAGAGTAATGTAGAAGGAGGAGGAAAGAGTAATGTAGAAGGAGGAGGACAGAGTAATGTAGAAGGAGAAGGACAGAGTAATGTAGAAGGAGGAGGAAAGAGTAATGTAGAAGGAGGAGGCCAGAGTAATGTAGAAGGAGGGGGACAGAGTAATGTAGAAGGAGGAGGACAGAGTAATGTAGAAGGAGAAGGACAGAGTAATGTAGAAGGAGGAGGACAGAGTAATGTAAAAGGAGGAGGAGGACAGAGTAATGTAGAAGGAGGAGAACAGAGTAATGTAGAAGGAGGAGGACAAAGTAATGTAGAAGGAGGAGGAGGACAGAGTAATGTAGAAGAAGGAGGAGGGCAGAGTAATGTAGAAGGAGGACAAAGTAATGTGGAAAGGGGAGGAGGACAGAGTAATGTAGAAGGAGAAGGACAGAGTAATGTAAAAGGAGGACAAAGTAATGTGGAAAGGGGAGGAGGACAGAGTAATGTAGAAGGAGGAGGACAGAGTAATGTAAAAGGAGGAGGACAGAGTAATGTAGAAGGAGGAGGAGGACAGAGTAATGTAGGAGGAGGAGGACAGAGTAATGTAGAAGGAGGAGGAGGACAGAGTAATGTAGGAGGAGGAGGACAGAGTAATGTATAAGGAGGAGGACAGAGTAATGTAGAAGGAGGAGGACAGAGTAATGTAGAAGGAGGAGGACAGAGTAATGTGGAAAGAGGAGGAAGAGCGAGTAATGTAGAAGGAGGAGGAGGACAGAGTAATGTAGAAGAAGGAGGAGGACAGAGTAATGTAGAAGAAGGACAGAGTAATGTAGAAAGAGGAGGAAGAGCGAGTAATGTAGAAGGAGGAGGAGGACAGAGTAATGTAGAAGAAGGAGGAGGACAGAGTAATGTAGAAGGAGGAGGAGGACAGAGTAATGTAGAAGGAGGAGGAGGACAGAGTAATGTAGAAGGAGGAGGAGGACAGAGTAATGTAGAAGGAGGAGGACGGAGAAATGTAGAAGGAGGACAAAGTAATGTAGAAGGACAGAGTAATGTAGAATGAGGAGGACAGAGTAATGTAGAAAGAGGAGGAAGAGCGAGTAATGTAGAAGGAGGAGGAGGACAGAGTAATGTAGAAGAAGGAGGAGGACAGAGTAATGTAGAAGGAGGAGGAGGACAGAGTAATGTAGAAGGAGGAGGACGGAGAAATGTAGAAGGAGGACAAAGTAATGTAGAAGGAGGAGGACAGAGTAATGTAGAATGAGGAGGACAGAATAATGTAGAAGGAGGAGGACAGAGTAATGTAGAAGGAGGAGGAGGACAGAGTAATGTAGAAGAAGGACAAAGTAATGTGGAAAGGGGAGGAGGACAGAGTAATGTAGAAGGAGAAGGACAGAGTAATGTAAAAGGAGGACAAAGTAATGTGGAAAGGGGAGGAGGACAGAGTAATGTAGAAGGAGGAGGACAGAGTAATGTAAAAGGAGGAGGACAGAGTAATGTAGAAGGAGGACAAAGTAATGTGGAAAGGGGAGGAGGACAGAGTAATGTAGAAGGAGAAGGACAGAGTAATGTAAAAGGAGGACAAAGTAATGTGGAAAGGGGAGGAGGACAGAGTAATGTAGAAGGAGGAGGACAGAGTAATGTAAAAGGAGGAGGACAGAGTAATGTAGAAGGAGGAGGAGGACAGAGTAATGTAGGAGGAGGAGGACAGAGTAATGTAGAAGGAGGAGGAGGACAGAGTAATGTAGGAGGAGGAGGACAGAGTAATGTATAAGGAGGAGGACAGAGTAATGTAGAAGGAGGAGGACAGAGTAATGTAGAAGGAGGAGGACAGAGTAATGTGGAAAGAGGAGGAAGAGCGAGTAATGTAGAAGGAGGAGGAGGACAGAGTAATGTAGAAGAAGGAGGAGGACAGAGTAATGTAGAAGAAGGACAGAGTAATGTAGAAAGAGGAGGAAGAGCGAGTAATGTAGAAGGAGGAGGAGGACAGAGTAATGTAGAAGAAGGAGGAGGACAGAGTAATGTAGAAGGAGGAGGAGGACAGAGTAATGTAGAAGGAGGAGGAGGACAGAGTAATGTAGAAGGAGGAGGACGGAGAAATGTAGAAGGAGGACAAAGTAATGTAGAAGGAGGAGGACAGAGTAATGTAGAATGAGGAGGACAGAGTAATGTAGAAAGAGGAGGAAGAGCGCGTCATGTAGAAGGAGGAGGAGGACAGAGTAATGTAGAAGAAGGAGGAGGACAGAGTAATGTAGAAGGAGGAGGAGGACAGAGTAATGTAGAAGGAGGAGGAGGACAGAGTAATGTAGAAGGAGGAGGACGGAGAAATGTAGAAGGAGGACAAAGTAATGTAGAAGGAGGAGGACAGAGTAATGTAGAATGAGGAGGACAGAATAATGTAGAAGGAGGAGGACAGAGTAATGTAGAAAGAGGAGGAAGAGCGAGTAATGTAGAAGGAGGAGGAGGACAGAGTAATGTAGAAGAAGGAGGAGGACAGAGTAATGTAGAAGAAGGAGGAGGACAGAGTAATGTAGAAGGAGGAGGAAAGAGTAATGTAGAAGAAGGAGGAGGACGGAGTAATGTAGAAGGAGGAGGAGGACAGAGTAATGTAGAAGGAGGAGGAAAGAGTAATGTAGAAGGAGGAGGAGGACAGAGTAATGTAGAAGGAGGAGGAGGACAGAGTAATGTAGAAGAAGGAGGAGGACAGAGTAATGTAGAAGGAGGAGGACGGAGTAATGTAGAAGGAGGAGGACGGAGTAATGTAGAAGGAGGAGGAGGACAGAGTAATGTAGAAGGAGGAGGAAAGAGTAATGTAGAAGGAGGAGGACAGAGTAATGTAGAAGGAGGAGGACAGAGTAATGTAGAAGGAGGAGGACGGAGTAATGTAGAAGGAGGAGGAGGACAGAGTAATGTAGAAGAAGGAGGAGGACAGAGTAATGTAGAAGGAGGAGGACGGAGTAATGTAGAAGGAGGAGGAGGGCAGAGTAATGTAGAAGGAGGAGGACGGAGTAATGTAGAAGGAGGAGGAGGGCAGAGTAATGTAGAAGGAGGAGGACAGAGTAATGTAGAAGAAGGAGGAGGGCAGAGTAATGTAGAAGGAGGAGGAGGACAGAGTAATGTAGAAGGAGGAGGAGGGCAGAGTAATGTAGAAGGAGGAGGACAGAGTAATGTAGAAGGAGGAGGAGGGCAGAGTAATGTAGAAGGAGGAGGACGGAGTAATGTAGAGTATCATTAAGTGGATTGTCTGGGGTTGTTAGACATGAGATCCGGGAGCGATGTTGTCATCTTGTCTTGGGGTCGGGGTCCTCCCTCGGTTGTTTGTGCCAGGTCCGTCTGTATTTCCCAGCACAATGTCCCCGGCAACGCCTCGTCTTTGTGAATGCGGTTGTTGTGACGATACTTCAGAAACCGAAGATCTGAGCTGGCACCTACCCGGCCCAGTAAGTGTACAGTCCCCACCCGCTGGTGCTTGTTTGTACATCTGATCCTGCCGTGTTTGCGTCTCCTGGTAATAGGAGACACTTGTGTCCACTCCACCTGCCAGGGCTTTCTGGGAGCGAGAGGACAATCTGTTATGGACTCAGGTTTCCTCACTTTCTTACAGTCCACGGGAGGCTCCGGCGATCCTGTACAGCCTGTACGAGGGCGAGCACAGAGAGCCGGCTGTGACTGTGGGGTCTGGCCCATCCTGGTGGTCGGGGTCACACCATGGCCATTCCCTCGGGCCACTGATTATATAAGGCACTTTCCCCGGTAGGAAGGTGCCTGAGCCATTGAGGTTCCTGCATATGGACTGTTTCCCGTTTCTTGGTTTCCTTCTTGTTGCGCGTCCTTCCACTTCTGACCACTAGTGACCGCAATCTCCCAGAATGGGCTTTCTGTCCCCGACCCAACCTACGACCTCGTCACCGACTCCCCTTGCCCTGACCTTGGCTCATTGATGACTATTTTAATGGTTTGCACCAATCTCTCTCAGGCGATTGTTACCGACATCTGGGCCACTTTAAAGGTAGCTACCTGCTGGCCACCCTGCAACCAAATTCAGGTCCCTGCATGGGGGTTAATGGTAAAAACTTTTGAGGACAACACTTTAGGATACTCTAGGATACTTGTATCTGTGGGTTTGTGGGTTATGGTGAGAAGCTTCATGCATGGGACATGGTGGTCCAGGCACGGATTTGCTTTCCATCATCCGCTCTTCCATCATCTTTCCTTCCAGTAATCCATGTTATAACATTACTCATCGCAGAGCGTTAAGTCAACATCCATTTGGAAAGAGGAAATTCCTCTCCACAGAATCCTCCTTCCATTTACTTAGCGATGTTGACATATTCCACAGGAGGAGATCTGTGCCCCCTCCTCAGATAACAAAGGTCCTCCAGGTCAATTGGCCAAGATGTCGTAAGAGGAAAAGTCTCCATCGCGTCTGCGCGGTGTCTCGTGACTGCGGGTGGGAAATCCTGGATGTGCCGGAAATGCTGCATTTTATGGAGAATATTACTGCGGTCGTCTGAGGTACGCAGCTCTCGTGATTGCACAATAAACCGGTTCTGTCACAGAGGAGTGTGGAGGGATATGGGTGATGGTACCAGTAGTTTTTTAGCTAGTTTCCCACCTACGGACACAAATAGTGATGGACGGACCCCTGCAAAGACACATCTGACAGACCTCAATGACGGAGATCAACCATAATGGGTTTATAGCGGGGGGGCATTCATCTTAGTGGTTGGGGAGGACCCAAAACCACCACAATATAGAGATACCTGTCCACTTTTTACAATGTCCACATTTCCTCTAAATAACTTCATCTTTCTCAACTTATGATGACATCTGCCGGGACCTGTTTCTCCTGTCGTCCAACCCACGTGGCGGGTTACACTCATACCCTGTACATGTCGTACTATGAGTGTCATACCCTAAAGGACAACGTTATCAGGAACGCTGCGAAGGGACTGACACAATCTATCGGTATGAAGACAAAGGGGGATATTTATCAGGACCTCTGCGCACCGCCAGTGGCGCAGAGGCCCTGAAATAATCGCAAATGGTAGCTTATTGCTAGCTTTTGCGATTATTTTTCTCAATCCGCCACCTTCACGCCAGTGGGGCGTGAAGGGGGGGCGCGGCCGGACTGGAGTGGGCCGGCGCGGGGCGTTAATGTCCCCGCGCCTGCGCACTCGCTGCTGCTGGCGACTTTTCATACGTGCGCTGCTGGCAGCCCGATACGTCAAGAGGCAGAAGCCTCTTCATGTATCGGGCTGCGAATTTACAGCGGCGGGGCTATCATACGCTGGCGCACGAGCGCACGAGCGCCAGTGTATGATAAATATCCCCCAAAGACTCAATCCCAAGGAACCGGAAGTCATCATCAGCATCAGGGGTCAATGATACCTGGAGAGCATTGTCCAGCCCACCATGACACTGCCCATGCTATTGATGCTCCACTTCCCAGTGGATCATGAACCATGAAACACCTTCTAGAAGAAGCTTGTATGACTAGACTCGAGAGAACAAGGTAAGTAGCCCAAAAGATGGAGACAAACCATGAAAACCATAAGACCACAGCAAGACGACACAACCAATCAATGTGGATTGTAGGAAAGTCATTAGCATCTTCTGCGCCCATTGTTCTTCCATTCCACATCTTATGATGCATCGCATGAACTCACCAAAAACGTCACCGTTTCAGAAACTCTAAACCCAAAAGAGAAGCTTAAATCCTCCATGATCTGGGATGATTAGTATCAGAAATATCTGGGCGACTCGCACTAATTACCTCCAAGGAGCCTCACACCCAGGACTGAGAAGTGACAACCCTGCAGAGAGCAGAACCACCTCAGAATGAGAGAGACCAAATGTATCTGACACATCCACCAAGAATCCCGGGAATCAGAGCTGTGACCTCAGGGAGAGTCTACAGAAGATGTGACCAGATCTGAGGATGTGATCACTGATCACCGCAGAGGAGGAGATCACATCGGCCATTTCAGGTCATGTACAGGTCATGTGTATAAGCAATGTGTAGCCATGAGGTTCCACCAAGAATCCCGGGAATCAGAGCTGTGACCTCAGAGAGAGTCTACGGAAGATGTGACCAGATCTGAGGATGTGATCACTGATCACCACAGAGGAGGAGATCACATCAGCCATTTCAGGTCAGGTACAGGTCATGTGTATAAGCAATGTGTAGCCATGAGGTTCCACCAAGAATCCCGGGAATCAGAGCTGTGACCTCAGGGAGAGTCTACGGAAGATGTGACCAGATCTGAGGATGTGATCACTGATCACCGCAGAGGAGGAGATCACATCGGCCATTTCAGGTCATGTACAGGTCATGTGTATAAGCAAAGTGTAGCCATGAGGTTCCACCAAGAATCCCGGGAATCAGAGCTGTGACCTCAGAGAGAGTCTACAGAAGATGTGACCAGATCTGAGGATGTGATCACTGATCACCACAGAGGAGGAGATCACATCGGCCATTTCAGGTCATGTACAGGTCATGTGTATAAGCAAAGTGTAGCCATGAGGTTCCACTAAGAATCTCGGGAGTCAGAGCTGTGACCTCAGAGAGAGTCTACAGAAGATGTGACCAGATCTGAGGATGTGATCACTGATCACCACAGAGGAGGAGATCACATCGGCCATTTCAGGTCATGTACAGGTCATGTGTATAAGCAAAGTGTAGCCATGAGGTTCCACCAAGAATCCCGGGAATCAGAGCTGTGACCTCAGAGAGAGTCTACAGAAGATGTGACCAGATCTGAGGATGTGATCACTGATCACCACAGAGGAGGAGATCACATCGGCCATTTCAGGTCATGTACAGGTCATGTGTATAAGCAATGTGTAGCCATGAGGTTCCACTAAGAATCTCGGGAGTCAGAGCTGTGACCTCAGGGAGAGTTGTCTGAGAGAGACCTCAGCTGTAAGGTGTCTGTAATGAAGCTTTATTTATAATCCTTGGTACAGAAAAAAATGTTGAAACTCCGATTGTCACTGGGGCAAAAAAAATTTTTTGTCCGGATCTATAATTATAAAATATACAGTTTCGACTTACATACAAATTCAACTTAAGAACAAACCTATGGAACCTATCTTGTACGTAACCCGGGGAATAGCATACAATCTGTCGGGACGCACAGGACGCGCCATGTGTCTGGGGATGCGCCCGCTCCGTGTTTTTCGGGCGATGCTCATGGGAATGTGAGCACCTTAATGATTTTGGATTGTGATAGAACCGGTTGCGGGCGCATTTCCTGATTGATTGTTAATGACTTGGCGCAGGGCAGAGGAATATCTGATAACAAAAGGATTTGTAGGCGCCGCCAGCGATGGATCAAGTGTGACGGGAACCAGCGGACGACCTTGGAGTCACTTCCCGTAGACAACGGGCAGCGGCTCCTGAGAACTTCTTAGGGTTTGTGTTGCCGCGGGATCTATGGTGATGAATGTACCCGGAGCCACAAAACAAGCAGCAATTACAGCAGGTGCCAGGACCCTACGTCACCCGAGAACCAGCCGAGCCCCGGGATACAAACTCAATTACATGTCACCCGCGCCAGGAATGTGCAACACGCATCACTGGCTGCATGTTCCCAGAAGAAACGGAGGCCACCCCTTATATCAGCCACAAGATCAGAAGAAGAGGTCATTTGTTAACCCCTTCTCCATGTAAACAAGAACCACACAACACAACAACACTGGGAGAGGCATGCCTGGATTATGTATAATCTGTATGTAGGGATCTCCCCCTAGTGGTGGTGTATAATCTGTATGTAGTGATCTCCTCCTAGTGGTGGTGTATAATGTGTATGTAGTGATCTCCTCCTAGTGGTGGTGTATAATCTGTATGCAGTGATCTCCTCCTAGTGGTGGTGTATAATCTGTATGTAGTGATCTTCTCCTAGTGGTGGTGTATAATCTGTATGTAGTGATCTTCTCCTAGTGGTGGTGTATAATGTGTATGTAGTGATCTCCCCCTAGTGGTGGTGTATAATCTGTATGTAGTGATCTCCCCCTAGTGGTGGTGTATAATGTGTATGTAGTGATCTCCCCCTAGTGGTGGTGTATAATCTGTATGTAGTGATCTCCTCCTAGTGGTGGTGTATAATGTGTATGTAGTGATCCCCTCCTAGTGGTGGTGTATAATGTGCATGTAGTGATCTCCCCCTAGTGGTGGTGTATAATGTGTATGTAGTGATCTCCTCCTAGTGGTGGTGTATAATGTGTATGTAGTGATCTCCCCCTAGTGGTGGTGTATAATGTGTATGTAGTGATCTTCCCCTAGTGGTGGTGTATAATCTGTATGTAGTGATCTCCCCCTAGTGGTGGTGTATAATGTGTATGTAGTGATCTCCTCCTAGTGGTGGTGTATAATCTGTATGTAGTGATCTCCCCCTAGTGGTGGTGTATAATCTGTATGTAGTGAACTCCCCCTAGTGGTGGTGTATAATCTGTATGTAGTGATCTCCCCCTAGTGGTGGTGTATAATCTGTATGTAGTGATCTCCTCCTAGTGGTGGTGTATAATGTGTATGTAGTGATCCCCTCCTAGTGGTGGTGTATAATGTGCATGTAGTGATCTCCCCCTAGTGGTGGTGTATAATCTGTATGTAGTGATCTCCCCCTAGTGGTGGTGTATAATGTGTATGTAGTGATCTCCTCCTAGTGGTGGTGTATAATCTGTATGTAGTGATCTCCCCCTAGTGGTGGTGTATAATCTGTATGTAGTGAACTCCCCCTAGTGGTGGTGTATAATCTGTATGTAGTGAGCTCCCCCTAGTGGTGGTGTATAATGTGTATGTAGTGATCTCCCCCTAGTGGTGGTGTATAATGTGTATGTAGTGATCCCCCCCTAGTGGTGGTGTATAATGTGTATGTAGTGATCTCCCCCTAGTGGTGGTGTATAATGTGTATGTAGTCATCTCCTCCTAGTGGTGGTGTATAATCTGTATGTAGTGATCTCCCCCTAGTGGTGGTGTATAATGTGTATGTAGTGATCTCCCCCTAGTGGTGGTGTATAATGTGTATGTAGTGATCTCCCCCTAGTGGTGGTGTATAATGTGTATGTAGTCATCTCCTCCTAGTGGTGGTGTATAATGTGTATGTAGTGATCTCCTCCTAGTGGTGGTGTATAATGTGTATGTAGTGATCTCCCCCTAGTGGTGGTGTATAATGTGTATGTAGTGATCTCCTCCTAGTGGTGGTGTATAATGTGTATGTAGTGATCTCCTCCTAGTGGTGGTGTATAATGTGTATGTAGTGATCTCCTCCTAGTGGTGGTGTATAATCTGTATGTAGTGATCTCCTCCTAGTGGTGGTGTATAATCTGTATGTAGTGATCTCCCCCTAGTGGTGGTGTATAATGTGTATGTAGTGATCTCCCCCTAGTGGTGGTGTATAATGTGTATGTAGTGATCTCCTCCTAGTGGTGGTGTATAATCTGTATGTAGTGATCTCCCCCTAGTGGTGGTGTATAATGTGTATGTAGTGATCTCCTCCTAGTGGTGGTGTATAATCTGTATGTAGTGATCTCCTCCTAGTGGTGGTGTATAATGTGTATGTAGTGATCTCCCCCTAGTGGTGGTGTATAATGTGTATGTAGTGATCTCCTCCTAGTGGTGGTGTATAATGTGTATGTAGTGATCTCCTCCTAGTGGTGGTGTATAATCTGTATGTAGTGATCTCCCCCTAGTGGTGGTGTATAATGTGTATGTAGTGATCTCCTCCTAGTGGTGGTGTATAATGTGTATGTAGTGATCTCCCCCTAGTGGTGGTGTATAATCTGTATGTAGTGAGCTCCCCCTAGTGGTGGTGTATAATGTGTATGTAGTGATCTCCCCCTAGTGGTGGTGTATAATGTGTATGTAGTGATCTCCCCCTAGTGGTGGTGTATAATGTGTATGTAGTGAGCTCCTCCTAGTGGTGGTGTATAATCTGTATGTAGTGATCTCCCCCTAGTGGTGGTGTATAATGTGTATGTAGTGATCTCCTCCTAGTGGTGGTGTATAATCAGTATGTAGTGATCTCCCCCTAGTGGTGGTGTATAATCAGTATGTAGTGAGCTCCCCCTAGTGGTGGTGTATAATCTGTATGTAGTGATCTCCCTCTAGTGGTGGTGTATAATCTGTATGTAGTGATCTCCCCCTAGTGGTAGTGTATAATCTGTATGTAGTGATCTCCCCCTAGTGGTGGTGTATAATGTGTATGTAGTGATCTCCTCCTAGTGGTGGTGTATAATGTGTATGTAGTGATCTCCCCCTAGTGGTGGTGTATAATCTGTATGTAGTGATCTCCCCCTAGTGGTGGTGTATAATGTGTATGTAGTGATCTCCCCCTAGTGGTGGTGTATAATGTGTATGTAGTGAGCTCCCCCTAGTGGTGGTGTATAATGTGTATGTAGTGATCTCCCCCTAGTGGTGGTGTATAATGTGTATGTAGTGATCTCCTCCTAGTGCTGGTGTATAATGTGTATGTAGTGATCTCCTCCTAGTGGTGGTGTATAATGTGTATGTAGTGATCTCCTCCTAGTGGTGGTGTATAATGTGTATGTAGTGATCTCCCCCTAGTGGTGGTGTATAATGTGTATGTAGTGATCTCCTCCTAGTGGTGGTGTATAATCTGTATGTAGTGATCTCCTCCTAGTGGTGGTGTATAATCTGTATGTAGTGATCTCCCCCTAGTGGTGGTGTATAATGTGTATGTAGTGATCTCCTCCTAGTGGTGGTGTATAATCTGTATGTAGTGATCTCCTCCTAGTGGTGGTGTATAATCTGTATGTAGTGATCTCCCCCTAGTGGTGGTGTATAATGTGTATGTAGTGATCTCCTCCTAGTGGTGGTGTATAATGTGTATGTAGTGATCTCCCCCTAGTGGTGGTGTATAATGTGTATGTAGTGATCTCCTCCTAGTGCTGGTGTATAATGTGTATGTAGTGATCTCCTCCTAGTGGTGGTGTATAATGTGTATGTAGTGATCTCCTCCTAGTGGTGGTGTATAATGTGTATGTAGTGATCTCCCCCTAGTGGTGGTGTATAATGTGTATGTAGTGATCTCCTCCTAGTGGTGGTGTATAATCTGTATGTAGTGATCTCCTCCTAGTGGTGGTGTATAATCTGTATGTAGTGATCTCCCCCTAGTGGTGGTGTATAATGTGTATGTAGTGATCTCCTCCTAGTGGTGGTGTATAATCTGTATGTAGTGATCTCCTCCTAGTGGTGGTGTATAATCTGTATGTAGTGATCTCCCCCTAGTGGTGGTGTATAATGTGTATGTAGTGATCTCCTCCTAGTGGTGGTGTATAATGTGTATGTAGTGATCTCCTCCTAGTGGTGGTGTATAATGTGTATGTAGTGAGCTCCCCCTAGTGGTGATGTATAATGTGTATGTAGTGATCTCCCCCTAGTGGTGGTGTATAATGTGTATGTAGTGATCTCCCCCTAGTGGTGGTGTATAATGTGTATGTAGTGATCTCCCCCTAGTGGTGGTGTATAATGTGTATGTAGTGATCTCCTCCTAGTGGTGGTGTATAATCTGTATGTAATGATCTCCCCCTAGTGGTGGTGTATAATCTGTATGTAGGCTCCAGGGATATCGGACACTCACCTAGATATACAATAGAGTATAGCGCCATATTAACCCTTTCATCACTGCAGGCAGCTGAAGGACCCCATGTATGAAACATCCATTAACCCCTAATCTGCCCCAGGTAATTTTGCACAATACGTTGCTATCAGGAACTCTCCCCCTCCATCATATCCCCCTACAGGTTCCCTTAGGGTCGGGACACAGCAATAACTCTCCAGCCACGTAAAAAACAAAAGGCTTCTTTTTATTTCATTGTTTTGTTTTTTATATATAGAAAATACAGAGCTACGGGTGACGCGGTCCGATCTGTACGCAAATTTTATAACTTTTTTTTTTACACTTTTATTTGTTTTTTGGAATGTAAACCCCCCTCCCCCCTCCCAAGAGAGAAGAAAATGTAACGACCCGGGATGACATCAGCAGCGTAGAACGATCCGGCGCCAAGCGTCAGATGAAAGGGAAACAATTCTATCAGTTTTGGCGAATCTCTCGTGTGACCTCGTTGGCACCAGCGTATTCTTCTATTTTCTGGGGAGCGGCCGCGATCCGTGAATGTAACGTGCGGTCACCCCTCCCCCACACGATTATTGGTTTTTCTTGTAACATAAGAGGAGTAAACACCACAAACCAGCGTAACAGAAAGCGCTGCTGTAAGTCACATGACCCCCCACCTGATGGGGGTCCTGGCATCGAAAAGGGAAGATCTTCACCAATGGGACATCGGAGAGCGCTGCCGCAAATCACATGATGCTCCACCTGACGCGGGTCCTGGCATTGAGAAGGGAATATCTTCACCAATCAGACATCGGAGAGCACTGTGGCGAGTCACATGACCCCCCACCTGGGGGGTCCTGGCAACAAGAAGGGAAGATCTTCACCAATCGGAGAGCGCTGACGCAAGTCACATGATGCTCCACCTGACGCGGGTCCTGGCATCGAGAAGGGAAGATCTTCACCAATCGGAGAGCGCTGCCGCAAGTCACATGACCCCCCACCTGACGCGGGTCCTGGCAACAAGAAGGGAAGACCTTCACCAATCGGAGAGCGCTGCAGCGAGTCACATGACCCCCCACCTGATGTGGGTCCTGGCAACAAGAAGGGAAGACCTTCACCAATCGGAGAGCGCTGCAGCGAGTCACATGACCCCCCACCTGATGTGGGTCCTGGCATCGAGAAGGGAAGATCTTCACCAATTGGAGAGCGCTGCAGCGAGTCACTTGACCCCCCCACCTGATGTGGGTCCTGGCATCGAGAAGGGATGATCTTCACCAATCGGACATCATTCAGGCACAGACAGAAGCAACAAAAAGAGAGGAAAATGAGGATCGGGAACAAGTCCATGTAACGGGATGGGGCAGGCGGAGCTTCCCCCTAAGATCCCCGCGCCTGATCCAACATGAGGGGAGGTTCCCGCCCGGCCCCTGCGCTGGTCTTAACTCTCCTCTCCGTTCTCGCCCGGCCCTTTGATGAGGCGTTTCTGGCCCCGTTTCCCAGCAGGTCCTTTGGGTTTGGCGAAGGCCTGCTTGAAGGCGTGCTGCTTGGGGTGCACCTCATCGTACAGGAACTCCGGGGTCAGCTCCGCACCCTCCTCAATTTCAATCTGGACAAATAACAACAGATGGTCGTGAGTGCAGGGCCACCCAAATATAGCGCAGGACCCCGGATGGCTGGGGGTCAATGCTGCTGATACTCTGTAATTGCAAAAACCAACACTCTCCTGTCCTGCCCCTGCTCACAGCTGAGGGTCTGCTACATTTGTATCCATCTAGAACACTGTGGTTAAACACAAGGCCCGCGCCAAATTGTGTTATCCGGCCCGCCTTATTTCCCTACCCCTATGTTTCGCTGGCCGGGAGCGCAGCAATGGCGCAGGGCATCTACAGTACTTACCTCTCCTCGCTCCCCTGAAGCTGCAGCTTTGCTCCAGTGTGTGCCCGATCAGCTTCAGAGGCGGTACGTTCAGCGGACGCACCCCGGAGCAAAGGAGAGGACGGCTGCTGCGAGGAGCGAGGAAAGGAAAGTAAGTGACTGTCTTACAACAATCGGAGAGGGAAGGGTAGGAGCACAGAGGCTTCTGGGGGTATTAAAGGCACAATGTGGCTACCGGGGGCACTGTGACTGATCTGGGGGCACTGTGACTGATCTGGGGACACAGCGGGGGCACTGTGACTGATTTGGGGACACAGCGGGGGCACTGTGACTGATTTGGGGACACAGCGGGGGCACTGTGACTGATTTGGGGACACAGCGGGGGCACTGTGACTGATTTGGGGACACAGCGGGGGCACTGTGACTGATTTGGGGACACAGCGGGGGCACTGTGACTGATTTGGGGACACAGCGGGGGCACTGTGACTGATTTGGGGACACAGCGGGGGCACTGTGACTGATTTGGGGACACAGCGGGGGCACTGTGACTGATTTGGGGACACAGCGGGGGCACTGTGACTGATTTGGGGACACAGCGGGGGCACTGTGACTGATTTGGGGACACAGCGGGGGCACTGTGACTGATTTGGGGACACAGCGGGGGCACTGTGACTGATTTGGGGACACAGCGGGGGCACTGTGACTGATTTGGGGACACAGCGGGGGCACTGTGACTGATTTGGGGACACAGCGGGGGCACTGTGACTGATTTGGGGACACAGCGGGGGCACTGTGACTGATTTGGGGACACAGCGGGGGCACTGTGACTGATTTGGGGACACAGCGGGGGCACTGTGACTGATTTGGGGACACAGCGGGGGCACTGTGACTGATTTGGGGACACAGCGGGGGCACTGTGACTGATTTGGGGACACAGCGGGGGCACTGTGACTGATTTGGGGACACAGCGGGGGCACTGTGACCGATTTGGGGACACAGCGGGGGCACTGTGACCGATTTGGGGACACAGCGGAGGCACCTGCCAGTGTCTCAGTGTTATTTACCTGCCTGTTATGGTAACACTGTATGAATGTAACTAGTAAACAGCTCGAGTAATAAAACAAGGCTGCCCCCCAATCCCGCCATCTTTCTTAGTCTCTATTGTAACACACCTTGTCCTTCTACCAGAGAAATCTAAATATTTTCCAGATTTATTCTTATTGGGACTGACAACGATGGGTTAATCCCATGCTAAAAAGCACTTTACTTCTCAGAGCAGAGGGTTTGTTACAATGATCAGCAGTCTAGATAATTCTCTATGAAATAAAAGCCTCCAGATTGTTCTACCTGTGCTGATACATTGTAACAAAAGCTGAGTAATCGCTGCTCGGCCCCAGATCTCCTGCAGAACGGGGAGGTGAAGGTCTGGAGCTAGGGTCCTCAGACTTAGGCTACATTCACACTGCCGTTGCCCGCCCGTACTGTACCGTAGCGGGCAACGGCAGTGCACGGGGAGAGGAGGAGGAGGAGGAGGTGAGCGCAGATCACCCACGCCCCTCTCCATAGGAAGTTATGGCGCACAGCGCCGTACTAGAGAGAAAGAGAGAAAGATAGGACATGTCCTATCTTTTTACGGGGTACGGAGCGGTACGGTGCCGCACCGTACTGCTCCCGTAGGGTGCCGTGCGCCCATTGCCGTCTATGGGGGACGTATATCGGCGGTATATATATGCCCCACATACGGTAGTGTGAATGTAGCCTTACAGGGGATGTTGCTCCATAGGGATAAATGTGGGGGAGGCCTTACCTTTTTTGCTATATCCAGCTGATATTCCTGCTCCACGGATTCCAGCAGTCGGTTCTTGCAGCTGGAGTACAACATCCGCTCCTTTATACTGCACTTATAGCCCGGCATAGAATAGATAAAGACTGCAGAGAAGAGAGACACATAGTATAGACAGAAAGCTCATAGGATACACTGGAGACCCTGCACACAGCTCACAGATAGTATAGACAGGCAGTGTGATGTCACATCTCATAGGATACACTGGAGACCCTGCACACAGCACACAGATAGTATAGACAGGCAGTGTGATGTTACATCTCATAGGATACACTGGAGACTCTGCACACAGCACACAGATAGTATAGACAGGCAGTGTGATGTTACATCTCATAGGATACACTGGAGACTCTGCACACAGCACACAGATAGTATAGACAGGCAGTGTGATGTCACATCTCATAGGATACACTGGAGACTTTGCACACAGCACACAGATAGTATAGACAGGCAGTGTGATGTCACATCTCATAGGATACACTGGAGGCTCTGCACACAGCACACACAGATAGTATAGACAAGCAGTGTGATGTCACATCTCATAGGATACACTGGAGACTCTGCACACAGCACACAGATAGTATAGACAGGCAGTGTGATGTTACATCTCATAGGATACACTGGATACTGCACACAGCACACAGATAGTATAGACAGGCAGTGTGATGTTACATCTCATAGGATACACTGGAGACCCTGCACACAGCACACAGATAGTATAGACAGGCAGTGTGATGTCACATCTCATAGGATACACTGGAGACTCTGCACACAGCACACAGATAGTATAGACAGGCAGTGTGATGTCACATCTCATAGGATACACTGGAGACTCTGCACACAGCACACACAGATAGTATAGAGAGGCAGTGTGATGTCACATCTCATAGGATACACTGGAGACTCTGCACACAGCACACACAGATAGTATAGACAGGCAGTGTGATGTTACATCTCATAGGATACACTGGAGACCCTGCACACAGCACACACAAATAGTATAGACAGGCAGTGTGATGTCACATCTCATAGGATACACTGGAGACTCTGCACACAGCACACAGATAGTATAGACAGGCAGTGTGATGTCACATCTCATAGGATACACTGGAGACACTGCACACAGCACACAGATAGTATAGACAGGCAGTGTGATGTCACATCTCATAGGATACACTGGAGACCCTGCACACAGCACACAGATAGTATAGACAGGCAGTGTGATGTTACATCTCATAGGATACACTGGAGACCCTGCACACAGCACACAGATAGTATAGACAGGCAGTGTGATGTCACATCTTATAGGATACACTGGAGGATCTGCACACAGCACACAGATAGTATAGACAGGCAGTGTGATGTCACATCTCATAGGATACACTGGAGACCCTGCACACAGCACACAGATAGTATAGACAGGCAGTGTGATGTCACATCTCATAGGATACACTGGAGGCTCTGCACACAGCACACAGATAGTATAGACAGGCAGTGTGATGTCACATCTCATAGGATACACTGGAGACCCTGCACACAGCACACAGATAGTATAGACAGGCAGTGTGATGTCACATCTCATAGGATACACTGGAGACTCTGCACACAGCACACAGATAGTATAGACAGGCAGTGTGATGTCACATCTCATAGGATACACTGGAGACTCTGCACACAGCACACAGATAGTATATACAGGCAGTGTGATGTCACATCTCATAGGATACACTGGAGACCCTGCACACAGCACACACAGATAGTATAGACAGGCAGTGTGATGTCACATCTCATAGGATACACTGGAGACCCTGCACACAGCACACAGATAGTATAGACAGGCAGTGTGATGTCACATCTCATAGGATACACTGGAGGCTCTGCACACAGCACACACAGATAGTATAGACAGGCAGTGTGATGTCACATCTCATAGGATACACTGGAGACCCTGCACACAGCACACAGATAGTATAGACAGGCAGTGTGATGTTACATCTCATAGGATACACTGGAGACCCTGCACACAGCACACAGATAGTATAGACAGGCAGTGTGATGTTACATCTCATAGGATACACTGGAGACCCTGCACACAGCACACAGATAGTATAGACAGGCAGTGTGATGTTACATCTCATAGGATACACTGGAGACCCTGCACACAGCACACACAGATAGTATAGACAGGCAGTGTGATGTTACATCTCATAGGATACACTGGAGACCCTGCACACAGCACACACAGATAGTATAGACAGGCAGTGTGATGTCACATCTCATAGGATACACTGGAGACTCTGCACACAGCACACAGATAGTATAGACAGGCAGTGTGATGTCACATCTCATAGGATACACTGGAGACCCTGCACACAGCACACAGATAGTATAGACAGGCAGTGTGATGTCACATCTCATAGGATACACTGGAGACTCTGCACACAGCACACAGATAGTATAGACAGGCAGTGTGATGTCACATCTCATAGGATACACTGGAGACTCTGCACACAGCACACACAGATAGTATAGATAGGCAGTGTGATGTCACATCTCATAGTATACACTGGAGACTCTGCACACAGCACACACAGATAGTATAGACAGGCAGTGTGATGTCACATCTCATAGGATACACTAGAGACTCTGCACACAGCACACACAGATAGTATAGACAGGCAGTGTGATGTCACATCTCATAGGATACACTGGAGACTCTGCACACAGCACACAGATAGTATAGACAGGCAGTGTGATGTCACATCTCATAGGATACACTGGAGACTCTGCACACAGCACACAGATAGTATAGACAGGCAGTGTGATGTCACATCTCATAGGATACACTGGAGACTCTGCACACAGCACACACAGATAGTATAGATAGGCAGTGTGATGTCACATCTCATAGTATACACTGGAGACTCTGCACACAGCACACACAGATAGTATAGACAGGCAGTGTGATGTCACATCTCATAGGATACACTAGAGACTCTGCACACAGCACACACAGATAGTATAGACAGGCAGTGTGATGTCACATCTCATAGGATACACTGGAGACTCTGCACACAGCACACAGATAGTATAGACAGGCAGTGTGATGTCACATCTCATAGGATACACTGGAGACTCTGCACACAGCACACAGATAGTATAGACAGGCAGTGTGATGTTACATCTCATAGGATACACTGGAGACCCTGCACACAGCACACACAGATAGTATAGACAGGCAGTGTGATGTTACATCTCATAGGATACACTGGAGACCCTGCACACAGCACACACAGATAGTATAGACAGGCAGTGTGATGTCACATCTCATAGGATACACTGGAGACCCTGCACACAGCACACAGATAGTATAGACAGGCAGTGTGATGTCACATCTCATAGGATACACTGGAGACCCTGCACACAGCACACAGATAGTATAGACAGGCAGTGTGATGTCACATCTCATAGGATACACTGGAGACCCTGCACACAGCACACAGATAGTATAGACAGGCAGTGTGATGTCACATCTCATAGGATACACTGGAGACTCTGCACACAGCACACAGATAGTATAGACAGGCAGTGTGATGTCACATCTCATAGAATACACTGGAGACTCTGCACACAGCACACAGATAGTATAGACAGGCAGTGTGATGTCACATCTCATAGGATACACTGGAGACTCTGCACACAGCACACAGATAGTATAGACAGGCAGTGTGATGTCACATCTCATAGGATACACTGGAGACTCTGCACACAGCACACAGATAGTATAGACAGGCAGTGTGATGTCACATCTCATAGGATACACTGGAGACTCTGCACACAGCACACAGATAGTATAGACAGGCAGTGTGATGTTACATCTCATAGGATACACTGGAGACCCTGCACACAGCACACACAGATAGTATAGACAGGCAGTGTGATGTTACATCTCATAGGATACACTGGAGACCCTGCACACAGCACACACAGATAGTATAGACAGGCAGTGTGATGTCACATCTCATAGGATACACTGGAGACCCTGCACACAGCACACAGATAGTATAGACAGGCAGTGTGATGTCACATCTCATAGGATACACTGGAGACCCTGCACACAGCACACAGATAGTATAGACAGGCAGTGTGATGTCACATCTCATAGGATACACTGGAGACCCTGCACACAGCACACAGATAGTATAGACAGGCAGTGTGATGTTACATCCCATAGGATACACTGGAGGAGCTGCACACAGCACACAGATAGTATAGACAGGCAGTGTGATGTCACATCTCATAGGATACACTGGAGACTCTGCACACAGCACACAGATAGTATAGACAGGCAGTGTGATGTCACATCTCATAGGATACACTGGAGACTCTGCACACAGCACACAGATAGTATAGACAGGCAGTGTGACGTCACATCTCATAGGATACACTGGAGACCCTGCACACAGCACACAGATAGTATAGACAGGCAGTGTGATGTCACATCTCATAGGATACACTGGAGACTCTGCACACAGCACACAGATAGTATAGACAGGCAGTGTGATGTTACATCTCATAGGATACACTGGAGGCTCTGCACACAGCACACAGATAGTATAGACAGGCAGTGTGATGTCACATCTCATAGTATACACTGGAGACTCTGCACACAGCACACACAGATAGTATAGACAGGCAGTGTGATGTCACATCTCATAGTATACACTGGAGACTCTGCACACAGCACACACAGATAGTATAGACAGGCAGTGTGATGTCACATCTCATAGGATACACTGGATGAGCTGCACACAGATATATATAGGAGATAATAGGGCGGAGGCTCCTCACCTACAGACTCCAGATAGTCTCCCTCGTGGGAGTGCTTGTACAGGAAGAAGTGGTATCGGGCCGTGTCCTTGGGGATCCGGGTCGGCAGCTCCTGGATGTCCGTGTGTTTGGTGTGGACCAGGTCGATTGTCTCCTTCTCCTGATCCAGTTTCTGACAGAAACATAGAAGAAACGCAATGAGAGCAAGAAAGCAGGGCGCGCAGGGGAACCGTCAAGGGGGGGGGGGTGTTTGGGGGCGTGCGGAGAAACAGGAGCAGCTGTTACTTTAATGCACACTGCGTAGCCCGCCATAACGTAGCACGGCGGGCACACGGCGGCGCGCGAGGAGAGGTCATGTCCTATCTTTTCCCGGGCTATGGAGCGGTACGGAGCCGTGAGCCCATTGAAGTGTATGGGAGGCGTATATCTCTCACACTACAGTCCAGGCGCCAGACTCTGCCCTCCACTCACAGGCGCCAAGGCTCTGCCCTCCGCTCCCAGGCCCCGCCCTCCACTGCCAGGCGCCAAGGCCCCGCCTCTAGGTAGGGGAGGATTTGGTGTGTGGGCAGGTTGGCTGCAGGGTAACTCTATCCTCAATCACGTGAAGAAGCCGTCAGAACAACATGTACTCATTCCCCGAGTCGGGGATTAACGCTCTAAGGACTGGACCTCTGGGAACCGCACAGAAATGTGGGAATCCCGGACAATAAGGAGGGTTCCTCATGGGGTTAGGGGCAGGTATATCATAGTTTCATAGTTTATACGGTTGAAAAAAGACACTTGTCCATCAAGTTCATCCAAGGAAGGGACGGGATTGGATGAGGAAGGGATTTAGGGGAAACAATCCTATATAGCATAACAATCAATGTTATTTAGGTGAAAAAAGGCATCTAGCCCCTTCTTGAAGCTCTCTGCTGTCCCTGCTGTGACCAGCGCCTGAGCTCTCTGCTGTCCCTGCTGTGACCAGCGCCTGAGCTCTCTGCTGTCCCTGCTGTGACCAGCGCCTGAGCTCTCTGCTGTCCCTGCTGTGACCAGCGCCTGAGCTCTCTGCTGTCCCTGCTGTGACCAGCGCCTGAGCTCTCTGCTGTCCCTGCTGTGACCAGCGCCTGAGCTCTCTGCTGTCCCTGCTGTGACCAGCGCCTGAGCTCTCTGCTGTCCCTGCTGTGACCAGCGCCTGAGCTCTCTGCTGTCCCTGCTGTGACCAGCGCCTGAGCTCTCTGCTGTCCCTGCTGTGACCAGCGCCTGAGCTCTCTGCTGTCCCTGCTGTGACCAGCGCCTGAGCTCTCTGCTGTCCCTGCTGTGACCAGCGCCTGAGCTCTCTGCTGTCCCTGCTGTGACCAGCGCCTGAGCTCTCTGCTGTCCCTGCTGTGACCAGCGCCTGAGCTCTCTGCTGTCCCTGCTGTGCTCTGCTCCTGAGCTCTCTGCTGTCCCTGCTGTGACCAGCGCCTGAGCTCTCTGCTGTCCCTGCTGTGACCAGCGCCTGAGCTCTCTGCTGTCCCTGCTGTGACCAGCGCCTGAGCTCTCTGCTGTCCCTGCTGTGACCAGCGCCTGAGCTCTCTGCTGTCCCTGCTGTGACCAGCGCCTGAGCTCTCTGCTGTCCCTGCTGTGACCAGCGCCTGAGCTCTCTGCTGTCCCTGCTGTGACCAGCGCCTGAGCTCTCTGCTGTCCCTGCTGTGACCAGCGCCTGAGCTCTCTGCTGTCCCTGCTGTGACCAGCGCCTGAGCTCTCTGCTGTCCCTGCTGTGACCAGCGCCTGAGCTCTCTGCTGTCCCTGCTGTGACCAGCGCCTGAGCTCTCTGCTGTCCCTGCTGCGACCAGCGCCTGAGCTCTCTGCTGTCCCTGCTGCGACCAGCGCCTGAGCTCTCTGCTGTCCCTGCTGCGACCAGCGCCTGAGCTCTCTGCTGTCCCTGCTGCGACCAGCGCCTGAGCTCTCTGCTGTCCCTGCTGTGACCAGCGCCTGAGCTCTCTGCTGTCCCTGCTGTGACCAGCGCCTGAGCTCTCTGCTGTCCCTGCTGTGACCAGCGCCTGAGCTCTCTGCTGTCCCTGCTGTGACCAGCGCCTGAGCTCTCTGCTGTCCCTGCTGTGACCAGCGCCTGAGCTCTCTGCTGTCCCTGCTGTGACCAGCGCCTGAGCTCTCTGCTGTCCCTGCTGTGACCAGCGCCTGAGCTCTCTGCTGTCCCTGCTGTGACCAGCGCCTGAGCTCTCTGCTGTCCCTGCTGTGACCAGCGCCTGAGCTCTCTGCTGTCCCTGCTGTGACCAGCGCCTGAGCTCTCTGCTGTCCCTGCTGTGACCAGCGCCTGAGCTCTCTGCTGTCCCTGCTGTGACCAGCGCCTGAGCTCTCTGCTGTCCCTGCTGTGACCAGCGCCTGAGCTCTCTGCTGTCCCTGCTGTGACCAGCGCCTGAGCTCTCTGCTGTCCCTGCTGTGACCAGCGCCTGAGCTCTCTGCTGTCCCTGCTGTGACCAGCGCCTGAGCTCTCTGCTGTCCCTGCTGTGACCAGCGCCTGAGCTCTCTGCTGTCCCTGCTGTGACCAGCGCCTGAGCTCTCTGCTGTCCCTGCTGTGACCAGCGCCTGAGCTCTCTGCTGTCCCTGCTGTGACCAGCGCCTGAGCTCTCTGCTGTCCCTGCTGTGACCAGCGCCTGAGCTCTCTGCTGTCCCTGCTGTGACCAGCGCCTGAGCTCTCTGCTGTCCCTGCTGTGACCAGCGCCTGAGCTCTCTGCTGTCCCTGCTGTGACCAGCGCCTGAGGCAGGCTATTCCACAGATTGACAGTTCTCATAGTAAGACGCCCTGTCGCCTCTGGTGATTAAACCTTGATTTCTCCAAACTGAGACTCCGCCCCCTCGTCTTTTGATTTGATCTAATCTGAAACAACTTACCACCATATTTTTTGTATGGACCATTCATATATTTATATACATTAATCATGTCCCCTCATAGTCGTCTCTTTTCCAGACTAAATAAATCTAGTTGTTTTAATCTTTCCCCATAACTGAGACCCTCCGCACCCCTTATCATTTCTGTGGCTCTTCGGTTATCCCCTCTACAGCTCCAGGGAATCCTTTTTATGGACTGGAGCCCAGAACAGGACAGCATATTCCAGGTGAGGCCGGACCAATGCCTTGTATAGTGGTAATATTACATCCCTATCCCGAGAGTCCAGACCTCTGATACATGACAGGATTTTACTGGCTTTAGAGGCAGCTGATTGACATTGCATGCTGTTATTCATTATATGATCTACTAGTCACCCAGGTCCTTCTCAACAAGGGACTCTCCCAGATTTACTCCCCCAAGGACATATTTTGCCTTTGGATTATTAGCCCTCAGGTGCATAACCTTACATTTATCCACATTAAACCTCATTTGCCAAGTGGATGACCAAACACTCTTTTTATCCAAGTCACCGGCAGCTACTACTCCCATCCTCCATAGACTGTATTACACTACACAGCTTGTACTACTCCCATCCTCCATAGACTGTATTACACTACACAGCTTGTACTACTCCCATCCTCCATAGACTGTATTACACTACACAGCTTGTACTACTCCCATCCTCCATAGACTGTATTACACTACACAGCTTGTACTACTCCCATCCTCCATAGACTGTATTACACTACACAGCTTGTACTACTCCCCCCATCCTCCATAGACTGTATTACACTACAAAGCTTGTACTACTCCCATCCTCCATAGACTGTATTACACTACACAGCTTGTACTACTCCCATCCTCCATAGACTGTATTACACTACACAGCTTGTACTACTCCCATCCTCCATAGACTGTATTACACTACACAGCTTGTACTACTACCCCCATCCTCCATAGACTGTATAACACTACACAGCTTGTACTACTACCCCCATCCTCCATAGACTGTATAACACTACACAGCTTGTACTACTACCCCCATCCTCCATTGACTGTATAACACTACACAGCTTGTACTACTACCCCCATCCTCCATTGACTGTATTACACTACACAGCTTGTACTACTCCCCCCATCCTCCATAGACTGTATTACACTACAAAGCTTGTACTACTCCCCTCATCCTCCATAGACTGTATTACACTACACAGCTTGTACTACTACTCCCATCCTTCATAGACTGTATTACACTACACAGCTTGTACTACTCCCCCCATCCTCCATACACTGTATTACACTACACAGCTTGTACTACTCCCCCCATCCTCCATACACTGTATTACACTACACAGCTTGTACTACTACTCCCATCCTCCATAGACTGTATTACACTACACAGCTTGTACTACTCCCCCAATCGTCCATAGAATGTATTACACTACACAGCTTGTACTACTCCCCCATCCTCCATAGACTGTATTACACTACAAAGCTTGCACTACTCCCTCATCCTCCATAGACTGTATTACACTACACAGCTTGTACTACTCCCCTAATCCTCCGTAGACTGTATTACACTACACAGCATGTACTACTCCCCCCATCCTCCATAGACTGTATTACACTACACAGCTTGTACTACTCCCCTAATCCTCCGTAGACTGTATTACACTACACAGCATGTACTACTCCCCCCATCCTCCATAGACTGTATTACACTACACAGCTTGTACTACTCCCCCTATCCTCCATAGACTGTATTACACTACACAGCTTGTACTACTACTCCCATCCTCCATAGACTGTATTACACTACACAGCTTGTACTACTCCCCCCATCCTCCATACACTGTATTACACTACAAAGCTTGTACTACTCCCCTCATCCTCCATAGACTGTATTACACTACACAGCTTGTACTACTCCCCTCATCCTCCATAGACTGTATTACACTACACAGCTTGTACTACTCCCCTCATCCTCCATAGACTGTATTACACTACACAGCTTGTACTACTCCCCTCATCCTCCATAGACTGTATTACACTACACAGCTTGTACTACTACTCCCATCCTCCATAGACTGTATTACACTACACAGCTTGTACTACTCCCCCCATCCTCCATAGACTGTATTACACTACACAGCTTGTACTACTCCCCCATCCTCCATAGACTGTATTACACTACACAGCTTGTACTACTCCCCCATCCTCCATAGACTGTATTACACTACACAGCTTGTACTACTCCCCCCATCCTCCATAGACTGTATTACACTACACAACGTGTACTACTACTCCAATCCTCCATACACTGTATTACACTACACAACTTGTACTACTACTCCCATCCTCCATAGACTGTATTACACTACACAGCTTGTACTACTCCCCTCATCCTCCATAGACTGTATTACACTACACAGCTTGTACTACTACTCCCATCCTCCATAGACTGTATTACACTACACAGCTTGTACTACTACTCCCATCCTCCATAGACTGTATTACACTACACAGCTTGTACTACTCCCCCCATCCTCCATAGACTGTATTACACTACACAGCTTGTACTACTCCCCCTATCCTCCATAGACTGTATTACACTACACAACGTGTACTACTCCCCCTATCCTCCATAGACTGTATTACACTACACAGCTTGTACTACTCCCCCCATCCTCCATAGACTGTATTACACTACACAGCTTGTACTACTCCCATCCTCCATAGACTGTATTACACTACACAGCTTGTACTACTCCCCCCATCCTCCATACACTGTATTACACTACACAGCTTGTACTACTCCCCTCATCCTCCATAGACTGTATTACACTACACAGCTTGTACTACTACTCCCATCCTCCATAGACTGTATTACACTGCACAGCTTGTACTACTACTCCCATCCTCCATAGACTGTATTACACTACACAGCTTGTACTACTCCCCCCATCCTCCATAGACTGTATTACACTACACAGCTTGTACTACTCCCCCATCCTCCATAGACTGTATTACACTACACAACTTGTACTACTCCCCCATCCTCCATAGACTGTATTACACTACACAGCTACTACTACTCCCATCCTCCATAGACTGTATTACACTACACAGCTTGTACTACTCCCCCCATGCTCCATAGACTGTATTACACTACACAACTTGTACTACTCCCCCCATCCTCCATACACTGTATTACACTACACAGCTTGTACTACTCCCATCCTCCATAGACTGTATTACACTACACAGCTTGTACTACTCCCATCCTCCATAGACTGTATTACACTACACAACTTGTACTACTCCCCCCATCCTCCATACACTACACAGCTTGTACTACTCCCATCCTCCATAGACTGTATTACACTACACAGCTTGTACTACTACCCCCATCCTCCATAGACTGTATAACACTACACAGCTTGTACTACTCCCCCCATCCTCCATAGACTGTATTACACTACACAACTTGTACTACTCCCCCCATCCTCCATACACTGTATTACACTACACAGCTTGTACTACTCCCCCCATCCTCCATAGACTGTATTACACTACACAACTTGTACTACTCCCCCCATCCTCCATACACTGTATTACACTACACAGCTTGTACTACTCCCATCCTCCATAGACTGTATTACACTACACAGCTTGTACTACTCCCATCCTCCATAGACTGTATTACACTACACAGCTTGTACTACTCCCATCCTCCATACACTGTATTACACTACACAGCTTGTACTACTCCCATCCTCCATAGACTGTATTACACTACACAGCTCAGTGCTATTAATTCTTACCTCTATATCATTAATACATATATACATACGGTAGTAGTTGGCCCGGCACAGAACCCTGGGGCCCGGCACAGAACCCTGGGGCCCGGCACAGAACCCTGGGGCCCGGCACAGAACCCTGGGGCCCGGCACAGAACCCTGGGGCTACTACTACCCCCATCCTCCATAGACTGTATAACACTACACAGCTTGTACTACTCCCCCCATCCTCCATAGACTGTATTACACTACACAACTTGTACTACTCCCCCCATCCTCCATACACTGTATTACACTACACAGCTTGTACTACTCCCCCCATCCTCCATAGACTGTATTACACTACACAACTTGTACTACTCCCCCCATCCTCCATACACTGTATTACACTACACAGCTTGTACTACTCCCATCCTCCATAGACTGTATTACACTACACAGCTTGTACTACTCCCATCCTCCATAGACTGTATTACACTACACAGCTCAGTGCTATTAATTCTTACCTCTATATCATTAATACATATATACATACGGTAGTAGTTGGCCCGGCACAGAACCCTGGGGCCCGGCACAGAACCCTGGGGCCCGGCACAGAACCCTGGGGCCCGGCACAGAACCCTGGGGCCCGGCACAGAACCCTGGGGCCCGGCACTCATAACTGGTGACCATTTCGATCTGCCAAACCACTAGCCCTTACCTTACCATTGTGAGCTGTTTGAGGTAATTTGGCGGGAAGTATTTTCCCGCTCTTTCTTGTTGCCACCTGGGCTGAAGTCTGCCTGGTGATATCAGAGGCCAATGGGAGGCTGTCGCTGGGGGATCTCTTCTTCTGCCCCCTGATGACAGGGATTCATTGGCTACTAGTAAGCAGGTCACATGTCCGGGGTTAGGGCTAAGTCTCACTTCCCTGTTAAGTTGAATTCAGTTTGGCTTATGGCGAATCTGAGGTTTGTCAATAAAGTTTTGATGTTTTTGTGTATCTATGACGCGTTTCCGCCCGTATTGCGCACAACGAGGGATGTTCTCTGTAGTTATACATTTATGTCGCCAGGTCCGTTACTGCTGCACTCAGTCCACGCTTTGGGCGCCACAGAGTCACGAAGACCCGGGAGCACTCTGCACATAGCGCCTCACTACAGTCTCACAGTTCTGCTGCTACTAACAACATACACAAAGCAGGGACAATACCCAACACTGGCTACACAGAGCACAGCAGGACACGCCCCCAGTGCACTTAGAGAAGCTACAATCCTGGAATATAGATCCATTTATCACAGTCCTGCTGCTACTAACAACATACACATAGATCTGACTACACATCTCTCCAGTGACTCCTGCTGACAGATTCCCTTCAAGTTGTACAGCCTTTAACCTGTGGATTTGTTGCAAAATTACAACTCCCATCATCCCCTGAGGGTGCATGCTGGGTGTTATACTCCTGTCCTGGGAGATGCACCTACCAGCTGGATGTAATTGATCTTCTTCTGCTTCAGGAGCTGCACGGCCTCCACTGCCTCCGGCCTCAGAGGGAAGGACAAGCCCTGCAGCGTCTGCTGCTTACTCTCCACGCTGATCTCCGTCTTCACCTGGGGAGAGGTAAGTGGTTACTAAGGCTCCTCCTCCGTGACCCCCCCTACCTCCTCCGTGGCCACCCCTACCTCCTCCTCCGTGGCCACCCCTACCTCCTCCTCCGTGGCCACCCCTACCTCCTCCTCCGTGGCCACCCCTACCACCTCCTCCGTGGCCACCCCTACCTCCTCCTCCGTGGCCACCCCTACCTCCTCCTCCGTGGCCACCCCTACCTCCTCCTCCGTGGCCACCCCTACCTCCTCCTCCGTGGCCACCCCTACCTCCTCCTCCGTGGCCACCCCTACCTCCTCCTCCGTGGCCACCCCTACCTCCTCCTCCGTGGCCACCACTACCTCCTCCTCCGTGGCCACCCCTACCTCCTCCTCCGTGGCCACCCCTACCTCCTCCTCCGTGGCCACCCCTACCTCCTCCTCCGTGGCCACCCCTACCTCCTCCTCCGTGGCCACCCCTACCTCCTCCTCCGTGGCCACCCCTACCTCCTCCTCCGTGGCCCCCCTACCTCCTGCTCCGTGGCCACCCCTACCTCCTGCTCCGTGGCCCCCTCCTCTGTTACCCCCGCGCTGGTCTCTCACCTCGTTGATCTTGATCTCCCGCAGTTCCCTCTCGGCGGCAGTGAGTGGCGCTGGAGCAGCACAGGACGATACATGTCTCTGGTATCCGCTGAGGGTGATGTCTTCCTGTACAACACAATGATAGGGTGAGTGTCACTGTACACCCCCCCGGGTATCCCACCCCGGGCCCCCCACCCCGGGCCCCCCACCCCAGACTAACCTTTACTGTGCCAAACACCTCGTCCTTGATGTGTCCTCCCCCAAACTCCTTCTTGACTGTCGCCCTCGTCGCTGCGTACAACATCTTCAGCCGCACCTGTCACAGGGGATGGACCATCACACACTGTACTGCTCACAGCTGCCTTCAGAGGTCGTTACAGTGTGTCAGTGCAGGCAAAACCTCATCCGGGGCACCAAGACCCCTGACCTCCCCATTGGCCGGACACTTACCTATTGACTGGAGGGGGATTGGGCATGGAGACCCCTGACCTTCCCCAGTGGCCGGACACTTACCCCTTGAGTGGAGGGGGCCGGGCATTGAGACCCCTGACCTTCCCCAGTGGCCGGACACTTACCCCTTGAGTGGAGGGGGCCGGGCATTGAGACCCCTGACCTCCCCCATTGGCCGGACACTTACTCCTTGTTTGGAGGGGGCCGGGCATTGAGACCCCTGACCTCCCCATTGGCCGGACATTTACCTATTGACTGGAGGGGGCCAGACATGGAGACCCCTGACCTTCCCCATTGGCCGGACACTTACCTATTGACTAGAGGGGGCCGGGCATAGAGACCCCTGATCTCCCCATTGGCCGGACATTTACCTATTGACTGGAGGGGGCCAGACATGGAGACCCCTGACCTCCCCCATTGGCCGGACACTTACCCCTTGTTTGGAGGGGGCCGGGCATTGAGACCCCTGACCTCCCCATTGGCCAGACATTTACCTATTGACTGGAGGGGGCCAGACATGGAGACCCCTGACCTTCCCCATTGGCCGGACACTTACCTATTGACTAGAGGGGGCCGGGCATAGAGACCCCTGATCTCCCCATTGGCCGGACATTTACCTATTGACTGGAGGGGGCCGGGCATTGAGACCCCTGACCTTCCCCATTGGCCGATATTTACCCCAGATCCTGTGGCTTTCTATCTGCATCTAGATGTCCAGCCACAAGGGGGAGCTGCTGCTAATAGCGGGGGGGAGGGGAGGGGGTGGCTGGTTGTTTGCAGCTTGCAGTGTGACTAGAGCGTCTGCCTCATACCGGAGAATGATCAGGTGACCACGACAAGAAGAGCCACTCGTATCCCTGCGCGTTCTGGCTGTCCAGGCGGTAGAGGATGTAGCACGGCTGCCCCTCGTCCAGGAGCGGGAGGATGAGGCCGTCATAGTCCTGGTCCCAGCTCTTCCTCAGCTCCTTGTGAGCCCCCAGCACCAGCTGCTCTGCAGGAGGAAGACGAGAAAGGGTTACACCATGCACCGACACACTGTACCAAACCCCCAGCTGTAAGACACATCAGGACACATGTTCCTCCTGTGTCTCTAATCACCGGCAGCAGGAAGAGACTTTCCATCACTGACACAGAATTGGACGCCGGCCCTTTAATTGAAGTGACCCCCCCATGACAATCCCCCCTCAGGTGGCGGCTCAGCTGTCTGGCAGCTATTCCGGGCCGGAGAATTCCATGGGATGAGGCCAGTGTTTTCCATGACGGATCGAAGGCTCAACCCCCCGGGTGATGTCATCAGTCACCAGCAACAAACACAAAGAGTTAAGTGGGGAAGCAACACGTCAGGTGTTTACTCATCTCTGCTTGCTGTCAGTGAATGAGATTATTAGTCAATTGGCATAACCCCTCTGCATGCCAGCAGGCTTCCCGGCATCACCCCCCCTCCGTGCCCGCAGGCTCCCTAGAATCACCCCCCCCATGACAGCAGGCTCCCCATCATCAACCCCCATGCCAGCGGGCTCCCCATCATCAACCCCCATGCCAGCGGGCTCCCCATCATCAACCCCCATGCCAGCGGGCTCCCCATCATCAACCCCCATGCCAGCGGGCTCCCCATCATCAACCCCCATGCCAGCGGGCTCCCCATCATCAACCCCCATGCCAGCGGGCTCCCCATCATCAACCCCCATGCCAGCAGGCTCCCCATCATCACCCCCCATGCCAGCGGGCTCCCCAGCATCAGCCCCCCTCCGTGCCCGCAGGCTCCCTAGAATCACCCCCCATGCCAGCGGGCTCCCCATCATCAACCCCCATGCCAGCGGGCTCCCCAGCATCACCCCCCATGCCAGCGGGCTCCCTAGAATCACCCCCCCTCCGTGCCCGCAGGCTCCCTAGAATCACCCCCCCATGCCAGCGGGCTCCCCATCATCAACCCCCATGCCAGCGGGCTCCCCATCATCAACCCCCATGCCAGCGGGCTCCCCATCATCATCCCTCCCTCCACCAAATCCCGGTCACCTTAGCCCCTGGACTCACCATCTTCGATAACCACCTTTATTAGCCGGACGGAGCCATTCCGAGCCTTGGCAAAGAATTCCTTCAGTTCCGGAGTAGCTACAAGAACCAAGAACATACCGGAGGGTCACAGAGAGAGAGGGTCTGCGGGCGACGGGCACAGGGAGAGAGAGGGTCTGCGGGCGACGGGCACAGAGAGAGAGGGTCTGCGGGCGACGGGCACAGAGAGAGAGGGTCTGCGGGTGACGGGCACAGGGAGAGAGAGGGTCTGCGGGCGACGGGCACAGAGAGAGAGGGTCTGCGGGCGACGGGCACAGGGAGAGAGAGGATCTGCGGGCGACGGGCACAGAGAGAGAGGGTCTGCGGGCGACGGGCACAGAGAGAGAGGGTCTGCGGGTGACGGGCACAGGGAGAGAGAGGGTCTGCGGGCGTCGGGCACAGAGAGAGAGGGTCTGCGGGCGACGGGCACAGGGAGAGAGAGGGTCTGCGGGCGACGGGCACAGGGAGAGAGAGGGTCTGCGGGCGACGGGCACAGAGAGAGAGAGGGTCTGCGGGCGACGGGCACAGAGAGAGAGAGGGTCTGCGGGTGACGGGCACAGAGAGAGAGAGGGTCTGCGGGCGTCGGGCACAGAGAGAGAGGGTCTGCGGGCGACGGGCACAGGGAGAGAGAGGGTCTGCGGGCGACGGGCACAGAGAGAGAGAGGGTCTGCGGGCGACGGGCACAGAGAGAGAGAGGGTCTGCGGGTGACGGGCACAGAGAGAGAGAGGGTCTGCGGGTGACGGGCACAGAGAGAGAGAGGGTCTGCGGGTGACGGGCACAGAGAGAGAGAGGGTCTGCGGGCGACGGGCACAGGGAGAGAGAGGGTCTGCGGGCGACGGGCACAGGGAGAGAGAGGGTCTGCGGGCGACGGGCACAGGGAGAGAGAGGGTCTGCGGGCGACGGGCACAGGGAGAGAGAGGGTCTGCGGGTGAGGAGCTTCAGGACATGAAATGGGCAGCAGCACAGGAGATAAACCTGATCCTAGACTGCATCACCTCCCAAATATATCCGGGGGCCGGGGGAGGGGCCGCACCAGAGGGATAAACAGGGGGCGTCACGTACACGGAGCCCTACACGGGTGTCACTGAGGGCAAAGGTTCATGCCTATAAGCGGGCACTCGCCACCTACTGGAGGGGAAGCAGCGGGCACTCGCCACCTACTGGAGGGGAAGCAGCGGGCACTCGCCACCTACTGGAGGGGAAGCAGCGGGCACTCGCCACCTACTGGAGGGGGGAAGCAGCGGGCACTCGCCACCTACTGGAGGGGGGAAGCAGCGGGCACTCGCCACCTACTGGAGGGGGGAAGCAGCGGGCACTCGCCTCCTACTGGAGGGGGGAAGCAGCGGGCACTCGCCACCTACTGGAGGGGAAGCAGCGGGCACTCGCCACCTACTGGAGGGGTGCGGGCAGCGGGCACTCGCCACCTACTGGAGGGGTGGGGGCAGCGGGCACTCGCCACCTAACTGGAGGGGGGCAGCAGCGGGCGCTCGCCACCTACTGGAGGGGAAGCAGCGGGCACTCGCCACCTACTGGAGGGTGGGCAGCGGGCACTCGCCACCTAACTGGAGGGAGGGCAGCGGGCACTCGCCACCTAACTGGAGGGGGGGCAGCGGGCACTCGCCACCTAACTGGAGGGGGGGCAGCGGGCACTCGCCACCTAACTGGAGGGGGGGCAGCGGGCACTCGCCACCAAACTGGAGGGGGGGCAGCGGGCACTCGCCACCAAACTGGAGGGGGGGCAGCGGGCACTCGCCACCTAACTGGAGGGGGGGCAGCGGGCACTCGCCACCTAACTGGAGGGGGGGCAGCGGGCACTCGCCACCTAACTGGAGGGGGGGCAGCGGGCACTCGCCACCTAACTGGAGGGGGGGCAGCGGGCACTCGCCACCTAACTGGAGGGGGGGCAGCGGGCACTCGCCACCTAACTGGAGGGGGGGCAGCGGGCACTCGCCACCTAACTGGAGGGGGGGCAGCGGGCACTCGCCACCTAACTGGAGGGGGGGCAGCGGGCACTCGCCACCTAACTGGAGGGGGGGCAGCGGGCACTCGCCACCTAACTGGAGGGGGGGCAGCGGGCACTCGCCACCTAACTGGAGGGGGGGCAGCGGCCACTCGCCACCTAACTGGAGGGGGGGCAGCGGGCACTCGCCACCTACTGGAGGGGCAGCAGCGGGCACTCGCCACCTACTGGAGGGGGGCAGCAGCGGACACTCGCCACCTACTGGAGGGGGGCAGCAGCGGGCACTCGCCACCTACTGGAGGGGGGCAGCAGCGGGCACTCGCCACCTACTGGAGGGGAAGCAGCGGGCACTCGCCACCTACTGGAGGGGAAGCAGCGGGCACTCGCCACCTACTGGAGGGGAAGCAGCGGGCACTCGCCACCTACCGGAGGGGGGAAGCAGCGGGCACTCGCCACCTACCGGAGGGGGGCAGCAGCGGGCACTCGCCACCTACCGGAGGGGAAGCAGCGGGCACTCGCCACCTACCGGAGGGGAAGCAGCGGGCACTCGCCACCTACCGGAGGGGAAGCAGCGGGCACTCGCCACCTACTGGAGGGGGGGCAGCAGCGGGCACTCACCACCTACTGGAGGGGGGGCAGCGGGCACTCGCCTCCTACTGGAGGGGGGCAGCAGCGGGCACTCGCCACCTACTGGAGGGGAAGCAGCGGGCACTCGCCACCTACTGGAGGGGGGCAGCAGCGGGCACTCGCCACCTACTGGAGGGGAAGCAGCGGGCACTCGCCACCTACTGGAGGGGAAGCAGCGGGCACTCGCCACCTACTGGAGGGGAAGCAGCGGGCACTCGCCACCTACTGGAGGGGAAGCAGCGGGCACTCGCCACCTACTGGAGGGGAAGCAGCGGGCACTCGCCACCTACTGGAGGGGAAGCAGCGGGCACTCGCCACCTACTGGAGGGGAAGCAGTGGGCACTCGCCACCTACTGGAGGGGGGCAGCAGCGGCCACTCGCCACCTACTGGAGGGGGGCAGCAGCGGCCACTCGCCACCTACTAGAGGGGGGCAGCAGCGGGCACTCGCCTCCTACTGGAGGGGGGAAGCAGCGGGCACTCGCCTCCTACTGGAGGGGGGAAGCAGCGGGCACTCGCCACCTACTGGAGGGGAAGCAGCGGGCACTCGCCACCTACTGGAGGGGAAGCAGCGGGCACTCGCCACCTACTGGAGGGGGGCAGCAGCGGGCACTCGCCACCTACTGGAGGGGGGCAGCAGCAGCCACTCGCCACCTACTGGAGGGGGGCAGCAGCAGCCACTCGCCACCTACTGGAGGGGGGCAGCAGCAGCCACTCGCCACCTACTGGAGGGGGGCAGCAGCGGGCACTCGCCTCCTACTGGAGGGGGGCAGCAGCGGGCACTCGCCACCTACTGGAGGGGGGGCAGCGGGCACTCGCCTCCTACTGGAGGGGGGCAGCAGCGGGCACTCGCCACCTACTGGAGGGGAAGCAGCGGGCACTCGCCACCTACTGGAGGGGAAGCAGCGGGCACTCGCCACCTACTGGAGGGGGGCAGCAGCGGGCACTCGCCACCTACTGGAGGGGAAGCAGCGGGCACTCGCCACCTACTGGAGGGGAAGCAGCGGGCACTCGCCACCTACTGGAGGGGAAGCAGCGGGCACTCGCCACCTACTGGAGGGGAAGCAGCGGGCACTCGCCACCTACTGGAGGGGAAGCAGCGGGCACTCGCCACCTACTGGAGGGGAAGCAGCGGGCACTCGCCACCTACTGGAGGGGAAGCAGTGGGCACTCGCCACCTACTGGAGGGGGGCAGCAGCGGCCACTCGCCACCTACTGGAGGGGGGCAGCAGCGGCCACTCGCCACCTACTAGAGGGGGGCAGCAGCGGGCACTCGCCTCCTACTGGAGGGGGGAAGCAGCGGGCACTCGCCTCCTACTGGAGGGGGGAAGCAGCGGGCACTCGCCACCTACTGGAGGGGAAGCAGCGGGCACTCGCCACCTACTGGAGGGGAAGCAGCGGGCACTCGCCACCTACTGGAGGGGGGCAGCAGCGGGCACTCGCCACCTACTGGAGTGGGGCAGCAGCAGCCACTCGCCACCTACTGGAGGGGGGCAGCAGCAGCCACTCGCCACCTACTGGAGGGGGGCAGCAGCAGCCACTCGCCACCTACTGGAGGGGGGCAGCAGCGGGCACTCGCCTCCTACTGGAGGGGGGCAGCAGCGGGCACTCGCCACCTACTGGAGGGGGGGCAGCGGGCACTCGCCTCCTACTGGAGGGGGGCAGCAGCGGGCACTCGCCACCTACTGGAGGGGAAGCAGCGGGCACTCGCCACCTACTGGAGGGGAAGCAGCGGGCACTCGCCACCTACTGGAGGGGGGGCAGCAGCGGGCACTCGCCACCTACTGGAGGGGGGGCAGCGGGCACTCGCCTCCTACTGGAGGGGGGCAGCAGCGGGCACTCGCCACCTACTGGAGGGGAAGCAGCGGGCACTCGCCACCTACTGGAGGGGGGCAGCAGCGGGCACTCGCCACCTACTGGAGGGGAAGCAGCGGGCACTCGCCACCTACTGGAGGGGAAGCAGCGGGCACTCGCCACCTACTGGAGGGGAAGCAGCGGGCACTCGCCACCTACTGGAGGGGGGCAGCAGCGGGCACTCGCCACCTACTGGAGGGAGGAAGCAGCGGGCACTCGCCTCCTACTGGAGGGGGGAAGCAGCGGGCACTCGCCACCTACTGGAGGGGAAGCAGCGGGCACTCGCCACCTACTGGAGGGGAAGCAGCGGGCACTCGCCACCTACTGGAGGGGGGCAGCAGCGGGCACTCGCCACCTACTGGAGGGGGGCAGCAGCAGCCACTCGCCACCTACTGGAGGGGGGCAGCAGCAGCCACTCGCCACCTACTGGAGGGGGGCAGCAGCAGCCACTCGCCACCTACTGGAGGGGGGCAGCAGCGGGCACTCGCCTCCTACTGGAGGGGGGCAGCAGCGGGCACTCGCCACCTACTGGAGGGGGGCAGCAGCGGGCACTCGCCTCCTACTGGAGGGAGGAAGCAGCGGGCACTCGCCTCCTACTGGAGGGGAAGCAGCGGGCACACGCCTCCTACTGGAGGGGAAGCAGCGGGCACACGCCTCCTACTGGAGGGGAAGCAGCGGGCACACGCCTCCTACTGGAGGGGAAGCAGCGGGCACACGCCTCCTACTGGAGGGGGGAAGCAGCGGGCACTCGCCACCTACTGGAGGGGGGAAGCAGCGGGCACTCGCCACCTACTGGAGGGGAAGCAGCGGGCACACGCCTCCTACTGGAGGGGAAGTAACGGGCACACGCCTCCTACTGGAGGGGGGAAAGCAGCGGGCACTCGCCACCTACTGGAGGGGGGAAGCAGCGGGCACTCGCCACCTACTGGAGGGGGGAAGCAGCGGGCACTCGCCACCTACTGGAGGGGGGCAGCAGCGGGCACTCGCCACCTACTGGAGGGGGGCAGCAGCGGGCACTCGCCTCCTACTGGAGGGGGGCAGCAGCGGGCACTCGCCACCTACTGGAGGGGAAGCAGCGGGCACTCGCCACCTACTGGAGGGGAAGCAGCGGGCACTCGCCACCTACTGGAGGGGAAGCAGCGGGCACTCGCCACCTACTGGAGGGGAAGCAGCGGGCACTCGCCACCTACTGGAGGGGGGCAGCAGCGGGCACTCGCCACCTACTGGAGGGGGGCAGCAGAGGGCACTCGCCACCTACTGGAGGGGGGGCAGTATGTGGGGGGGGGGCAGTATGTGGGGGCGGGGCAGTATGTGGGGGGGGAGGCGGGGCAGTATGTGGGGGGGGGGGGAGGCGGGGGGGGGGCAGTATGTGGGGGGGGGGTCAGGTGCAGTTGGAGGGGAGGAGCAGTGTGAGGGGGGATTCAGTATTTCCGGGCGTTCTCCCGGGTCCCGGTGACTACTGCCGGTATTGGGGGGGCGGGTGTTCTCCGGTCAGTGTCAGCCCCTCCCCCGGCCGCGCCTCCTGTCCGGGGCCGCTCCGTCACTCACCGTGGATCCCGGTCTGATGCGCCATGTTCTTGTTGTGATATCGTGACAGATCGTGACAGGGAGCGGCTCTCAGCAGCCTATGGGGATGGGCGGGGCCGGATACCGGGGGCGGGGCTACCCGGCAGCTCCAGCACGGAGGCCAATGAGAGGCGGCGGCGCACGGCATGCCGGGAGGTGAGAGGGATGCCGGGAGATGTAGTTTCCAGAGTCCTCCTCCTCTATGGGCGGGGCCGGGTGTCACTGGCTGACAGGAATGTGCAGGGCATGCTGGGGCTTGTAGTTGTGTCATAATACTGTTAGCAGGGCGGGAGGAGAGACGCCCGGAGATCCGGAGGAATCTACTGGTCACTGGCGCCGCCGCCGCCATAGTCATCATTTATCCTATATCTCCACTAAAGGGGCCACGGAAACCACGTGAGGACCACCCTGAGATAGGTCCCCTGCAGAGCCCCTTCTATACCGCCCCTTTAAGATGGGGAACATCTACCTATACTGCCACTTCAAGATGGGTAACAACTATCTATACCGCTCCTTTAATATGGAGAACATCTATCTATACCGCCCCTTTAAGATGGAGAACATCTATCTGTACCGACCCTTTAAGATGAAGAACATCTATTTATACCGCCCCTTTAAGATGGAGAACATCTGTCCATACCGCCCCTTTAAGCGGTGACATCCTGGGTCAGGCGCCCCCTCTGTTCCTGCCCCTGGGTCCTGTACTTGTAGCAGACACCCCCGTGTTACTTCCTCTGGACGCTTTTCGGTTCCTCTTGGTATTTGTGATGCAGGGAAATGATTGGACAGGAATGACAGGTATACGGACAGGCAGTATAGTTACACTGCAGGGGGTAGTGGGGCCCCTCTGTCATAGGATCCTGAGGGCCACACACTGCGGATCCTTCATCCTCTAGGACAGCGGTGCTGAACCTATGGCACTCAGACCATTGCACCAGGACGGAGTTGACCAAATGCACCGAACCTTCCTGCAGTCCCACGCAACACAAGAGGCTTCTCTCACCAATCTTCTTCCTGTAGAGACCCTGCAGATATAATGAGAGTCTGAATTTGCCCTCCTTCGTTCCACTGTATTGGTGGCTTCAGGGGCCGATACGATTGGAAGATGTGGAAGAACAGGAAGCAATAAGTTACTGCTTAAATTCCATGCTGGCTCTCCACGATATATAAGTGGATTTAGTTTGTACTTTGGGCACTCGGTCTCCAAAAGGTTCACCCTCACTGCTCTAGGACATAGACTCCAGCAGCTTCCTCATTGTTGCCTCTTCTTGTCCAGTATTGGGCCGGAGCCCGGGCCCACGGAGGTTCCACTGGTTCTGGTGGGTCAGTCCATCCCCAGCCTCCACAGAAGACACGAGACCAGAAGCCACGGATATTTCACCCCGTGTGTAGTCACATTGTACATTATCCTAACACATCACAGCTAACGCAATGACCAACTCTCCATAACACTGCAGGATCAGATCAGTCATCACAGACTGCAGAAATAGGTCAGTCATCAGCACTGAATCTGGATTGAGGTCAGTCTTTAGCACAGACTGGAGGATGAGATCAGTCATCAGCACAGACTGGAGGATGAGATCAGTCATCAGCACAGACTGCAGGATGAGGTCAGTCATTAGCACAGGATCAGATCAGTCATCAGCACAGACTCCCAGATCAGATCAGTCATCAGCACAGACTCCCGGATCAGATCAGTCATCAGCACAGACTCCCGGATCAGTCATCAGCACAGACTCCCAGATCAGTCATCAGCACAGACTCCCAGATCAGTCATCAGCACAGACTCCCAGATCAGTCATCAGCACAGACTCCCAGATCAGTCATCAGCACAGACTCCCAGATCAGTCATCAGCACAGACTCCCAGATCAGTCATCAGCACAGACTCCCGGATCAGATCAGTCATCAGCACAGACTCCCGGATCAGATCAGTCATCAGCACAGACTCCCGGATCAGATCAGTCATCAGCACAGACTCCCGGATCAGATCAGTCATCAGCACAGACTCCCGGATCAGATCAGTCATCAGCACAGACTCCCAGATCAGTCATCAGCACAGACTCCCGGATCAGATCAATCATCAGCACAGCCTCCCGGATCAGATCAGTCATCAGCACAGACTCCCGGATCAGATCAGTCATCAGCACAGACTCCCGGATCAGATCAGTCATCAGCACAGACTCCCGGATCAGATCAGTCATCAGCACAGACTCCCGGATCAGATCAATCATCAGCACAGCCTCCCGGATCAGATCAGTCATCAGCACAGCCTCCCGGATCAGATCAGTCATCGGCACAGACTCCCGGATCAGATCAGTCATCGGCACAGACTCCAGGATCAGATCAGTCATCGGCACAGACTCCCGGATCAGATCAGTCATCGGAACAGACTCCCGGATCAGATCAGTCATCAGCACAGACTCCCGGATCAGATCAGTCATCGGCACAGACTCCCGGATCAGATCAGTCATCGGCACAGACTCCAGGATCAGATCAGTCATCGGCACAGACTCCCGGATCAGATCAGTCATCGGCACAGACTCCCGGATCAGATCAGTCATCGGCACAGACTCCCGGATCAGATCAGTCATCAGCACAGACTCCCGGATCAGATCAGTCATCGGCACAGACTGTGGGATCAGATCAATCACTTATTTCCTTTATTATGTTCTGTATATAACACATCATACGACATGTAATAGAATTATAATGGACGGGAAAGGATGTAATAATAATAATAATAAATCTGTTCTGAGTTTTCTGTTTTTTATTCGACTCCTTTCATGAACTCCAGAAATTCTGGAATGAGAGAGAAGCACAAGTTATAACCTGCGGCGCTGGACGTTATATGATGATATCGCTCCCCGTGTGACTCACCGTCATAATCTATTCTGCCGTCGTTGTTCTTGTCTCCGTCTCTCATCAGCTCCTCGATGTCGTCCTCTGTGATGGTCTCCCCCGTCGCCTGCAGCATCGTCTTCAGCTCCTCCAGATCAATGTATCCATCAGCATTCCTGCACGGAGGGGCAGATCCGGGTCTAACTACTGCATAATGCCTTCTACTCTAGTCACATCAAGAGCTGCAGCCAGTGTTATGTATTGTTCCTGAAGAGATGTGTAATCAGACCTCACACTGCTGTGCTCTGTGCTCTCTGCAGCCAGTGTTATGTATTGTCCCTGGAGAGATGTGTAATCAGACCTCACACTGCTGTGCTCTGTGCTCTCTGCAGCCAGTGTTATGTATTGTCCCTGGAGAGATGTGTGATCAGATCTCACACTGCTGTGCTCTGTGCTCTCTGCAGCCAGTGTTATGTATTGTCCCTGGAGAGATGTGTAATCAGACCTCACACAGCTGTGCTCTGTGCTCTCTGCAGCCAGTGCTATGTATTGTCCCTGGAGAGATGTGTAATCAGACCTTACACCGCTGTGCTCTGTGCTCTCTGCAGCCAGTGTTATGTATTGTCCCTGGAGAGATGTGTAATCAGACCTCACACTGCTGTGCTCTGTGCTCTCTGCAGCCAGTGTTATGTACTGTCCCTGGAGAGATGTGTAATCAGACCTCACACTGCTGTGCTCTGTGCTCTGCAGCCAGTGTTATGTACTGTCCCTGGAGAGATGTGTAATCAGACCTCACACTGCTGTGCTCTGTGCTCTCTGCAGCCAGTGTTATGTATTGTCCCTGGAGAGATGTGTGATCATACCTCACACTGCTGTGCTCTGTGCTCTCTGCAGCCAGTGTTATGTATTGTCCCTGGAGAGATGTGTAATCAGACCTCACACAGCTGTGCTCTGTGCTCTCTGCACCCAGAGTTATGTATTGTCCCTGGAGAGATGTGTAATCAGACCTCACACTGCTGTGCTTTGTGCTCTCTGCAGCCAGTGTTATGTATTGTCCCTGGAGAGATGTGTAATCAGACCTCACACTGCTGTGCTCTGTGCTCTCTGCAGCCAGTGTTATGTACTGTCCCTGGAGAGATGTGTAATCAGTCCTCACACTGCTGTGCTCTGTGATCTCTGCAGCCAGTGTTATGTATTGTCCCTGCAGAGATGTATAATCAGACCTCACACTGCTGTGCTCTGTGCTCTCTGCAGCCAGTGTTATGTATTGTCCCTGGAGAGATGTGTAATCAGACCTCACACTGCTGTGCTCTGTGCTCTCTGCAGCCTGTGCTATGTATTGTCCCTGGAGAGATGTGTAATCAGACCTCACACTGCTGTGCTCTGTGCTCTCTGCAGCCAGTGTTATGTATTGTCCCTGGAGAGATGTGTAATCAGACCTCACACTGCTGTGCTCTGTGCTCTCTGCAGCCAGTGTTATGTATTGTCCCTGGAGAGATGTGTAATCATACCTCACACTGCTGTGCTCTGTGCTCTCTGCAGCCAGTGTTATGTATTGTCCCTGCAGAGATGTGTAATCAGACCTCACACTGCTGTGCTCTGTGCTCTCTGCAGCCAGTGTTATGTATTGTCCCTGGAGAGATGTGTAATCAGACCTCACACTGCTGTGCTCTGTGCTCTCTGCAGCCAGTGTTATGTATTGTCCCTGGAGAGATGTGTAATCAGACCTCACACTGCTGTGCTCTGTGCTCTCTGCAGCCAGTGTTATGTATTGTCCCTGGAGAGATGTGTAATCAGACCTCACACTGCTGTGCTCTGTGCTCTCTGCAGCCAGTGTTATGTATTGTCTCTGGAGAGATGTGTAATCAGACCTCACACTGCTGTGCTCTGTACTCTCTGCAGCCAGTGTTATGTATTGTCCCTGGAGAGATGTGTAATCAGACCTCACACTGCTGTGCTCTGTGCTCTCTGCAGCCAGTGTTATGTATTGTCCCTGGAGAGATGTGTAATCAGACCTCACACTGCTGTGCTCTGTGCTCTCTGCAGCCAGTGTTATGTATTGTCCCTGGAGAGATGTGTAATCAGATCTTTATGTGTGTTGTTATTAGGCGCCGGGCTGTGACATAAGGATTTATATTCCAGGATTGTACTGGGGTATGTCCTCACACTGCTGTGCTCTTTGCCTCCTGCAGTGTGAGTTAGTATCCTTGGAGAGATATGTAATTAGACCTTTGTGTACATTGTTAGTAGCAGCAGGACTGTGATATATATTCCAGGCTTGTATCTTGTTCATATCCACTGGGGTTGAGTCCTCACACTGCTGTGCACTGTGCTTTGTGCATTAGGTTCCTGCACAGCTTCTCCCCTCTGGAAGACTGCTGTATTCAGCCAAAGCCAACCACATGCTTGTTACATCTTCAACTTGGAGCGCAGATGGAGAAGATCAATGCAGAGAGCACAGAGCGCAGCAGTGTGAGGATCTGGAGCAGCTACAATCCTGGAATCTCTTAAAACACATCTCATCATTTCTCGTCACTCACTTGTCAAACATGCGGAAGAGATCGGACAGCTCCTCCTCGGACTTCCCCTTACTGTCATCCTTCATGCATCGCACCATCATCACCAGGAACTCGTCAAAGTCTACGGTGCCGCTCCCTGAGGAAGCAGAACATCCAATGGGGTGACACATCAGAGACCCCGAACCCCTCCCGGACTACAACTCCCAGCATGCTGACTCTAGACTCTACTCACACCCAGAGCTGCATGATTCTCCTGTCTCTCTGCTGCCCCTGCTGGTTTAGTGGATGATCTGCAGTAATGGACTATAGTATGTACCAGTGACAGAATTCTGACTGCAGCTCTGGATGTGACTGGAGAGTGGGACATGGACGGGCGACACTCACCGTCCTCATCCACCTCGTCTATCATCTCCTGCAGCTCCTCGGGGGTGGGGTTCTGGCCCAGCATTCTCATCACCTTCCCCAGCTCCTTGGTGCTGATGCAGCCGTCCTCCGCATCTTGTACGAAAATATCGAACGCTGCTTTGAATTCTGAGGAAAAGAATCAATTCAAAATGTTTCTGAGACCACAGAGCACAGATGTGTGAAGCCAAGCAGCAGGAAGTGTTGTCATAGGGGCACAGAGGCTATAATGACATATTTCAGCTCTCACAGCTGCTAGAGTAAAAGCTATAGCAAGCTGCATGCTGGAGACGCAAAGCAAATAGGAGGGAGGGGCCATGCAACAGCTCTATGCACAGAGCACAGCAGTGTGAGGTCTGATTACACATCTCTCCAGGGACAGTGCATAACACTGGCTGCAGAGAGCACAGAGCACAGCAGTGTGAGGTCTGATTACACATCTCTCCAGGGACAATACATAACACTGGCTGCAGAGAGCACAGAGCACAGCAGTGTGAGGTCTGATTACACATCTCTCCAGGGACAATACATAACACTGGCTGCAGAGAGCACAGAGCACAGCAGTGTGAGGTCTGATTACACATCTCTCCAGGGACAATACAGAACACTGGCTGCAGAGAGCACAGAGCACAGCAGTGTGAGGTCTGATTACACATCTCTCCAGGGACAATACATAACACTGGCTGCAGAGAGCACAGAGCACAGCAGTGTGAGGTCTGATTACACATCTCTCCAGGGACAATACATAACACTGGCTGCAGAGAGCACAGAGCACAGCAGTGTGAGGTCTGATTACACATCTCTCCAGGGACAATACAGAACACTGGCTGCAGAGAGCACAGAGCACAGCAGTGTGAGGTCTGATTACACATCTCTCCAGGGACAATACATAACACTGGCTGCAGAGAGCACAGAGCACAGCAGTGTGAGGTCTGATTACACATCTCTCCAGGGACAATACATAACACTGGCTGCAGAGAGTACAGAGCACAGCAGTGTGAGGTCTGATTACACATCTCTCCAGGGACAATACATAACACTGACTGCAGAGAGCACAGAGCACAGCAGTGTGAGGTCTGATTACACATCTCTCCAGGGACAATACATAACACTGACTGCAGAGAGCACAGAGCACAGCAGTGTGAGGTCTGATTACACATCTCTCCAGGGACAATACATAACACTGGCTGCAGAGAGCACAGAGCACAGCAGTGTGAGGTCTGATTACACATCTCTCCAGGGACAATACATAACACTGGCTGCAGAGAGCACAGAGCACAGCAGTGTGAGGTGTGATTACACATCTCTCCAGGGACAATACATAACACTGGCTGCAGAGAGCACAGAGCACAGCAGTGTGAGGTCTGATTACACATCTCTCCAGGGACAATACATAACACTGGCTGCAGAGAGCACAGAGCACAGCAGTGTGAGGTCTGATTACACATCTCTCCAGGGACAGTACATAACACTGGCTGCAGAGAGCACAGAGCACAGCAGTGTGAGGTCTGATTACACATCTCTCCAGGGACAATACATAACACTGGCTGCAGAGAGCACAGAGCACAGCAGTGTGAGGAAACACCTTCAAAAACCGCATACAGGTCTCATTGGGGTGGAGGGGTCTGATATGTCAGATTTGTGCCTCAGTTAGTGTCCTGCTGCAGGGAGGGGTTAGAATTTTGGAGCGTAAACTTTTTTGGATTCTGGCAATGGTTACCATTTTTTTGCTCTTCTGTGAGTTGTTCCACCTAAAAAAGAAAAATGTAAAGATGTTATCAACAAGACGCTCATTGTTACGAAATTTCAGCTGTTTACAGGTTTATAGTAGATGCCTGAGGACTATTTCTAGCTCAGTGACACAGATAATCGGCATTGTCCCCAGCGACACCCGCAGCCTTATCTCCCCAACCAGTCACAGCCGCATCCAGAAACAGCAGCTCCACAATCAGCACCAAATATAGTCCTGGGGGCACCTGACCGTATACAGACATGAGGCTGCCCCCAAATACTGGCAGAGACCCCCAAATAACTAACACTGCTCTCTAGTGATGGATAGGCTGTATTCTCAGTGATGGCACCGCTGCTCTCTAGTGATGGATAGGCTGTATTCTCAGTGATGGCACCGCTGCTCTCTAGTGATGGATAGGCTGTATTCTCAGTGATGGCACCGCTGCTCTCTAGTGAGGGATAGGCTGTATTCTCAGTGATGGCACCGCTGCTCTCTAGTGATGGATAGGCTGTATTCTCAGTGATGGCACCGCTGCTCTCTAGTGAGGGATAGGCTGTATTCTCAGTGATGGCGCCGCTGCTCTCTAGTGATGGATAGGCTGTATTCTCAGTGATGGCGCCGCTGCTCTCTAGTGATGGATAGGCTGTATTCTCAGTGATGGCACCGCTGCTCTCTAGTGATGGATAGGCTGTATTCTCAGTGATGACACCGCTGCTCTCTAGTGATGGATAGGCTGTATTCTCAGTGATGGCGCCGCTGCTCTCTAGTGATGGATAGGCTGTATTCTCAGTGATGACACCGCTGCTCTCTAGTGATGGATAGGCTGTATTCTCAGTGATGGCACCGCTGCTCTCTAGTGATGGATAGGCTGTATTCTCAGTGATGGCACCGCTGCTCTCTAGTGATGGATAGGCTGTATTCTCAGTGATGGCACCGCTGCTCTCTAGTGATCGATAGGCTGTATTCTCAGTGATGGCGCCGCTGCTCTCTAGTGATGGATAGGCTGTATTCTCAGTGATGACACCGCTGCTCTCTAGTGATGGATAGGCTGTATTCTCAGTGATGGCACCGCTGCTCTCTAGTGAGGGATAGGCTGTATTCTCAGTGATGGTGCCGCTGCTCTCTAGTGATGGATAGGCTGTATTCTCAGTGATGGCACCACTGCTCTCTAGTGATGGATAGGCTGTATTCTCAGTGATGGCACCGCTGTTCTCTAGTGATGGATAGGCTGTATTCTCAGTGATGGCACTGCTGCTCTCTAGTGATGGATAGGCTGTATTCTCAGTGATGGCACCGCTGCTCTCTAGTGATGGATAGGCTGTATTCTCAGTGATGGCACCGCTGCTCTCTAGTGATGGATAGGCTGTATTCTCAGTGATGGCACCGCTGCTCTCTAGTGATGGATAGGCTGTAATCTCAGTGATGGCACCGCTGCTCTCTAGTGATGGATAGGCTGTATTCTCAGTGATGGCACCGCTGCTCTCTAGTGATGGATAGGCTGTATTCTCAGTGATGGCACCGCTGCTCTCTAGTGATGGATAGGCTGTATTCTCAGTGATGGCGCCGCTGCTCTCTAGTGATGGACAGGCTGTATTCTCAGTGATGACGCCGCTGCTCTCTAGTGATGGATAGGCTGTATTCTCAGTGATGGCACCGCTGCTCTCTAGTGATGGTTAGGCTGTATTCTCAGTGATGGCACCGCTGCTCTCTAGTGATGGTTAGGCTGTATTCTCAGTGATGGCACCGCTGCTCTCTAGTGATGGATAGGCTGTATTCTCAGTGATGACGCCGCTGCTCTCTAGTGATGGATAGGCTGTATTCTCAGTGATGGCGCCGCTGCTCTCTAGTGATGGATAGGCTGTATTCTCAGTGATGACACCGCTGCTCTCTAGTGATGGATAGGCTGTATTCTCAGTGATGGCACCGCTGCTCTCTAGTGATGGTTAGGCTGTATTCTCAGTGATGACGCCGCTGCTCTCTAGTGATGGATAGGCTGTATTCTCAGTGATGGCGCCGCTGCTCTCTAGTGATGGATAGACTGTATTCTCAGTGATGGTGCCGCTGCTCTCTAGTGATGGATAGGCTGTATTCTCAGTGATGGCACCGCTGCTCTCTAGTGATGGATAGGCTGTATTCTCAGTGATGTCACCGCTGCTCTCTAGTGATGGATAGGCTGTATTCTCAGTGATGACGCCGCTGCTCTCTAGTGATGGATAGGCTGTATTCTCAGTGATGACACCGCTGCTCTCTAGTGATGGATAGGCTGTATTCTCAGTGATGACGCCGCTGCTCTCTAGTGATGGATAGGCTGTATTCTCAGTGATGGCACCGCTGCTCTCTAGTGATGGATAGGCTGTATTCTCAGTGATGACGCCGCTGCTCTCTAGTGATGGATAGGCTGTATTCTCAGTGATGGCGCCGCTGCTCTCTAGTGATGGATAGGCTGTATTCTCAGTGATGGCACCGCTGCTCTCTAGTGATGGATAGGCTGTATTCTCAGTGATGACACCGCTGCTCTCTAGTGATGGATAGGCTGTATTCTCAGTGATGGCGCCGCTGCTCTCTAGTGATGGATAGGCTGTATTCTCAGTGATGACACCGCTGCTCTCTAGTGATGGATAGGCTGTATTCTCAGTGATGGCACCGCTGCTCTCTAGTGATGGATAGGCTGTATTCTCAGTGATGGCACCGCTGCTCTCTAGTGATGGATAGGCTGTATTCTCAGTGATGGCACCGCTGCTCTCTAGTGATCGATAGGCTGTATTCTCAGTGATGGCGCCGCTGCTCTCTAGTGATGGATAGGCTGTATTCTCAGTGATGACACCGCTGCTCTCTAGTGATGGATAGGCTGTATTCTCAGTGATGGCACCGCTGCTCTCTAGTGAGGGATAGGCTGTATTCTCAGTGATGGTGCCGCTGCTCTCTAGTGATGGATAGGCTGTATTCTCAGTGATGGCACCGCTGCTCTCTAGTGATGGATAGGCTGTATTCTCAGTGATGGCACCGCTGTTCTCTAGTGATGGATAGGCTGTATTCTCAGTGATGGCACTGCTGCTCTCTAGTGATGGATAGGCTGTATTCTCAGTGATGGCACCGCTGCTCTCTAGTGATGGATAGGCTGTATTCTCAGTGATGGCACCGCTGCTCTCTAGTGATGGATAGGCTGTATTCTCAGTGATGGCACCGCTGCTCTCTAGTGATGGATAGGCTGTAATCTCAGTGATGGCACCGCTGCTCTCTAGTGATGGATAGGCTGTATTCTCAGTGATGGCACCGCTGCTCTCTAGTGATGGATAGGCTGTATTCTCAGTGATGGCACCGCTGCTCTCTAGTGATGGATAGGCTGTATTCTCAGTGATGGCGCCGCTGCTCTCTAGTGATGGACAGGCTGTATTCTCAGTGATGACGCCGCTGCTCTCTAGTGATGGATAGGCTGTATTCTCAGTGATGGCACCGCTGCTCTCTAGTGATGGTTAGGCTGTATTCTCAGTGATGGCACCGCTGCTCTCTAGTGATGGTTAGGCTGTATTCTCAGTGATGGCACCGCTGCTCTCTAGTGATGGATAGTCTGTATTCTCAGTGATGACGCCGCTGCTCTCTAGTGATGGATAGGCTGTATTCTCAGTGATGGCGCCGCTGCTCTCTAGTGATGGATAGGCTGTATTCTCAGTGATGACACCGCTGCTCTCTAGTGATGGATAGGCTGTATTCTCAGTGATGGCACCGCTGCTCTCTAGTGATGGTTAGGCTGTATTCTCAGTGATGACGCCGCTGCTCTCTAGTGATGGATAGGCTGTATTCTCAGTGATGGCGCCGCTGCTCTCTAGTGATGGATAGACTGTATTCTCAGTGATGGTGCCGCTGCTCTCTAGTGATGGATAGGCTGTATTCTCAGTGATGGCACCGCTGCTCTCTAGTGATGGATAGGCTGTATTCTCAGTGATGTCACCGCTGCTCTCTAGTGATGGATAGGCTGTATTCTCAGTGATGACGCCGCTGCTCTCTAGTGATGGATAGGCTGTATTCTCAGTGATGACACCGCTGCTCTCTAGTGATGGATAGGCTGTATTCTCAGTGATGACGCCGCTGCTCTCTAGTGATGGATAGGCTGTATTCTCAGTGATGACACCGCTGCTCTCTAGTGATGGATAGGCTGTATTCTCAGTGATGGCACCGCTGCTCTCTAGTGATGGATAGGCTGTATTCTCAGTGATGACACCGCTGCTCTCTAGTGATGGATAGGCTGTATTCTCAGTGATGACACCGCTGCTCTCTAGTGATGGATAGGCTGTATTCTCAGTGATGACGCCGCTGCTCTCTAGTGATGGATAGGCTGTATGGTGATGGTGCCGCTGCTCTCTAGGGTCACTTTTGGGAGACAAGGAGTTACTGGTGAATCTGAGATTATTCCCATTTTGGAAATGACAGCAGAGCAGTAATAATTCCCATAATCCTCTGGTGTATTTTGGGCGCTGATTGTGTTGGGGATTTTCTCTAGAATAGACAGGTGGGTGATAATCTGCGGCCGCATTGTCCCTGATTATGTTACTATATAAAGATCAAGACGTATCTATGGGGTGAGGGGCTTCTCTATGTCTGTGGTCAGGTCTATCTATCCCCGGGAAAGCTGGGTGACATCCATTATGACTGCTCTATGTCTGTGGTCAGGTCTATCTATCCCTGGAAAAGCTGGGTGACATCCATTATGGCTTTTCTGTGTCCGTGGTCAGGTCTGTCTATCCCCGGGAAAGCTGTGTGACATCCTGTGTCTGTGGTCAGGTCTATCTATCCCTGGGAAAGCTGGGTGACATCCATTGTGGCTTCTTTTTGCCTGTGGTCAGGTGTATTTATGCCCAGGAAAGCTGGGTGACATCCATTATGGCTTCTCTGTGTCTGTGGTCAGGTCTATCTATCCCCGGGAAAGCTGTGTGACATCCAAGGTGGCTTCTCTTTGTCTGTGGTCAGGTATATTTATCCCTAGGAAAGCTGGGTGACATCCATTATGGCTTCTCTGTGTCTGTGGTCAGGTCTATCTATCCCTGGGAAAGCTGGGTGACATTCATTATGGCTGCTCTATGTCTTTGGTCAGGTCTATCTATACCCGGGAAAGCTGGGTGACATCCATTATGGCTGCTCTATGTCTTTGGTCAGGTCTATCTATCCCCAGGAAAGCTGGGTGACATCCATTATGGCTGCTCTATGTCTTTGGTCAGGTCTGTCTATCCCCGGGAAAGCTGGGTGACATCCATTATGGCTGCTCTATGTCTGTGGTCAGGCCTATCTATCCCCAGGAAAGCTGGGTGACATCCATTATGACTGCTCTATGTCTTTGGTCAGGTCTATCTATCCCCGGGAAAGCTGGGTGACATCCATTATGGCTGCTCTATGTCTTTGGTCAGGTCTATCTATCCCCGGGAAAGCTGGGTGACATCCATTATGGCTGCTCTATGTCTGTGGTCAGGCCTATCTATCCCCAGGAAAGCTGGGTGACATCCATTATGGCTTCTCTGTGGTCATTGATACCTCCTGTAACTAGAGGAACCGGCCCGGGGGGGGGGGGGGTGATAGATTTAGGACACAGTTCACACATCAGTCGTTTCCCACTAATTATTAATCATTGCCAAAAAATACAAGTTTAGCAAAGACCAAACGAGCGACTTTCCACAACAGAGAGAAATGCGGAAAATCCGGTATTTCTCCGACCTGTGGATCCTCATCCCTGGAGCCTGCGCTGCATGTATATGATGTGTAGGTAGCATGCGGGGTCCGCAGGGGGCCCCCCAGTGCCACTCAGAGGGGAGAGATCTACTGCAGGGAGCGATGGTCTGCAGAGAGATTTACTGCTGTGTATTATCTGTCACCTCCCCAGTGTGAAGTGGCTGATAACAGAGAGCAATAGATAGCAGGCACTGGGAGGATGAGGGCTCAGCATTCTAGGACACAATGTACTGCTGATGGATGATGGAATTTGGGGTCACTCCACATGGGCTGATCTTGCCCCCCAGGTGCCCGGATCAGGCCCCACTGGGTCCTGCTCCTCTGTGGTAATTAACCTCTTCTGTGTTGACTGGGATGATACAGGGGAGCCCCTCCCGTACAAGAATCATCCGGATCCACAAATATGGAGGCCAAGAGCGACCCCTTCACCCTAATAGTCTCATCCCTTTCCTGGACTCCCCTTCTCACAGCAGAGGGTTTGTTACATTTTCTCCCGTCTAAATAATCCATCAGCCGCACAAACGTGTCTTCCGTTCACATCATTTGTTTGCTACAATGTATCAGTGTGGGATGCAGATTTTTTTTTTTTTTCATTTTACAGGTGAAGGTTTAGACTGGAAACAACTGTAACAAACCCTCAACTGTGAGAAGTATGAAGAGGAGGGCAGAAGTGACAGGTAACGTCTGCTATAAGATATTGGGGTCACTTACCGCTGCCTTGTAGATGTCATCCATGGTGAGGGAGGCGCAGGGATTGGAGCAGAGGTGAGTGGAGCGGAGTTTATATGTCCCCAGGTCCCTCCCTTTTTGGGAATAGTTGGGGCAGGACACATCATGTCCCTATTTTTACATCGGGCTGGATGATCCTGTGGCTGCAGGGTCCTCTACTCAGGGGTCTCCCATCGCCCTCATCACACCGCAGCCTCGGGAATGCTGGACATTCGTTACAATGTGCCAGTATTTTATCACATCAGTCTATTGTAGTAATGGGGGTTCCTGACCAAAAAAAAGGGGATCATCATCTGCAGGTGCTGGGGGGGGGGGGGGATATGTGCTGCATCCCAACCCAAACCTGAAGAGGAGGCAACTTATAACCATCCAGACAATGAAGGGTTACTGCACCGGCGCCGCGGTCGCAAAATATAACTATTTCAATAAGGCGTGTTATGTCAGAGCGCAATGTGTGATAGACGGTGTCACTAGTGATTCTGCGTTTTTCATGCGCGTGTTGTTTGCGTTTTTACTGTGTTTTCGGTGCGTTTTTCATGCACATGTTTCAAATCACATGATGGGGCAGATTTACTTACCCGGTCCTGTCGCGATCCCGCGGTGCGTTGTCCGACGAGGATTCGGGTCCAGCGCGATTGACTAACATTGTGTGTCCGAGTTCCTGCAGGTGTCGCTGCTGCGCAGGAGGTCGTCCGGAGTTCACCTTCTTCTTCCCGGTGTAAGTGCTTGATCTTGCGACACAAAACCTTTTTTAAATTCTGCGGTTTGTCCAATGGCCACGCCCCCTGATTTCTGTCGTGTGCAAGCCGGCGCCGATGCGCCACAATCCGATCCTGCGCGCCAAAATCCTGGGGCAATTCGGCACAAAACGGAAATATTCGGGGAACCAGACGAAAGTGCGACCGACGGACTAGAATTCTAAAGCGTAACTATAAAGTTACTTGAGAGAAAATAGTTTTAGCGCAGCTGGAGACTATAACAACAATCCAAACGATACGTGTATCCTGCTTCTGGCGTCTTCCTATCCTGAGATATAGCGCTATTAGATATGTGAGGTGTTCTGTAATATCCTCTCAGCTTCTCCTGAAGTGGGCGGGGCTTCCTGGTTGTGACATCAGCTATGGGCAGTGATGCCAGAGCAGTGAGGGCATTCACGTGAACATGCACAAACCGCTCAGCCAATCAGGATACAGAATCAGTGTTACTGCTTGTGCAGAGGTCTGGTGCAGAGCGAGGCAGGGAAGACACAGAGCACTGGATCCATGCATCACACAGTTATCTACTGCACCACAAAGAAAAAGATATAGTAAAACATGTCCACCTGCACTATACAACCCCTACATAGCAATAAGAAGATGAACACGCGGCAGCATCACAGTATATACACACACACTAGGTGAAACCTCTCCAGAAGGCTGTTTTTTATTCGATTACTGATTTTTAAAAACATTTTTGCCATTATATTCTATGGAAGCTGCCCCCTATCTGCAGACCACCCCTTTCCTGTTTAGAGGTCTCCGTGTGCTGTGCAGGGTCTGATCCAGTCATTAAAGCTGATGCGGAGCCTGAGCTCTGGCTTTATTTCTGCATTCACAAATTTTTCTACTTTATTCAAATTTTCAAACACAAACAGCTCTGCTACATACCATTCCTGTTATGTGATTGGATGACCTGAAATATGTGATCAGTCACATGCTGATGACATCACTGCAGGTCCTGGAGGTTTTTACATGCCTCTCCTGCTACTGATCAGGAGGGATCATGTGCTAGTCACCCCACACAATAACATCTGCAACATCCCCCACCGGGACCTAGCCTTTTCTTGGGGCCTGGAGACAGCCGGGGCCCAGAATACCGGAGCGGCTGGCGGTTGCGGCCTAGGGCACGCTGGTGTCACGGTGCTTGGTATGGGGACCGGAGGGCTGTCCTACAGCCTGGCAGCTCTCCAGCAGGTGGTGTGTGCAAGAAATATGGAGGGAGAGGCTGAAGTACTGGTTCTCCCTGGGGCAACCCCTGAGTGTCCGTAGTAAATATCCCCGGGTAGTGGATGCGGGGCCCTTAATGGTGATACAGCCATATCCAAGGATCAGACGGAGGCAACGTTGTGCAAAAGTAACTCACGGTTCTTTATTGGAACAACTGCAGGCAACGGCCAAACGGTTTCAGAACAAATTCCGGATTACTGGAGTGGTCATGGAGAGTGATCCTCAGGAGTAGATTCACCAGCCTGATAGTAGGTGCATGCTGGGAGGTTGCCGTGTCCATGTATGGAAGCTGCAGCTTTGTCCTGGGTGTTCTGTGTCTCCTTCTCTCAGTGTATGTTCTGGAAGATGAGCTCTCTAGGAGAGCTGGGGCCTGAGAGCTCCTCATGAGGTGAGAGCTGGGCCTAAAGAGAGCTCCTCATGAGGTGAGAGCTGGGCCTAAAGAGAGCTCCTCATGAGGTGAGAGCTGGGCCTAAAGAGAGCTTGTCACTTCCTGTCCAGGGGTTTTGTTACACTCTGGTCAGGTGGTCTCACTCTCCAATCACACTCCAGCTTACAATGAAGCATATAATTGGATAACAATATTAAATACAGATTTAACCCTTGCCTGTTTAGGCAGAATCTACTGCTGCTGAGTGCCTAAGACCTATGGCATACTCCTTATGAGCTGGTCAGACTCACTTATAGGGGTTCTATAGGTAGAGGGCCTCATTCGCAAGCACTCCCTTGCCTATACATTGGCAGGGGTGTTGCACATCCATCCACCCTCCTCTCCTCTGTCCAGCTACAGATTCCCATAGCAACCAACCAAACATAGACAGCCAGAGAGATAAGGTCCTGCCAGCCGCTGGCCTGCTCACTGACAAATGGCTGCAGAAAGCTAATGGGGGGAAGTTAGAGAATTGCTTATTTTAGCTTAATGCAGATTTGGGCAAAAAAATTCTATTTTACAGTTGTACTTTTAGGTAATTTTCAGGTTAGCATTGGCTGAGATGCAATATGATAAATGTCCACCAGGGGGAAGTCAATTCCTGTATGCATGAAAAGATAATCAGCAAGTACACAGAATAGTGAGTGCAGCTCCGGAGTATAATACAGGAAACCAATAGAAAAAAGAGAAAAAAAACCCTGTGCACTCACCATAAAAACTACATTCAGGCCATAGAGGGAGCAAGAGACCAAACACCAGCGAAAGACGGAGCGCTCTGTGTGGTCCGCAGGGTCAGCTGACTGTGCAGGTCCCGTCACCCGGCCCAGGTCCTGCAGGGAGCAGGAGATTACATCTCATAACTATCATAGGCAATATCCATATGAAGGGGGTCCATGCATCAAAATAAGTACAGAATAACCCAAAGAACAGCAGGACGCACATGGAGGACAAGCACAGACAAATGTATTAGTATCACGTCACATACAGGACAAGCAGAGAAAAACACTTACAATGACACCAAATGGTGTAACTCACAACCCTGGGGAGATAGACCTGATGTGGCGATGGGCTCCGGCTCTGTGGTAACAGTGGGGGAGCAGGAGAGGCATCAGCCGCAGGGGGGGGGGGGGGGTACAGCCAAAAAATGCCAGGATTTTACGTTTTTATTTGGCGCAGAATTGTTTACAAGGAGTGTGCGGCAGAAAGAACAGATGTTTCCGACTATCCCGCCTCCTCCGTCTTTTGTTTGGCACAAGTGGGCGTGGCCTCACATTTCCACGTTATCCGTCACATTTATTTGTATTTTGTCGGCATTTTTTTGCGCAAATTTCGGTGCACAATAGAGCAGGAAAGAAATGGTCAGAGAGCAAAATGAAGGCGCAGTCCATGTAAGGTTTTGACGCACTTCTCATTGATGTCGGCATTTTTATGCCACTTTAATACATCGGGCTGTGCTTTCTCCGATGCCGACAGTCGCGCTTGCGCCAGAATTAGTAAATCCCCCCCCAATATGTTCTGCGGACACTCAAGATCAGCGGCGATTATTACCAAGTCCCAATAACATCTGCTACCGATGATGCGGAGGGCACAAGTGTGACACAAGTTGGGGTCCCCTCTGGGCGATGCTCTGCGGGGGGACCCCCGTCCCTTGTGCCTGAAGATGCGGAGGTGGTCATGTCCCCTGATGTTGGTGCTGGTCCAGCCAGTGTGAGTGGTGTCAGTAATGTTGTGGTGCAGAATCTCTACCATGTTAATGTGGTGGGTGCAGGGGCTGATATGTCCTTTTGGAAGAGACATGGACATGACCATGGTCATGGTGGCTCCCGACAACCGGGCCGGGTGCTAATCGTAGGAACGTGGTCCGTCTTTGGTGGCGTGGCAGTGATGTGTTTTCCAAAAAACAGGCAGAGACTGTGCCACCACATTGTCCCTATGATTGCCCAGTGGATCTGCTGCCCGGCACCTCGCCCCCTAGTGGCCGTGTCTATCCTCTCTCTGTTCCCGAGACGGCTCCCATGTCCTTAGTTTCCGCCTCTTCCTTTCTATATGGTGCAGTCATCTATAGGGGTCGGGGGGGTGACACATTGTGGAAGGTTGAGGTCATCCTTCCTTATATGACGTAATTCTCATCTCAGCTTTTGTTGTAGTTACAGTCTCGCAGGTGCGGCCCCTACTCTAGTCACAGCGCAAGCTGCAAGCAGAGGTTTTATTTTTAGAGGGCTGATCATCTGCTTCACGACTTAAACATTCGACCAGCAGGGGGCAGGATTGATGCCAGAAGAATTGTGGCTGCAGCTTTGGATGTGACTGGAGTATGAGACATGATATTCCCTGGATGAGTTATTATAACCCCGCACCTGGGGGGCGCTATGCACGGTGTATATGATACTATAGTAGCGCTGAGGGTGTGATTATAACCCCGCACCTGGGGGGCGCTATACACGGTGTATATGTTGCTATAGTAGCGGTGAGGGTGTGATTATAACCCCTGCACCTGGGGGGCGCTATACACGGTGTATATGTTGCTATAGTAGCGCTGAGGGTGTGATTATAACCCCGCACCTGGGGGGCGCTATACACGGTGTATATGATGCTATAGTAACGCTCAGGGTGTGATTATAACCCCCGCACCTGGGGGGCGCTATACACGGTGTATATGATACTATAGTAGCGGTGAGGGTGTGATTATAACCCCGCACCTGGGGGGCGCTATGCACGGTGTATATGATACTATAGTAGCGCTGAGGGTGTGATTATAACCCCGCACCTGGGGGGCGCTATACACGGTGTATATGTTGCTATAGTAGCGGTGAGGGTGTGATTATAACCCCTGCACCTGGGGGGCGCTATACACGGTGTATATGTTGCTATAGTAGCGCTGAGGGTGTGATTATAACCCCCGCACCTGGGGGGCAGTATACACGGTGTATATGATACTATAGTAACGCTGAGGGTGTGATTATAACCCCGCACCTGGGGGGCGCTATACACGTTGTATATGATACTATAGTAACGCTGAGGGTGTGATTATAACCCCGCACCTGGGGGGCGCTATACACGTTGTATATGATACTATAGTAACGCTGAGGGTGTGATTATAACCCCCGCACCTGGGGGGCACTATACACGTTGTATATGATGCTATAGTAGCGCTGAGGGTGTGATTATAACCCCTGCACCTGGGGGGCGCTATACACGGTGTATATGATACTATAGTAGCGCTGAGGGTGTGATTATAACCCCGCACCTGGGGGGCAGTATACACGGTGTATATGATACTATAGTAGCGCTGAGGGTGTGATTATAACCCCCGCACCTGGGGGGCAGTATACACGGTGTATATGATACTATAGTAGCGCTGAGGGTGTGATTATAACCCCCGCACCTGGGGGGCAGTATACACGGTGTATATGATACTATAGTAGCGCTGAGGGTGTGATTATAACCCCCGCACCTGGGGGGCAGTATACACGGTGTATATGATACTATAGTAGCGCTGAGGGTGTGATTATAACCCCGCACCTGGGGGGCGCTATACACGTTGTATATGATACTATAGTAGCGCTGAGGGTGTGATTATAACCCCTGCACCTGGGGGGCGCTATACACGGTGTATATGATACTATAGTAGCGGTGAGGGTGTGATTATAACCCCCGCACCTGGGGGGCGCTATACACGGTGTATATGATACTATAGTAGCGGTGAGGGTGTGATTATAACCCCCGCACCTGGGGGGCGCTATACACGGTGTATATGATACTATAGTAACGCTGAGGGTGTGATTATAACCCCTGCACCTGGGGGGCAGTATACACGGTGTATATGATACTATAGTAGCGGTGAGGGTGTGATTATAACCCCCGCACCTGGGGGGCGCTATACACGGTGTATATGATGCTATAGTAACGCTGAGGGTGTGATTATAACCCCTGCACCTGGGGGGCAGTATACACGGTGTATATGATGCTATAGTAGCGGTGAGGGTGTGATTATAACCCCCGCACCTGGGGGGCAGTATACATGGTGTATATGATGCTATAGTAGCGGTGAGGGTGTGATTATAACCCCCGCACCTGGGGGGCGCTATACACGGTGTATATGATGCTATAGTAGCGGTGAGGGTGTGATTATAACCCCTGCACCTGGGGGGCGCTATACACGGTGTATATGATGCTATAGTAGCGGTGAGGGTGTGATTATAACCCCTGCACCTGGGGGGCAGTATACACGGTGTATATGATGCTATAGTAGCGGTGAGGGTGTGATTATAACCCCTGCACCTGGGGGGCAGTATACACGGTGTATATGATGCTATAGTAGCGGTGAGGGTGTGATTATAACCCCCGCACCTGGGGGGCAGTATACATGGTGTATATGATGCTATAGTAGCGGTGAGGGTGTGATTATAACCCCCGCACCTGGGGGGCGCTATACACGGTGTATATGATGCTATAGTAGCGCTGAGGGTGTGATTATAACCCCTGCACCTGGGGGGCGCTATACACGGTGTATATGATGCTATAGTAGCGCTGAGGGTATGATTATAACCCCCGCACCTGGGGGGCGCTATACATGGTGTATATGATACTATAGTAGCGGTGAGGGTGTGATTATAACCCCGCACCTGGGGGGCGCTATACACGGTGTATATGATACTATAGTAGCGGTGAGGGTGTGATTATAACCCCTGCACCTGGGGGGCGCTATACACGGTGTATATGATGCTATAGTAACGCTGAGGGTGTGATTATAACCCCTGCACCTGGGGGGCGCTATACACGGTGTATATGATGCTATAGTAACGCTGAGGGTGTGATTATAACCCCCGCACCTGGGGGGCGCTATACACGTTGTATATGATACTATAGTAGCGCTGAGGGTGTGATTATAACCCCCGCACCTGGGGGGCGCTATACACGGTGTATATGATACTATAGTAGCGGTGAGGGTGTGATTATAACCCCCGCACCTGGGGGGCGCTATACACGGTGTATATGATGCTATAGTAGCGCTGAGGGTGTGATTATAACCCCTGCACCTGGGGGGCGCTATACACGGTGTATATGATGCTATAGTAGCGCTGAGGGTGTGATTATAACCCCGCACCTGGGGGGCAGTATACACGTTGTATATGATACTATAGTAGCGCTGAGGGTGTGATTATAACCCCCGCACCTGGGGGGCGCTATACACGGTGTATATGATACTATAGTAGCGGTGAGGGTGTGATTATAACCCCCGCACCTGGGGGGCGCTATACACAGTGTATATGATACTATAGTAACGCTGAGGGTGTGATTATAACCCCCGCACCTGGGGGGCGCTATACACGTGTATATGATACTATAGTAACGCTGAGGGTGTGATTATAACCCCCGCACCTGGGGGGCAGTATACACGTGTATATGATACTATAGTAACGCTGAGGGTGTGATTATAACCCCCGCACCTGGGGGGCAGTATACACGGTGTATATGATACTATAGTAACGCTGAGGGTGTGATTATAACCCCCGCACCTGGGGGGCGCTATACACGTGTATATGATGCTATAGTAACGCTGAGGGTGTGATTATAACCCCTGCACCTGGGGGGCGCTATACACGTTGTATATGATGCTATAGTAGCGCTGAGGGTGTGATTATAACCCCCGCACCTGGGGGGCAGTATACACGGTGTATATGATACTATAGTAACGCTGAGGGTGTGATTATAACCCCTGCACCTGGGGGGCGCTATACACGGTGTATATGATACTATAGTAGCGCTGAGGGTGTGATTATAACCCCCGCACCTGGGGGGCGCTATACACGGTGTATATGATACTATAGTAGCGCTGAGGGTGTGATTATAACCCCTGCACCTGGGGGGCGCTATACACGGTGTATATGATACTATAGTAACGCTGAGGGTGTGATTATAACCCCTGCACCTGGGGGGCGCTATACACAGTGTATATGATACTATAGTAGCGGTGAGGGTGTGATTATAACCCCCGCACCTGGGGGGCGCTATACACAGTGTATATGATACTATAGTAACGCTGAGGGTGTGATTATAACCCCTGCACCTGGGGGGCAGTATACACGGTGTATATGATACTATAGTAGCGCTGAGGGTGTGATTATAACTCCGCACCTGGGGGGCGCTATACACGTTGTATATGATACTATAGTAACGCTGAGGGTGTGATTATAACCCCCGCACCTGGGGGGCGCTATACACGGTGTATATGATGCTATAGTAACGCTGAGGGTGTGATTATAACCCCCGCACCTGGGGGGCGCTATACACGGTGTATATGATGCTATAGTAACGCTGAGGGTGTGATTATAACCCCTGCACCTGGGGGGCGCTATACACGGTGTATATGATACTATAGTAGCGCTGAGGGTGTGATTATAACCCCTGCACCTGGGGGGCGCTATACACGTTGTATATGATGCTATAGTAGCGCTGAGGGTGTGATTATAACTCCGCACCTGGGGGGCGCTATACACGTTGTATATGATACTATAGTAACGCTGAGGGTGTGATTATAACTCCGCACCTGGGGGGCGCTATACACGTTGTATATGATACTATAGTAGCGCTGAGGGTGTGATTATAACCACTGCACCTGGGGGGCGCTATACACGTTGTATATGATACTATAGTAACGCTGAGGGTGTGATTATAACTCCGCACCTGGGGGGCGCTATACACGTTGTATATGATACTATAGTAGCGCTGAGGGTGTGATTATAACTCCGCACCTGGGGGGCGCTATACACGTTGTATATGATGCTATAGTAACGCTGAGGGTGTGATTATAACCCCTGCACCTGGGGGGCGCTATACACGGTGTATATGTTGCTATAGTAGCGGTGAGGGTGTGATTATAACCCCCGCACCTGGGGGGCAGTATACACGGTGTATATGATACTATAGTAGCGCTGACGTGTGATTATAACCCCGCACCTGGGGGGCGCTATACACGGTGTATATGATACTATAGTAGCGCTGAGGGTGTGATTATAACCCCCGCACCTGGGGGGCGCTATACACGGTGTATATGATACTATAGTAGCGCTGAGGGTGTGATTATAACCCCCGCACCTGGGGGGCGCTATACACGGTGTATATGTTGCTATAGTAGCGCTGAGGGTGTGATTATAACCCCTGCACCTGGGGGGCGCTATACACGGTGTATATGTTGCTATAGTAGCGGTGAGGGTGTGATTATAACCCCCGCACCTGGGGGGCAGTATACACGGTGTATATGATACTATAGTAGCGCTGACGTGTGATTATAGGGGAACAATGGAAGCTCCGGGGATTTTCCTGTGCGTGTCTCGTATACTGCGGCCCAGATGTCCTCCGTCCTCAGGGACATCACATCATCCGCAGCTGCAAGGACCAGGACCTGCCGGCCAATCCTGGAGCCCGAGCCGCGACACGGAGAATCCTGACATCTCTAGGAATAGGAACACAGGTCACAGGAACCACAAGTCCCAGCAGACTTAGACTGAGGCTGCACCCGTGTATTTATCCAGCGTCTGCGCCAGTATCGTGTTATGGCTGCACTATGGACGCCGCGACACAACATCGCGCACAGAGAGGAGCGTCCTGACCACGTGTACATCACACGCCCGTTACCACGAGTGCACCAGGAAATAACCGGGAAGCACAATAGTGAGTACACATTACACATAGTACACAGGACTCTGCACATAGTACACCCTGCACATAGTACACACCCTGCACATAGTACACACCCGGCACATAGTACACACCCTGCACATAGTACACACCCTGCACATAGTACACACCCTGCACATAGTACACCCTGCACATAGTACACACCCTGCACATAGTACATCCTGCACATAGTACACACCCTGCACATAGTACACCCCCCTGCACATAGTACACACCCTGCACATAGTACACACCCTGCACATAGTACAAACCCTGCACATAGTACACAGGACCCCTGCACATAGTACACCCTGCACATAGTACACACCCTGCACATAGTACACACCCTGCACATAGTACACACCCTGCACATAGTACACACCCTGCACATAGTACACACCCTGCACATAGTACACACCCTGCACATAGTACACACCCTGCACATAGTACACCCCCCTGCACATAGTACACACCCTGCACATAGTACACACCCTGCACATAGTACGCACCCTGCACATAGTACGCACCCTGCACATAGTACGCACCCTGCACATAGTACGCACCCTCCACATAGTACGCACCCTCCACATAGTACGCACCCTGCACATAGTACGCACCCTGCACATAGTACGCACCCTGCACATAGTACGCACCCTGCACATAGTACACCCTGCACATAGTACACACCCTGCACATAGTACACACCCTGCACATAGTACACACCCTGCACATAGTACACACCCTGCACATAGTACACACCCTGCACATAGTACGCACCCTGCACATAGTACGCACCCTGCACATAGTACGCACCCTGCACATAGTACGCACCCTGCACATAGTACGCACCCTGCACATAGTACGCACCCTGCACATAGTACGCACCCTGCACATAGTACGCACCCTGCACATAGTACGCACCCTGCACATAGTACGCACCCTGCACATAGTACGCACCCTCCACATAGTACGCACCCTGCACATAGTACGCACCCTGCACATAGTACACCCTGCACATAGTACACCCTGCACATAGTACACACCCTGCACATAGTACACACCCTGCACATAGTACACACCCTGCACATAGTACGCACCCTGCACATAGTACGCACCCTGCACATAGTACGCACCCTGCACATAGTACGCACCCTGCACATAGTACGCACCCTGCACATAGTACGCACCCTGCACATAGTACGCACCCTGCACATAGTACGCACCCTGCACATAGTACGCACCCTGCACATAGTACGCACCCTCCACATAGTACGCACCCTGCACATAGTACACCCTGCACATAGTACACACCCTGCACATAGTACACACCCTGCACATAGTACACCCCCCTGCACATAGCACACCCTGCACATAGTACACACCCTGCACATAGTACGCACCCTGCACATAGTACGCACCCTGCACATAGTACGCACCCTGCACATAGTACGCACCCTGCACATAGTACGCACCCTGCACATAGTACGCACCCTCCACATAGTACGCACCCTCCACATAGTACGCACCCTGCACATAGTACGCACCCTCCACATAGTACGCACCCTGCACATAGTACGCACCCTGCACATAGTACACCCTGCACATAGTACACACCCTGCACATAGTACACACCCTGCACATAGTACACACCCTGCACATAGTACACACCCTGCACATAGTACACACCCTGCACATAGTACACACCCTGCACATAGTACACACCCTGCACATAGTACGCACCCTGCACATAGTACGCACCCTGCACATAGTACGCACCCTGCACATAGTACGCACCCTGCACATAGTACGCACCCTCCACATAGTACGCACCCTGCACATAGTACGCACCCTGCACATAGTACACCCTGCACATAGTACACACCCTGCACATAGTACACACCCTGCACATAGTACACACCCTGCACATAGTACACCCCCCTGCACATAGCACACCCTGCACATAGTACACACCCTGCACATAGTACACACCCTGCACATAGTACGCACCCTGCACATAGTACGCACCCTGCACATAGTACGCACCCTGCACATAGTACGCACCCTCCACATAGTACGCACCCTCCACATAGTACGCACCCTCCACATAGTACGCACCCTGCACATAGTACGCACCCTCCACATAGTACGCACCCTGCACATAGTACGCACCCTGCACATAGTACACCCTGCACATAGTACACACCCTGCACATAGTACACACCCTGCACATAGTACACACCCTGCACATAGTACACACCCTGCACATAGTACACACCCTGCACATAGTACACACCCTGCACATAGTACACACCCTGCACATAGTACGCACCCTGCACATAGTACGCACCCTGCACATAGTACGCACCCTGCACATAGTACGCACCCTGCACATAGTACGCACCCTGCACATAGTACGCACCCTGCACATAGTACGCACCCTGCACATAGTACGCACCCTCCACATACTACGCACCCTGCACATAGTACGCACCCTGCACATAGTACGCACCCTGCACATAGTACGCACCCTCCACATAGTACGCACCCTCCACATAGTACGCACCCTGCACATAGTACGCACCCTGCACATAGTACACACACTGCACATAGTACACACCCTGCACATAGTACACTCTGCACATAGTACACACTCTGCACATAGTACACACTCTGCACATAGTACACACTCTGCACATAGTACACCCCCTGCACATAGTACACCCCCTACACATAGTACACACTGTACACAGGACACTGCACATAGAACACACCCTCCACATAGTACACACCCTGCACATAGTACACCCCCCTGCACATAGTACACCCCCCTGCACATAGTACACACTGCACATAGTATAACCCTGCATATAGTACACACCCTGCACATAGTACACACCCTGCACATAGTACACACCCTGCACATAGTACACACCCTGCACATAGTACACACCCTGCACATAGTACACACCCTGCACATAGTACGCACCCTGCACATAGTACGCACCCTGCACATAGTACGCACCCTCCACATAGTACGCACCCTGCACATAGTACGCACCCTCCACATAGTACGCACCCTCCACATAGTACGCACCCTGCACATAGTACGCACCCTCCACATAGTACGCACCCTGCACATAGTACGCACCCTCCACATAGTACGCACCCTGCACATAGTACACACCCTGCACATAGTACACCCTGCACATAGTACACACACTGCACATAGTACACCCTGCACATAGTACACCCTGCACATAGTACACCCTGCACATAGTACACACTCTGCACATAGTATACACACTGCACATAGTATACACCCTCTACATAGTACACCCCCCTGCACATAGTACACACTGCACATAGTACACAGCCTGCACATAGTACACACCCTGCACACAGTACACACCCTGCACATAGTACACACCCTGCACATAGTACACACCCCTGCACATAGTACACACCCCTGCACATAGTACACCCCCCTGCACATAGTACACAGGACACTGCACATAGTACACAGGACACTGCACATAGTACACACACTGCACATAGTACACACCCTGCACATAGTACACAGGACCCTGCACATAGTACACAGGACCCTGCACATAGTACACCCTGCACATAGTACACAGGACACTGCACATAGTACACCCTGCACATAGTACACAGGACACTGCACATAGTACACACACTGCACATAGTACACAGGACACTGCACATAGTACATCCCCTGCACATAGTACAAACCCTGCACATAGTACACACCCTGCACATAGTACACAGGACACTGCACATAGTACACACACTGCACATAGTACACAGGACACTGCACATAGTACACACCCTGCACATAGTACAAACCCTGCACATAGTACACAGGGCACTGCACATAGTACACCCTACACATAGTACACAGGACCCTGCACATAGTACACACTGCACATAGCAGACACTGCACACAGTACACACCAGGCACATAGTACACACCCTGCACATAGTACACACTGCACATAGTACACCCCCTGCACATAGTACACCCTGCACATAGTACACACACTGCACATAGTACACCCTGCACATAGTACACCCTGCACATAGTACACCCTGCACATAGTACACACTCTGCACATAGTATACACACTGCACATAGTATACACCCTCTACATAGTACACCCCCCTGCACATAGTACACACTGCACATAGTACACAGCCTGCACATAGTACACACCCTGCACACAGTACACACCCTGCACATAGTACACACCCTGCACATAGTACACACCCCTGCACATAGTACACACCCCTGCACATAGTACACCCCCCTGCACATAGTACACAGGACACTGCACATAGTACACAGGACACTGCACATAGTACACACACTGCACATAGTACACACCCTGCACATAGTACACAGGACCCTGCACATAGTACACAGGACCCTGCACATAGTACACCCTGCACATAGTACACAGGACACTGCACATAGTACACCCTGCACATAGTACACAGGACACTGCACATAGTACACACACTGCACATAGTACACAGGACACTGCACATAGTACATCCCCTGCACATAGTACAAACCCTGCACATAGTACACACCCTGCACATAGTACACAGGACACTGCACATAGTACACACACTGCACATAGTACACAGGACACTGCACATAGTACACACCCTGCACATAGTACAAACCCTGCACATAGTACACAGGGCACTGCACATAGTACACCCTACACATAGTACACAGGACCCTGCACATAGTACACACTGCACATAGCAGACACTGCACACAGTACACACCAGGCACATAGTACACACCCTGCACATAGTACACACTGCACATAGTACACCCCCTGCACATAGTACACCCCCTGCACATAGTACACCCCCTGCACATAGTACACCCCCTGCACATAGTGTACACCCCCTGCACATAGTACACACTGCACATAGTACACACCCTGCACATAGTACACAGGACACTGCACATAATACACCCTACACATAGTACACACTGCACATAGTACACAGGACACTGCACAAAGTACACACTCCCTGCACATAGTACACAGGCCACTACACATAGTACACACTGCACATAGTACACACTGCACATAGTGCACACTGCACATAGTACACACTGCACATAGTACACACTGCACATAGTACATAGGACACTGCACATAGTACACACTGCACATAGTACACAGGACACTGCACATAGTACACACTGCACATCGTACACACCCTGCACATAGTACACACTGCACATAGTACACCCTGCACGTAGTACACCCTGCACATAGTACACACCCTGCACATAGTACACCCTGCACATAGTACACACTCCCTGCACATAGTACACAGGCCACTACACATAGTACAAACTGCACATAGTACACAGGACCCTGCACATAGTACACAGGACCCTGCACATAGTACACAGGACCCTGCACATAGTACACAGGACACTGCACATAGTACACAGGACACTGCACATAGTACACCCCCTACACATAGTACAAACCCTGCACATAGTACACAGGGCACTGCACATAGTACACCCTGCACATAGTACACCCTGCACATAGTGGACACTGCACAAAGTACACATGACCCTGCACATAGTACACCCTGCACATAGCACACAAGACACTGCACATAGTACACACCCTGCACATAGTACACACTGCACACAGGACACTGCACATAGTACACACACTGCACATTGTACACACACTGCACATAGTACACAGGACCCTGCACATAGTACACACTGCACATAGTACACACTGCACATAGTACACACTGCACATAGTACACACTGCACATAGTACACCCTTTACATAGTACACACTGCACATAGTACACACTGCACATAGTACACCCTGCACATAGTACACACTGCACAAAGTACACCCTGCACATAGTACACCCCCTGCACATAGTACACCCCCTGCACATAGTACACCCCCTGCACATAGTACACATCCTACACATAGTACAAACCCTGCACATAGTACACCCTGCACATAGTACACACCCTGCACATAGTACACACTGCACACAGGACACTGCACACAGGACACTGCACATAGTACACACACTGCACACAGTACACACACTGCACATAGTACACAGGACCCTGCACATAGTACACACTGCACATAATACACACTGCACATAGTACACACTGCACATAGTACACATGACTCTGCACATAGTACACCCTGCACATAGTACACACTGCACATAGTACACACTGCACATAGTACACCCTGCACATAGTACACACCCTGCACATAGTACACAGGACACTGCACATAGTACACATCCTGCACATAGTACAAACCCTGCACATAGTACACAGGGCACTGCACATAGTACACCCTACACATAGTACACAGGACCCTGCACATAGTACACAGGACCCTGCACATAGTACACCCTGCACATAGTACACACTGCACATAGTACACACTGCACATAGTACACACCCTGCACATAGTACACACCCTGCACATAGCACACACCGCACATAGTACACACCAGGCACATAGTACACATCAGGCACATAGTACACACCCTGCACATAGTACACACCCTGCACATAGTACACACCCTGCACATAGTACACACCCTGCACATAGCACACACCGCACATAGTACACACCAGGCACATAGTACACACCAGGCACATAGTACACACCAGGCACATAGTACACAGGACACTGCACATAATACACCCTACACATAGTACACACCGCACATAGTACACACTGCACATAGTACACAGGACACTGCACATAGTACACACCCTGCACATAGTATACAGGCCACTACACATAGTACACACTGCACATAGTACACACTGCACATAGTACACACTGCACATAGTGCACCGGACCCTGCACATAGTACACAGGACACTGCACATAGTACACACTGCACATAGTACACACACTGCACATAGTACACACTGCACATAGTACACAGGACACTGCACATAGTACACACTGCACATAGTACACACCCTGCACATAGTACACCCCCTGCACATAGTACACCCCCTGCACATTGTACACACCCTGCACATAGTACAAACCCTGCACAAAGTACACAGGGCACTGCACATAGTAAACCCTGCACATAGTACACAGGACCCTGCACATAGTACACACTGCACATAGTGGACACTGCACATAGTGGACACTGCACAAAGTACACATGACCCTGCACATAGTAGACCCTGCACATAGTACACAGGACACTGCACATAGTACACACCCTGCACATAGTACACACTGCACACAGGACACTGCACATAGTACACACACTGCACATAGTACACAGGACCCTGCACATAGTACACACTGCAAACAGTACACACTGCACATAGTACACACTGCACATAGTACACATGACTCTGCACATAGTACACACCCCCTGCACATAGTACACAGGACACTGCACATAGTACACATCCTACACATAGTACAAACCCTGCACATAGTACACAGGGCACTGCACATAGTACACACTGCACATAGTACACAGGACCCTGCACATAGTACACCCTGCACATAGTACATACTGCACATAGTACACAGGACACTGCACATAGTACAAACCCTGCACATAGTACACAGGGCACTGCACATAGTACACCCTACACATAGTACACAGGACCATGCACATAGTACACAGGACCCTGCACATAGTACACCCTGCACATAGTACACACTGCACATAGTGGACACTGCACATAGTACACACCCTGCACATAGTACACACCCTGCACATAGCACACACCGCACATAGTACACACCAGGCACATAGTACACATCAGGCACATAGTACACACCCTGCACATAGTACACACCCTGCACATAGCACACACCGCACATAGTACACACCAGGCACATAGTACAGAGGACACTGCACATAGTACACACTCCCTGCACATAGTACACAGGCCACTACACATAGTACACACTGCACATAGTACACAGGCCACTACACATAGTACACACTGCACATAGTACACACTGCATATAGTACACACCCTGCACATAGTACACAGGGCCCTGCACATAGTACACAGGACCCTGCACATAGTACACACTGCACATAGTACACACACTGCACATAGTACACACTGCACATAGTACACACTGCACATAGTACACACTGCACATAGTACACCCCCTGCACATAGTACACACTGCGCATAGTACACCGGACACTGCACATAGTACACACTCCCTGCACATAGTACACAGGCCACTACACATAGTACACACTGCACATAGTACACAGGCCACTACACATAGTACACACTGCACATAGTACACACTGCACACAGTACACAGGACCCTGCACGTAGTACACAGGACCCTGCACATAGTACACAGGACACTGCACATAGTACACACTGCACATAGTACACACACTGCACATAGTACACACTGCACATAGTACACAGGACCCTGCACATAGTACACCCTGCACATAGTACACAGGACACTGCACATAGTACACACCCTGCACATAGTACACAGGACCTTGCACATAGTACACCCTGCACATAGTACACAGGACACTGCACATAGTACACAGGACACTGCACATAGTACACACCCTGCAAATAGTACACAGGACCCTGCACATAGTACACAGGACACTGCACATAGTACACACCCTGCACATAGTACACAGGACACTGCACATAGTACACACCCGGCACATAGTACACAGGACCCTGCACATAGTACACACCCTGCACATAGTACACAGGACCCTGCACATAGTACACCCTGCACATAGTACACAGGACACTGCACATAGTACACACCCTGCACATAGTACACAGGACACTGCACATAGTACACACCCTGCACATAGTACACAGGACACTGCACATAGTACACACCCTGCACATAGTACACAGGACCCTGCACATAGTACACCCTGCACATAGTACACAGGACACTGCACATAGTACACACCCTGCACATAGTACACAGGACCCTGCACATAGTACACCCGGCACATAGTACACAGGACACTGCACATAGTACACCCCCTGCACATAGTACACACCGCACATAGTACACAGGACACTGCACATAGTACACACTGCACATAGTACACAGGACCCTGCACATAGTACACAGGACACTGCACATAGTACACACTGCACATAGTACACAGGACCCTGCACATAGTACACACCGCACATAGTACACTGCACATAGTACACAGGACACTGCACATAGTACACACTGCACATAGTACACAGGACCCTGCACATAGTACACAGGACACTGCACATAGTACACACTGCACATAGTACACAGGACCCTGCACATAGTACACACCGCACATAGTACACTGCACATAGTACACCCTGCACTGTTCTTAGTAAATTGGCCCCTTTGGGCTCAGAACTATAAAAGCTTTAATACAGCATCTCAATGTGTAGCATCACACATGGTAGGATTAGATACACAGCTCAGCAGACAGTATCATACATGCTAGGATTAGATACACGGCCTACCAGACTGTATCACACAGGATAGGATTGGATACATCCAGTCTGCAGTATACGGGTTGAGATACAGGATAATTATTACTAGTATATCTTCTCACTTTGTGGATTCTTTATGGTATAATGTCTCGCTCCATCACTGGTTATTGCAGGGATCCTCCGTCCCCCGGGTGCTGGGTACTATGTATATTATTATATATTTTCTGGGATCTCGTCTTCTCTTACATTTGGTTGTAATCTTACAATCTCTGGGATTTCCTCCGCTCGGCGGGTCCCAGGCTCCACTGTAATTACCGGCCTCATTCTCCCGTCTCTGATCTAAAGTCTGAGAAGTGAAGAGTTAACGGAACCAGAGATTCCCACCAAGATACAGAACTCACAAGCCAGGCACCCAGCTTTCCTGAACTCAGAATGGCCACACATGACAAGTGTCGCCCCCTATCACTGAACAGCAAGGTGTCAGTCAATCTGAGCTCCGGACACTTTCCCAGACCTACGGCAGACTCCATGAGCCGCACCTTGGGCTGGGGGCACATGACTGGTCTGTACTGATTTGCATGGACCGGGCAGGGGCTCCATAGAGGACCCGCAGTTCTGTATGATACCAGGAGTCCCTGGCGATAAGTCTGTGACATCTGTCAGCACCAACAGCCTGAATTTACCAATAACCAAATGTATTTGCTGAGTGCAATGGTGACGGTGATGATGGTGCGGATGATGGCTGTGATGTGACGATGAAGATGGTGATGGTAGTGCGGATGATGGTTGTGATGGTGCAGATGAGTGGTGTTGTTGTTGACAATAGTGCGGATGATGGGTGTGATGGTGCGGATGATAAGTGTGATGGTGACATTGCTGTATGTTGTGGTTTCTCACATCAATGATTCGGTTGATCTCGTTCTTTTCTCAGTATTTGGCTCTCACCACAGATGGAAATAAATCACTGTAATGAAAGAGAAGAAAATAAAGAAGGGCGGAAGAAAGGAGAGAAAAAGGAGGAGTCATGTGATCAATTATTATGGATATAGGCGAAAGTCAAGAGAAAACAAAGTAACAATAGCAACAAAGAGAAGGCAACAACGTAATAGGAGGTAACTAATAGCAACAGCATCACAACAGGAATAGCAGCAATGTAACAATAGGAAACCACCGGCAACATTGTAACAATAGGAAACCAACAGCAACATTGTAACAATAGGAAACCAACAGCAACAATGTAACAATAGGAAACCACCGGCAACATTGTAACAATAGGAAACCAACAGCAACATTGTAACAATAGGAAACCAACAGCAACAATGTAACAATAGGAAACCACCGGCAACATTGTAACAATAGGAAACCACCGGCAACAATGTAACAATAGGAAACCACCAGCAACAATGTAACAATAGGAAACCAACAGCAACATTGTAACAATAGGAAACCAACAGCAACAATGTAACAATAGGAAACCACCGGCAACATTGTAACAATAGGAAACCACCGGCAACATTGTAACAATAGGAAACCACCGGCAACAATGTAACAATAGGAAACCACCGGCAACAATGTAACAATAGGAAACCAACAGCAACAATTAAACAATAGGAAACCAATGGCAACAATGTAACAAGAGGAAACCACCGACAACAATGTAACAAGAGGAAACAAATGGCAACAATGTAACAAGAGGAAACCAACCACATTTATTATTTCTGTCGCAAGGTCCATTTTTGGTGCACAAATTATGCGGTTCTATAGAATAATTTTCGATGTGTTTTGCAAAGATTTAATAATTTTGTGCAAGGCAGAAAGTGTCTAAAATGACCTCAGTCATGAAGGTGTCATAAAAATACCTCTGCGTGGGTCTAAATGTGCGACACATATTGTGCCAGAAATATGGCGTCTATAAACTAGAAAACTAGAAGAGCAGGAGAAGTGACGGGGAGGAAAGCAAAGTGGTGGCAACGGCACATAATAAATAAGAGGCCGGAGGAGCAACATAGAAAAATGGCCGCTCACAGCAAAATCACATAATAATCATATAAATCCTATAAATACTACGCTGATCACATGCAGAAAATCCACAACTAAGGGCGGTGGCACACGTGGCGTTTTTAACCCGTTTTTAGTCAAACATTTTCAGTCCGTTAAAAAACTGAACATGTGACGCCACCCTAATACACAGCACAGCGTCCACCAGTGTCACAGGCTCAGGTATGGGGGTGGCCATGACTGGCAAGTGGGCGGGGCTTGACAACCATTGGGGTGCAGCTCTGCTCCCTGCATTGTAGAGAGTGTGGACAGGTCATTCTGCTCTGCAGGGTGCAGTCACGCACATTTTTTGGATGTGTTTTTAGACACCTGCGCCTGAATGCGGATGTTTTACGTGTTACCCTGCGTTGGTTAGTTTGAGCGTCTTTCCTCATTGCTGGAAGTGTAACCAGAAAATGTTACCGCAGGTGATTGCACTTCCAGCAACAAAGAAAAATGCTTTCAAACCAACCAAATTCATGGTAAAACGTAAAACGCATCTGAAAAAACGCCAGGTGTGACCGCAGCCTCAATGTCTCCATGCACCATACTCACAGCAGCACAGAGGATTCTCAGCAGCGGACGTACAGTCCACCAGAGACCATAAACCATGAAAATCCGAACTCTGCCCTTTAGCTCTATTAACCCTTTGCGCAGTTTGCGGAGCCAGGATAAACACGCTTGGGCCCCCGGGTTCTGAGACGGATTGTTCTGATATTTTCTTAGGACCCCCAGAGAGAAGCTTTATGTGAGACGCTCTGCAGACCGGGGGCTGCAACACGATCCCTCAAATAAGAGGAAAATTGGCAGAATCTTCGCTGTTTTCAAAACTTTCAGAAACGTGTCAGATTTTACAAAGAAAAAAAGGGGGTTTTGCAGTAAAATGTAACAAATTGGATAAAATGTGCGTTATCCAGGGGCTCCGGGGGTCGGGGAGGGGGATGTATATGATGCACATATGGGAGTGGAGGGATCCGGTTACAGCGCAGTCCCTGCTGCTCCTTCTTCTTCCCCTCTAAACCTCTTGTGGCGACTCCGGAGAAGTGTCCTGCACCAGGAGTCCTCGGCCGGGACGGACCATTCAGCCTTCAGGTCAGTGAAACTGATGAGGAGAAGCTGCTGGAGGCCGGTATATACAGGAGCAGCAGAGCCGAGTCTGTGATAGTGTGTGATGTGTACACACTCAGCTCTGCTACATCTGCACATACAGGTCTCTATATCTAGACCTCGGGCAACATTTATTAAAGTGTCGCCGGTTTTCTGTCTGACATTGCACTGGAATGTGTAACCTGCTCGTACATTATTATTTATTGTATTTATGAAGTGTTTGCGCCACAAAATTCTGCATCTAAAGGGACGGGCGCCGGTATCTAATAATCTGCCGCACTCTAGTGACTGCACATAGTACACCCTGCACATAGTACACCCTGCACATAGTACACCCTGCACATAGTACACCCTGCACATAGTACACCCTGCACATAGTACACACCCTGCACATAGTACACACCCTGCACATAATACACCCCCTGCACATAGTACACCCCCTGCACATAGTACAACCTGCACATAGCACACCCCCTGCACGTAGTACACACTGCACATAGTACACACTGCACATAGTACACACTGCACATAGTACACACTGCACATAGTACACACTGCACATAGTACACACTGCACATAGTACACACTGCACATAGTACACCCTGCACATAGTACACCCTGCACATAGTACACACCCTGCACATAGTACACACCCTGCACATAGTACACCCTGCACATAGTACACCCCCTGCACATAGTACACACCCTGCACATAGTACACACACTGCACATAGTACACCCCCTGCACATAGTACACACACTGCACATAGTACACACTGCACATAATACACACCCTGCACATAATACACCCCCTGCACATAGTACACCCTGCACATAGTACACCCCCTGCACATAGTACACCCCCTGCACATAGTACACACCCTGCACATAGTACACACCCTGCACATAGTACACACCCTGCACATAGTACACACCCTGCACATAGTACACCCCCTGCACATAGTACACCCCCTGCACATAGTACACCCCCTGCACATAGTACACACACTGCACATAGTACACACACTGCACATAGTACACACACTGCACATAGTACACACTGCACATAGTACACACCCTGCACATAGTACACCCCCTGCACATAGTACACCCCCTGCACATAGTACACACTGCACATAGTACACACCACACATAGTACAGCCCCTGCACATAGTACACCCCCTGCACATAGTACACACTGCACATATTACACACTGCACATCGTACACAGGACACTGAACATAGTACACACTGCACATAGTACACCCCCTGCACATAGTACACACTGCACATAGTACACACTGCACATAGTACACCCCCTGCACATAGTACACACTGCACATAGTACACACTGCACATAGTACACACTGCACATCGTAGACAGGACACACTGCACATAGTACACACTGCACATAGTACACACTGCACATAGTACACCCCCTGCACATAGTACACCCCCTGCACATAGTACACACTGCACATAGTACACCCCCTGCACATAGTACACACTGCACATAGTACACACTGCACATAGTACACCCCCTGCACATAGTACACACTGCACATAGTACACACTGCACATAGTACACCCCCTGCACATAGTACACACTGCACATAGTACACACTGCACATAGTACACACTGCACATAGTACACACTGCACATATTACACCCTGCACATAGTACACACTGCACATCGTAGACAGGACACACTGCACATAGTACACACTGCACATAGTACACACTGCACATAGTACACCCCCTGCACATAGTACACCCCCTGCACATAGTACACACTGCACATAGTACACCCCCTGCACATAGTACACACTGCACATAGTATACACTGCACATAGTACAGAGGACACTGCACATAGTACACACAGCACATAGTACACCCCCTGCACATAGTACACACTGCACATAGTACACACTGCACATAGTACACCCCCTGCACATAGTACACCCCCTGCACATAGTACACACAGCACATAGTACACACTGCACATAGTACACACTGCACATAGTACACACTGCACATAGTACAGAGGACACTGCACATAGTACACACAGCACATAGTACTCACTGCATAGTACACACTACACATAGTACACACTGCACATAGTACACACCCTGCACATAGTACACACTGCACATAGTACACACTGCACTTAGTACACACCCTGCACATAGTACAATCTGCACATAGTACACACACTGCACATAGTACACACACTGCACATAGTACAATCTGCACATAGTACAATCTGCACATAGTACACACTGCACTTAGTACACACCCTGCACACAGTACACACACTGCACATAGTACACACTGCACATAGTACACACTGCACATAGTACACACTGCACATAGTACACACCCTGCACATAGTACACACCCTGCACATAGTACACACCCTGCACATAGTACACACTGCACATAGTACACTCTGCACATAGTACACACCCTGCACATAGTACACACCCTGCACATAGTACACACTGCACATAGTACACACTGCACATAGTACACACCCTGCACATAGTACACCCTGCACATAGTACACACTGCACATAGTACACGCTCTGCACATAGTACACACTGCACATAGTACACACCCTGCACATAGTACACTCTGCACATAGTACACCCTGCACATAGTACACACACCACACATAGTACACACACCACACATAGTACACACACCGCACATAGTACACACACTGCACATAGTACACATACAATGTATTGTATATACAATTATTGTGGACCAGGGATTATGTATTCCCCATACGGTTTAGTTGTATGCACAGTCTGCAGGGAGCTCCCCCTAGTGGTGGCTTTGTGTTACACGTCTCCTCTTGTATCTGCAGGGTCTTCACGTTATTCATCCTCTTGTCTACAATATGCAGAGAATTAACCCTTTGGGATTCCTCAGCTTTGTCTTTATATTTCTACAATGGACCAAACCCTCCTGGTCTCAGAACAGCTGCTCCGATGCGGTGTGCCCCCCGTTGGAGAACTGTATACAGGAGCAGCTGGTGGAGGGCTCCTGCTGCCCCTCCTGTGCCCAGTTTGGTTGCCCCTGTGAAGGGTACCAGTACTACGACTGCGTCAGTGTCGGGTTTCAAGGCGGGAAAGTTCCGGAAGGGGAGTCTTACTTTGTGGACTTTGGCAGCACCGAGTGCACCTGCCCCCCAGGCGGGGGTAGAATCAGCTGCCACTTTATCCCGTGCCCTGAGCTGCCCCCCAACTGCATTGACGTCCTGCAGCCGGCCGACGGTTGTGTCCAGTGTGGACGGATCGGCTGCGTCCACGGCGAGGAGAAGTACGAGGCCGGCCACACCTTCCACATGTCCCACTGCAAGTTCTGCCACTGCCCCAATACTGGGGGGGAGCTGATGTGCTACGCGGTGCCCGAGTGCCACCTGGACAGCACCAGCGACCCAGAGAGGCAGTACGACTACCCCTACAGCCACGAGCAGGACCCCATGGAAACCGTGGACAAGAACAATAACTACAAGAGGAACGCTCTGCAGGACCACTCCGTGCTGGACTATGAAGACATCACCGACCAGGAGGAGACCACCCTGCAGACCTCTACCGAAGCCATCGTCCTGGTGGAACATAGCACCCCCCACCAGCCAAGTCATCCCAGCACCCAAACATCTACCGTGGCCCCCACAACTCTCCAGAAAACCAAGTCTGGGACCACCATGGCACCAATTACTTCTACCAAGACTGGGACCACCATGGTGCCAATGACTCCTACCAAGACTAAGACCACCATGGCACCAATGACTCCGACCGAGACTGGGACCACCATGGCACCAATAAGTCCAACCGAGACTGGGACCACCATGGCACCAATAAGTCCAACCGAGACTGGGGCCACCATGGCACCAATAAGTCCAACCGAGACTGGGACCACCATGGCACCAATGACTTCTACCAAGACCGGGACCACCATGGCACCAATAACCACTACGAAGACCAGGACGACCATGGCACCAATGACTCCTACCAAGACCGGGACCACCATGGCGCCAATGACCACTACCAAGACCAGGACCACCATGGCGCCAATGACTTCCACCGAGGTTAGGACCACCACACAACCAGATATCATAAATCCAACCACCAGCCCATCCTCAACCAACCAGAACCAAACCACAGAGCGAGACCAAGCCCTGGGCGAGACCCTCGAACTAGACCCAGAAATAACTGAGACCCCGGAGTCCATTCCAGATACAAATGAGGAAAAGGACGAGAACATCATCTCCAGGATGGAGAAAACCAGCAGCACATCTGATCAGCGGAGACCTGGTCCCCACCCCGGGCCCCAGGTCATGTCCCCCCATCTGAGCGAGAGGGGACCCCCGAAGGACATCATGAACCAATCAAGACCACATGAGGGTAAGATGCTGTTTACACTGGGAGAAACCACATGTAGTTACAGGATACAGTTACATGGAAAATGCCGAGAGAGCATCCGGAACACGTGCAACCGGAGACCCCCAGAGATCCCCACACTACAACCCCCAACATACACACAGCGATGTCACAGTACAGGGATAATACACACACAGTGATGTCACAGTACAGAGATAATACACACAGTGATGTCACAGTACAGGGATAATACACACAGTGATGTCACAGTACAGGGATAATACACACAGTGATGTCACAGTACAGGGATAATGCACACAGTGATGTCACAGTACAGGATAATACACACAGTGATGTCACAGTACAGGGATAATACACACAGTGATGTCACAGTACAGGGATAATACACACAGTGATGTCACAGTACAGGGATAATACACACAGTGATGTCACAGTACAGAGATAATACACACAGTGATGTCACAGTACAGGGATAATACACACAGTGATGTCACAGTACAGAGATAATACACACAGCGATGTCACAGTACAGGGATAATACACACAGTGATGTCACAGTACAGGGATAATACACACAGCGATGTCACAGTACAGGGATAATACACACAGTGATGTCACAGTACAGGGATAATACACACAGTGATGTCACAGTACAGGGATAATACACACAGCGATGTCACAGTACAGAGATAATACACACAGCGATGTCACAGTACAGGGATAATACACACACAGTGATGTCACAGTACAGGGATAATACACACAGTGATGTCACAGTACAGGGATAATACACACAGTGATGTCACAGTACAGGGATAATACACACAGTGATGTCACAGTACAGGGGATAATACACACAGTGATGTCACAGTACAGGGATAATACACACAGCGATGTCACAGTACAGAGATAATACACATAGTGATGTCACAGTACAGGGATAATACACACAGTGATGTCACAGTACAGGATAATACACACAGTGATGTCACAGTACAGAGATAATACACACAGCGATGTCACAGTACAGGGATAATACACACAGCGATGTCACAGTACAGGGATAATACACACAGTGATGTCACAGTACAGGGATAATACACACAGTGATGTCACAGTACAGAGATAATACACACAGTGATGTCACAGTACAGGGATAATACACACAGTGATGTCACAGTACAGGATAATACACACAGTGATGTCACAGTACAGAGATAATACACACAGCGATGTCACAGTACAGGGATAATACACACAGCGATGTCACAGTACAGAGATAATACACACAGCGATGTCACAGTACAGGATAATACACACAGTGATGTCACAGTACAGAGATAATACACACAGTGATGTCACAGTACAGAGATAATACACACAGTGATGTCACAGTACAGGGATAATACACACAGTGATGTCACAGTACAGGGATAATACACACAGTGATGTCACAGTACAGGGATAATACACACAGCGATGTCACAGTACAGAGATAATACACACAGCGATGTCACAGTACAGGGATAATACACACACAGTGATGTCACAGTACAGGGATAATACACACAGTGATGTCACAGTACAGGGATAATACACACAGTGATGTCACAGTACAGGGATAATACACACAGTGATGTCACAGTACAGGGGATAATACACACAGTGATGTCACAGTACAGGGATAATACACACAGTGATGTCACAGTACAAACATAATACACACAGTGATGTCACAGTACAAACATAATACACACAGTGATGTCACAGCACAGGGATAATACACACAGTGATGTCACAGTACAGGGATAATACACAGTGATGTCACAGCACAGGGATAATACACACATTGATGTCACAGTACAGGGATAATACACACAGTGATGTCACAGTACAGGGATAATACACACAGTGATGTCACAGTACAGGGGTAATACACACAGTGATGTCACAGTACAGAGATAATACACACAGTGATGTCACAGTACAGGGATAATACACTCAGTGATGTCACAGTACAGAGATAATACACACAGTGATGTCACAGTACAGGGATAATACACACAGCGATGTCACAGTACAGGGTATAATACACACAGCGATGTCACAGTACAGAGATAATACACACAGTGATGTCACAGTACAGGATAATACACACAGTGATGTCACAGTACAGGGGATAATACACACAGTGATGTCACAGTACAGGGATAATACACACAGTGATGTCACAGTACATGGATAATACACACAGCGATGTCACAGTACAGGATAATACACACAGTGATGTCACAGTACAGAGATAATACACACAGCGATGTCACAGTACAGGGATAATACACACAGTGATGTCACAGTACAGGGATAATACACACAGTGATGTCACAGTACAGAGATAATACACACAGTGATGTCGCAGTACAGGGATAATACACACAGCGATGTCACAGTACAGGATAATACACACAGTGATGTCACAGTACAGGGATAATACACACAGTGATGTCACAGTACAGGGATAATACACACAGTGATGTCACAGTACAGGGGATAATACACACAGCGATGTCACAGCACAGAGATAATACACACAGTGATGTCACAGTACAGAGATAATACACACAGCGATGTCACAGCACAGAGATAATACACACAGTGATGTCACAGTACAGGGATAATACACACAGTGATGTCACAGTACAGAGATAATACACACAGTGATGTCACAGTACAGGGATAATACACACAGCGATGTCACAGTACAGGGATAATACACACAGCGATGTCACAGTACAGGGATAATACACACAGCGATGTCACAGTACAGAGATAATACACACAGCGATGTCACAGTACAGGATAATACACACAGTGATGTCACAGTACAGGGATAATACACACAGCGATGTCACAGTACAGGGGATAATACACACAGCGATGTCACAGTACAGGGATAATACACACAGTGATGTCACAGTACAGGGATAATACACACAGTGATGTCACAGTACAAAGATAATACACACAGTGATGTCACAGTACAAAGATAATACACACAGTGATGTCACAGGTGTGTCTGTCCTGTATGTTGCTCTTGGTATGTTATTTTCCTTCCCTGTTATTATCGGGTTGGATGATCTTGTCGCACTGGAAGTATTTTCACTGTGGAATTTGTGCGGCTGCCGGATCCCGGGACACGTTATCTCTGTAGATAAGGATTGTATAGACTGCAGCGCAGGGGCTTATTATCTGCCAGCAGGAAGCCCGCACATTCCATGGAGAGTCTCTCTATTACTCTCTGTTATCAGCCATTACATCCTGGGGAGAGGAGACTGTACAGGGGGGGGATACAATCTATTACTCTCTGTTATCAGCCATTACACCCCGGGGAGAGGAGACTGTACAGGGGGGGATACAATCTATTACTCTCTGTTATCAGCCATTACACCCCGGGGAGAGGAGACTGTACAGGGGGGGATACAATCTATTACTCTCTGTTATCAGCCATTACACCCCGGGGAGAGGAGACTGTACAGGGGGGGGGGATACAATCTATTACTCTCTGTTATCAGCCATTACACCCCGGGGAGAGGAGACTGTACAGGGAGGATACAATCTATTACTCTCTGTTATCAGCCATTACATCCTGGGGAGAGGAGACTGTACAGGGGGGGGGATACAATCTATTACTCTCTGTTATCAGCCATTACATCCTGGGGAGAGGAGACTGTACAGGGGGATACAATCTATTACTCTCTGTTATCAGCCATTACACCCCGGGGAGAGGAGACTGTACAGGGGGGGGATACAATCTATTACTCTCTGTTATCAGCCATTACACCCGGGGAGAGGAGACTGTACAGGGGGGATACAATCTATTACTCTCTGTTATCAGCCATTACATCCCGGGGAGAGGAGACTGTACAGGGGGGATACAATCTATTACTCTCTGTTATCAGCCGTTACACCCCGGGGAGAGGAGACTGTACAGGGGGGGATACAATCTATTACTCTCTGTTATCAGCCATTACACCCCGGGGAGAGGAGACTGTACAGGGGGATACAATCTATTACTCTCTGTTATCAGCCATTACACCCCGGGGAGAGGAGACTGTACAGGGGGGATACAATCTATTACTCTCTGTTATCAGCCATTACACCCCGGGGAGAGGAGACTGTACAGGGGGATACAATCTATTACTCTCTGTTATCAGCCATTACACCCCGGGGAGAGGAGACTGTGTGGGGGGGGGGGATACAATCTATTACTCTCTGTTATCAGCCATTACACCCCGGGGAGAGGAGACTGTACAGGGGGGGGATACAATCTATTACTCTCTGTTATCAGCCATTACACCCCGGGGAGAGGAGACTGTACAGGGGAGGATACAATCTATTACTCTCTGTTATCAGCCATTTCCCATACTTCCATAGGTGGCTGCTATGAGTTGCCCGTCCCTTTAACAATCCCCGATGCCTTTTGTTTCCTTCTTCTTCTATATTTAAGTAATAAAAGTCGGAAAATGATCCAAAACATTCCCTGGGAATTGCCAACTAATGACACGTATAATGACTTCCATCCGACAACCATTCCTCATCCGCTCCACCTCCAGCGTCAAACAAATAATCCCTAATCACCATGTGAAGCGGGAGGGATCGTGACTGCACTCAGCACATAATACCAGACCTGAGCCCAACAGAACCTCAACCCCCGGCACCGCTCCACTGCAGCTCATTAAAGGTCTGGCCCAGTCCTGTATTACATGGGAATTGCAGACAGTGTTAGGAATTATCCTCACACTGCTGTGCTCTGTGCCACCAGTGTTATGTATTGTCCCTGGAGAGATGTGTAATCAGACCTCACACTGCTGTGCTCTCTGCAGCCAGTGTTATGTATTGTCCCTGGAGAGATGTGTAATCAGACCTCACACTGCTGTGCTCTGTGCTCTCTGCAGCCAGTATTATGTATTGTCCCTGGAGAGATGTGTAATCAGACCTCACACTGCTGTGCTCTGTGCTCTCTGCAGCCAGTGTTATGTATTGTCCCTGGAGAGATGTGTAATCAGACCTCACACTGCTGTGCTCTGTGCTCTCTGCAGCCAGTGTTATGTATTGTCCCTGGAGAGATGTGTAATCAGACCTCACACTGCTGTGCTCTGTACTCTCTGCAGCCAGTGTTATGTATTGTCCCTGGAGAGATGTATAATGAGTCCTCACACTGCTGTGCTCTGTGCTCTCTGCAGACAGTGTTATGTATTGTCCCTGGAGAGATGTGTAATCAGACCTCACACTGCTGTGCTCTGTGCTCTCTGCATCCAGTGTTATGTATTGTCCCTGGAGAGATGTGTAATCAGACCTCACACTGCTGTGCTCTGTGCTCTCTGCAGTCAGTGTTATGTATTGTCCCTGGAGAGATGTGTAATCAGACCTCACACTGCTGTGCCCTGTGCTCTCTGCAGCCAGTGTTATTTGTTGTCCCTGGAGAGATGTGTAATCAGACCTCACACTGCTGTGCTCTGTGCTCTCTGCAGTCAGTGTTATGTATTGTCCCTGGAGAGATGTGTAATCAGACCTCACACTGCTGTGCTCTGTGCTCTCTGCAGCCAGTGCTATGTATTGTGCCTGGAGAGATGTGTAATCAGACCTCACACTGCTGTGCTCTGTGCTCTCTGCAGCCAGTGTTATGTACTGTCCCTGGAGATGTGTAATCAGACCTCACACTGCTGTGCTCTGTGCTCTCTGCAGCCAGTGTTATGTATTATCCCTGGAGAGATGTGTAATCAGACCTCACACTGCTGTGCTCTCTGCAGCCAGTGATATGTATTGTCCCTGGAGAGATGTGTAATCAGACCTCACACTGCTGTGCTCTGTGCTCTCTGCAGCCAGTGTTATGTATTGTCCCTGGAGAGATGTGTAATCAGACCTCACACTGCTGTGCTCTGTGCTCTCTGCAGTCAGTGTTATGTATTGTCCCTGGAGAGATGTGTAATCAGACCTCACACTGCTGTGCTCTGTGCTCTCTGCAGCCAGTGTTAGGTTTTATCACTGGAGAGATTTGTTAATGTGTGTATGTTGTTAGTAGCAGCAGGACTGTGACATGGGGATTTGTATTCCAGGATTGTAGCTTCTTATTATAATGAGGGGTGCTGCTGTGCTCAGAACTTTCTGTATTGAGCTGCTGCACTGCCCTTCCCTCTGCTTAGAGTGATTGCTGTAGTATCCAACCAGAAGCTGCTACAGTTTTTACTTTCAGCACAGAAGAATGACTATGGAGCAGCACAGAGCACAGCAGTGTGAGGACACATTCCCAGTGCACTCAGAGAATAAACAATACTGGTATAGAAATCCACATATCACAGTCCTGCTGCTACTAACAACATAGTGAAAGGTTATATTTTACACTTCTGAGGCTTTGGTACAATGTAGATAATCCCGGCTGATACTTTGTATCCAGTGTTTAAAATGTAACAATTCAACAGAACGGAAACCATTATTACAGCTGCAGTCCTGGGACTGGGTGGGGGCGGGGTGGGGGCTGTCGGGTGCCCCTGTACCTGGGTGCTGCACATTCTGTCTCCATCTTTTCTCCTTCTCCCCTGTAGCTCAGGTCTGTGCCTCGCAGAGAGGGATATGTGGGGGAGGGGGTCTCCGAATACCTGGGCCCCCCTGACCTCACACCCCGAGTCGCGGCCAAGTCCTCTCCTAATAGGAATCCCAGACGGATTCTCAGCTCCTCCGGTTGTGACTCAGTCTTGCCGCCTCGTTACTCGTGTTGGTGCCCATCCTGGCACCGCTGGCACCGCACACATGGAGCCGGGTGTAGAGAAATCCGAAAATATTATTATCTGTTTTGTTTCATGACATCAGATTATTATTCCAAGTATTTCGCTCTTAAATTTCCTGTGGGGTAAAGTAACGGAGCGAGCTCTGGATGTCACCAGCAGGGGGCGCCGCTCCAGCCTGGGGTCCTTACTGTAATGGGAGCAGAGCTGCAGGGTAAAGCATGGAGGATGTCACCTGAGGCTCCTGGACCCCAGTCTGTATGGGGGGCCCCGATTATAATGTAATGGCCCCTACTCGCTACTGCCCCCTGCTTTACCCTGCAGCTCAGCTCCTTCAGACCCGCTGCTGTATCTAAGCACAATCCCTCCGATATGAGGAAACGTTGGTGCCCCCGGGAGGAGCCTGGCAGTGAGAGGGTTAACCCGATCCCTGGAACTTTCCATCCGGCCCCTGGATCGTGTGACCCGGCCGCCATGTTTTCCTTGGCTCCGGCGCTCTGCTCCGGTTTTCTTTCATATTTACATTATTCCCGGATTCTTCCTCCTCCTCGGTTTCACGGCTTTTGACTTTCAGAAATTTTCCTTTTTTATATAATTTTGTCTTCAGTAACAAAAAATGTTCGGGCTCAGAATAAACAAAACCGGAGGCGAAGGTAACAGAGGGCGAGGGGCACGAGGGGCAGCGCCACATCCCATCATCTGCAAGAAAGGGAAAGGGTTAACACCATGATGCCCGGGCAGGGGGAATGCACAGAGGGCACAGGGTGCTACATGTAGGGACTGAGATGACTCCTACGGGTAGATACCAGGAAGGGCGCAGGATACTGGGCAAAGAGTGGGGTACAATGGGTACACAGGGGGCAGGGGAGGGTTCTTTGGTTAGATACCAGGTAGGAACTGGGTTCTATGGGTAGATGAGGCAGGGTAGATACGGGCAGATACCCATACAACCGGGCAGGGGATAGGTAGATATGGGCAGGTGGTGGGTAGAGACGGGCAGGGGGTGGGTAGATACAGGCAGGAGGTGGGTAGAGACGGGGCAGGGGGTTGGTAGAGACGGGGCAGGGGGTGGGTAGAGACGGGCAGGGGGTGGGTAGATATGGGGCAGGGGGTGGGTAGAGACGGGCAGGGGGTGGGTAGGTACGGGCAGGGGGTAGGTAGATACGGGCAGGGGGTGGGTAGGTACGGGCAGGGGGTGGGTAGAGACGGGCAGGGAGTGGGTAGAGACGGGCAGGTGGTGGGTAGATACGGGCAGGGGGTGGGTAGATACGGGGCAGGGGGTGGGTAGGTACGGGGCAGGTGGTGGGTAGAGACGGGCAGGGGGTGGGTAGATACGGGGCAGGTGGTGGGTAGGTACGGGCAGGGCAGATCTGAGGGGCAGATTTCTTGTATCTGATGGCTCTCCTCTCCCCCTGCAGGATCCTCCAGGGATGTGATGGAGTCTTGCTGTGCGGCCGGGCAGCAGTGGTCCATGGACCATGGAGAATGTGAGAACCTGCCCCTCAGCGCCTCCCCGGACTGCAGGTAGGTGCCCAGACCCCCATGATGGCGCCCGGACCCTGCGTCACTGTGCTCTATAGATGAGACTATAGATAAGTGATATTGGGGGGAGGGGCTCCCGCATCGGGGACGTGACTATAGCCGAGGGTGGAGTTCCCCTTTAAGGAGTACATTTTGGGAATGTGATCCTGGAGCCGGTAATTGAACACAACTACAGGACCCGGAGCCTCCGCAGGAGGAAATGACATTAACATGGAAAGTGCTGGAAGCTTCCGCCACGATCCGGGGATTCTGATTCTTGTTTTGCTCATAAAAATAAGAAATTCCAAAAATCGTATAAAAATTCCAAGAAGCAAAAAAAACCCATTTACAGGATCCTCTGCAGCTGCATGTATGAGGACAACATGAAATGTAGGACCCCGGGGGTCATATTCACACAATAACTGGCACAGCTCTGCTCATCCTGAGCCTTCTGGTTCAGCACACTTCATTTAGTCCTTCTTGAGACAAAAGATTTAATCTGAACCAGGAAGATCTGGATGAGTAGAGGGAGGATAAAGCTGTCCTGAGCCAGGAGCCTCGGAAAAACCATTGCTGTGCTGAAACAGCAGGCACAGGATGAGCAGCATTGTGTAACCCTAACCCTGCTGATGGTGTTCGGATAATAACCCCGCCCCCCGCACCACAATGCAACACAGATGTGCAGACCCAGAGAGACCCGAGATACCCACAGACTTTAAAGGGAACCTACCACCACGGATCTACCTATAAAGGAGCATCTATAGGACGTGAGGATAGACCTTTTATCCCCAGGTCCCTGCAATATTTTACTAACTTTTAATCCCTAATATGTAAATTTTGTAAAGAGGCTAATGGGGCGTGGAGTAGGCGGAGCTGAGGTTACACGGAGCGGCTACTCCACGCCCCAGTAGCCTCTTTGATCCTCCTACCACATGTCTTCGGCGCGCAGCTCCTTGTAGCTGTGCACCCTCGTCCGCGAAACCTGCCGTCTGCGCATGCACAGAACAGTAAGCCCGCGACTGCACAGCTCCAGCTTTGGAGCAATGACCGCGCAGCCTCGAGCCTGCTGTTCTGCGCATGCGCAGACGGCAGGTTTAGCAGACGAGGGTAGGAGGGTAAAAGAGGCTAAAATTTATATATTAGGGAAAGTTAGTAAAATATTCCGGGGATGTCCATGACCTGAGATGGGGAAAAGCCTGTCACCATGGGGGACATACAGCCCCTGCAGTGTTGTCATGGGCCCGGGCTCACTCTGCCCCCTGGTAGATCCAGTCCTGCACATGGTCTATCAGAGTCCAGGATACGGACTGCTGCAGAGAACCCCCCACCCCGCAGCAGATCTGGATCATTCTGACCGATGGTGCTGTTTTTTTGCAGACAACAGCGCCACCCCTGACTTCTGGTTGTGTTTAGTATTACAATGCAGCTCCATTACCATGAATTGAGATGCAATACCACCCCCGGCCTGTGCACAGATGTGGCGCTGTTACCCTGTAATAAAGCAGCCATGGTTTTCTGATGACATCCCCTTTAAATGAGTCAAAATACGTAAAAATATCAAGTGAAGGAATTGCCCTTTAAGCAGTGACTGATCCATCAGACGGCGACCCGCAGGTGTCCCCGGAACACTGCTCCAGGATTTTAGGAATGACGGAATACTTGAGATAATTGGGATTACATTTCGGCTTTTGGCGTTGCCATAGTGACTGCTTCAGACACAGGAACTGCCAAGAAACTGTCACATTGTAACGGAGCACATCCCGAGACGAAGCCAAGACGTCTCATGTGTAAGGAGGGGAAGTGATGGCTGCGAAATGTGGGAACGCTGACAACTTCCCCGGATGATCCCTGCGGCGGAGGGATCGGGAATAATGGACGGGAAGTGTGGGGGGGTGGGCGGGGAAATATACGACTCAGCGGCGCCTACACCTGTCAGAATATTAACTTACTACCTACCCACAGCATGGGGGCGCCACTGAGCACAGCCATCCAGTGTCTACACTCCCCCTCCCTGCACAGGTCACCGAGCATGCCCACTACACTCCCCCTCCCTGCACAGGTCACCGAGCATGCCCACTACACTCCCCCTCCCTGCACAGGTCACCGAGCATGCCCACTACACTCCCCCTCCCTGCACAGGTCACCGAGCATGCCCACTACACTCCCCCTCCCTGCACAGTGTGCCGAGCATGCCCACTACACTCCCCCTCCCTGCACAGGTCACCGAGCATGCCCACTACACTCCCCCTCCCTGCACAGGTCACCGAGCATGCCCACTACACTCCCCCTCCCTGCACAGTGTGCCGAGCATGCCCACTACACTCCCCCTCCCTGCACAGTGTGCCGAGCATGCCCACTACACTCCCCCTCCCTGCACAGGTCACCGAGCATGCCCACTACACTCCCCCTCCCTGCACAGGTCACCGAGCATGCCCACTACACTCCCCCTCCCTGCACAGGTCACCGAGCATGCCCACTACACTCCCCCTCCCTGCACAGGGCACCAAGCATGCCCACTACACTCCCCCTCCCTGCACAGGTCACCGAGCATGCCCACTACACTCCCCCTCCCTGCACAGGTCACCGAGCATGCCCACTACACTCCCCCTCCCTGCACAGTTCACCGAGCATGCCCACTACACTCCCCCTCTCTGCACAGGTCACCGAGCATGCCCACTACACTCCCCCTCCCTGCACAGGGCACCAAGCATGCCCACTACACTCCCCCTCCCTGCACAGGTCACCGAGCATGCCCACTACACTCCCCCTCCCTGCACAGGTCACCGAGCATGCCCACTACACTCCCCCTCTCTGCACAGGTCACCGAGCATGCCCACTACACTCCCCCTCCCTGCACAGGTCACCGAGCATGCCCACTACACTCCCCCTCCCTGCACAGGTCACCGAGCATGCCCACTACACTCCCCCTCCCTGCACAGGTCACCGAGCATGCCCACTACACTCCCCCTCCCTGCACAGTTCACCGAGCATGCCCACTACACTCCCCCTCTCTGCACAGGTCACCGAGCATGCCCACTGCACTCCCCAACCCTGCACATGCCCCTAAGCATGCCCACTACACTACTCCTCCCTGCACAGGTCACCGAGCATGCCCACTACACTCCCCCTCCCTGCACAGTGTGCCGAGCATGCCCACTACACTCCCCAACCCTGCACATGTCACCGAGCATGCCCACTACACTCCCCCTCCCTGCACAGTTCACCGAGCATGCCCACTACACTCCCCCTCCCTGCACAGGTCACCGAGCATGCCCACTACACTCCCCCTCCCTGCACAGGTCACCGAGCATGCCCACTACACTCCCCCTCCCTGCACAGGTCACCGAGCATGCCCACTGCACTCCCCAACCCTGCACATGCCCCGAGCATGCCCACTACACTACTCCTCCCTGCACAGGTCACCAAGCATGCCCACTACACTCCCCCTCCCTGCACAGGGCACCAAGCATGCCCACTACACTCCCCCTCCCTGCACAGGGCACCAAGCATGCCCACTAAACCCCCCCCCCTCCCAGCACAGGTCACAGAGCATGCCCACTACACTCCCCCTCCCTGCACAGGTCACCGAGCATGCCCACTACACTCCCCCTCCCTGCACAGGGCACCAAGCATGCCCACTACACTCCCAGACAATAGCGCCAACCCTGACTTCTGGTTGTGTATGGTATTGCAATCATTAACGTGAATTGTGCTCAGCTGCAAGACCCCATGCGACCTGTGCACAGGGGTGGCGCTGTTACCCTGTAATAAAGCAGACTCGTCTACATTGCAGGCTGGCGGAGCGGCAGTGCTGCGTATCGTACCTCAAGGACAACACGTGTATCGCTGGGATGATCGCTGCCAAGGAAGACGGAATCTGTCTCCAAACAGAGAACGATCAGTGCGAACGCTCTCACTTCAAGGTCAGCTCCTCCTGCTCTATAACATGCTGCCTGCAGATAGGACACTATGTACAATCTGCTCAGCTCCTCCTGCTCTATGACATGATGCCTGCAGATAGGACACTACGTACAATCTGCTCAGCTCCTCCTGCTCTATAACATGCTGCCTGCAGATGGGACACTATGTACAATCTGCTCAGCTCCTCCTGCTCTATAACATGCCGCCTGCAGATAGGACACTATATACAATCTTCTTCCCTCCTCCTGCTCTATAACATACTGCCTGCAGATAGGACACTATGTACAATCTGTTCAGCTCCTCCTGCTCTGTAACATGCTGCCTGCAGATAGGACACAATGTACAATCTGCTCAGCTCCTCCAGCTCTATAACATGCTGCCTGCAGATAGGACACTATGTACAATCTGCTCAGCTCCTCCTGCTCTAGAACAAGCTGCCTGCAGATAGGACACTATATACAATATGCTTAGCTCCTCCTGCTCTATAACATGCTGCCTGCAGATAGGACACTATATACAATATGCTCAGCTCCTCCTGCTCTATAACATGCTGCCTGCAGATAGGACACTACGTACAATCTGCTCAGCTCCTCCTGCTCTAGAACAAGCTGCCTGCAGATAGGACACTATGTACAATCTGCTTCCCTCCTGCTCTATAACATGCTGCCTGCAGATAGGACACTATATACAATCTGCTTCCCTCCTGCTTTATAACATGCTGCCTGCAGATAGGACACTATGTACAATGTGCTCAGCTCCTCCGGCTCTATAACATGCTGCCCGCTGATAGGACATTATGTACAATCTTCTTCCCTCCTCCTGCTCTATAACATGCTGCCTGTAGATAGGACACTATGTACAATTTGCTCAGATCCTCCTGCTCTATAACATGCTGCCTGCAGATAGGACATTATGTACAATCTGCTTCCCTCCTGCTGCTCTATAACATGCTGCCTGCAGATAGGACACTATGTACAATCTGCTCAGCTCCTCCTGCTCTATAACATGCTGCCTGCAGGTAGGACACTATGTACAATCTGCTCAGCTCCTCCTGCTCTATAACATGCTGCCTGCAGATAGGACACTATGGACAATGTGCTCAGCTCCTCCTGCTCTATAACATGCTGCCTGCAGATAGGACACTATGTACAATCTGCTTAGCTCCTCCTGCTCTATGACATGCTGCCTGCAGATAGGACATTATGTACAATCTTCTTCCCTCCTCCTGCTCTATAACATGCTGCCTGTAGATAGGACACTATGTACAATCTGCTCAGCTCTTCCTGCTCTATAACATGCTGCCTGCAGATAGGACACTATATACAATCTGCTCAGCTCCTCCTGCTCTATAACATGCTGCCTGCAGATAGGACACTATGTATAATCTGCTCAGCTCCTCCTGCTCTAACATGCTGCCTGCAGATAGGACACTATGTACAATCTGCTCAGCTCCTCCTGCTCTATAACATGCTGCCTGCAGATAGGACACTATGTACAATCTGCTCTTCCTGCTCTATAACATGCTGCCTGCAGATAGGACACTATGTACAATCTGCTCAGCTCCTCCTGCTCTATGACATGATGCCTGCAGATAGGACACTATGTACAATCTGCTCAGCTCCTCCTGCTCTATAACATGCTGCCTGCAGATAGGACACTATGTATAATCCGCTCAGCTCCTCCTGCTCTATAACATGCTGCCTGCAGATAGGACACTATGTACAATCTGCTCTTCCTGCTCTATAACATGCTGCCTGCAGATAGGAAACTATGTACAATCTGCTCAGCACCTCCTGCTCTATAACATGCTGCCTGCAGATAGGACACTATGTACAATCTGCTCAGCACCTCCTGCTCTATAACATGCTGCCTGCAGATAGGACACTATGTACAATCTGCTCTTCCTGCTCTATAACATGCTGCCTGCAGATAGGACACTATGTACAATCTGCTCAGCTCCTCCTGCTCTATGACATGATGCCTGCAGATAGGACACTATGTACAATCTGCTCAGCTCCTCCTGCTCTATAACATGCTGCCTGCAGATAGGACACTATGTATAATCCGCTCAGCTCCTCCTGCTCTATAACATGCTGTCTGCAGATAGGACACTATGTACAATCTGCTCTTCCTGCTCTATAACATGCTGCCTGCAGATAGGACACTATGTACAATCTGCTCAGCACCTCCTGCTCTATAACATGCTGCCTGCAGATAGGACATTATGTACAATCTGCTTCCCTCCTGCTGCTCTATGACATGATGCCTGCAGATAGGACACTATGTACAATCTGCTCAGCTCCTCCTGCTCTATAACATGCTGCCTGCAGCTAGGACACTATGTATAATCTGCTCAGCTCCTCCTGCTCTATAACATGCTGCCTGCAGCTAGGACACTATGTATAATCTGCTCAGCTCCTTCTGCTCTATAACATGCTGCCTGCAGATAGGACACTATGTATAATCTGCTCAGCTCCTCCTGCTCTATAACATGCTGTCTGCAGATAGGACACTATGTATAATCTGCTCAGCTCGTCCTGCTCTATAACATGCTGTCTGCAGATAGGACACTATGTACAATCTGCTCAGCTCCTCCTGCTCTATAACATGCTGCCTGCAGATAGGACACTATGTACAATCTGCTCCCCTTCTCCTGCTCTATAACATGCTGCCTGCAGATAGGACACTATGTATAATCTGCCCAGCTCCTCCTGCTCTATAACATGCTGCCTGCAGATAGGACACTATGTACAATGTGTTCCTCCTGCTCTATAACATGCTGCCTGCAGATAGGACACTATGTACAATGTGCTCAGCTCCTCCTGCTCTATAACATGCTGCCTGCAGATAGGACACTATGTACAATGTGCTCCTTCTGCTCTATAACAATCCGGTTATCTCCGGGTTACATGTTCTCTCTCCCTGCTGTATATTGTAGCTGTGCTGTGACTGCTGCTCCCTGGGCCTGAAGATCAGGAAGGAGGGAGAATCCTGCGAGTCGCACCTGAGCCTGGGCTTCCCCTGCGGTCACATGATGCTGCTGTGCTGCAGCGGGGACGAGCAGCTACTGCCCCCAGAGACCCGGACTCTGCCAAAACCCGAACCCACTCCCAGGGTGGAGAAAGGTGAGTGCAGACCCATGTGTCTCCATGGCTACAGACTACAGCGAGCCGTGTGTAGTCAGATGTAGTCAGGAGCACTTCCCCCCCTCTGCCTCTGACCAGCGGCGCCCCCAGTGGTCGGGTGCATCCCCCCCCCCCCCCCCTATGACACTTCTGTATCCTGTGCAGATATCGATGAGTGCGCCCTCAACACTCACACCTGCGGGAGAGGAGAGCGCTGCCTCAACACTGACGGGTCGTTCCTGTGTGTCAGCGAGGTGACCTGCCAGCCGGGGTTCATCCTGGAGGACGGGGTGTGTCAGGGTGAGCAGTAACCACCGCTACAGTGTAACAGTACAGAGAAGCTTCTGCTACAGTGTAACAGTACAGAGAAGCTTCTGCTACAGTGTAACAGTACAGAGAAGCTTCTGCTACAGTGTAACAGTACAGAGAAGCTTCTGCTACAGTGTAACAGTACAGAGAAGCTTCTGCTACAGTGTATCAGAGTGAAGGTACCAGTACAATATCCTCTTCTCCTGCCTGATACATTGTAACGATCACATGTTCTTCATGCCGGACTGACCGCTGTCTCCCTGCAGATATCAATGAGTGCGCGGCCACCCCGGCCCCCTGTAAGCCAAGCTTCACCTGCATCAACACCCTGGGGTCCTACGTGTGTCAGCGCAAGCACCTGCACTGCAACCGCGGCTACAGGAGCAACAGCAACGGGAGCAGCTGCACCGGTACAGACCGCCAGGGCCCCTCACCCACCAGGGCATCCTCACCCAGCAGGGCCCCTCACCCAGCAGGGCCCCTCACCCAGCAGGGATCCTCACCCAGCAGGGCCCCTCACCCAGCAGGGCCCCTCACCCAGCAGGGCCCCTCACCCAGCAGGGATCCTCACCCAGCAGGGCCCCTCACCCAGCAGGGCATCCTCACCCGCCAGGGCATCCTCACCCGCCAGGGCATCCTCACCCGCCAGGGCCCCTCACCCGCCAGGGACCCTCACCCGCCAGGGACCCTCACCCGCCAGGGACCCTCACCCACCAGGGCATCCTCTGGAATACAGGGACAACATACACAACTCTCACAGCAGTGTGAGGTCTGATTACACATCTCTCCAGGGACAATACATAACACTGGCTGCAGAGAGCACAGAGCACAGCAGTGTGAGGTCTGATTACACATCTCTCCAGGGACAATACATAACACTGGCTGCAGAGAGCACAGAGCACAGCAGTGTGAGGTCTGATTACACATCTCTCCAGGGACAATACATAACACTGGCTGCAGAGAGCACAGAGCACAGCAGTGTGAGGTCTGATTACACATCTCTCCAGGGACAATACATAACACTGGCTGCAGAGAGCACAGAGCACAGCAGTGTGAGGTCTGATTACACATCTCTCCAGGGACAATACATAACACTGGCTGCAGAGAGCACAGAGCACAGCAGTGTGAGGTCTGATTACACATCTCTCCAGGGACAATACATAACACTGGCTGCAGAGAGCACAGAGCACAGCAGTGTGAGGTCTGATTACACATCTCTCCAGGGACAATACATAACACTGGCTGCAGAGAGCACAGAGCACAGCAGTGTGAGGTCTGATTACACATCTCTCCAGGGACAATACATAACACTGGCTGCAGAGAGCACAGAGCACAGCAGTGTGAGGTCTGATTACACATCTCTCCAGGGACAATACATAACACTGGCTGCAGAGAGCACAGAGCACAGCAGTGTGAGGTCTAATGACACATCTCTCCAGGGACAATACATTACACTGGCTGCAGAGAGCAGAGAGCACAGCAGTGTGAGGTCTGATTACACATCTCTCCAGGGACAATACATAACACTGGCTGCAGAGAGCACAGAGCACAGCAGTGTGAGGTATGATTACACATCTCTCCAGGGACAATACATAACACTGGCTGCAGAGAGCACAGAGCACAGCAGTGTGAGGTATGATTACACATCTCTCCAGGGACAATACATAACACTGACTACAGAGAGCACAGAGCACAGCAGTGTGAGGTCTGATTACACATGTCTCCAGGGACAATACATAACACTGGCTGCAGAGAGCACAGAGCACAGCAGTGTGAGGTATCATTACACATCTCTCCAGGGGCAATACATAACACTGACTACAGAGAGCACAGCAGTGTGAGGTCTGATTACACATCTCTCCAGGGACAATACATAACACTGGCTGCAGAGAGCACAGAGCACAGCAGTGTGAGGCTGATTACACATCTCTCCGGGGACAATACATAACACTGGCTGCAGAGAGCACAGAGCACAGCAGTGTGAGGTCTGATTACACATCTCTCCAGGGACAATACATAACACTGGCTGCAGAGAGCACAGAGCACAGCAGTGTGAGGTCTGATTACACATCTCTCCAGGGACAATACATAACACTGGCTGCAGAGAGCACAGAGCACAGCAGTGTGAGGTCTGATTACACATCTCTCCAGGGACCATACATAACACTGGCTGCAGAGAGCACAGAGCACAGCAGTGTGAGGTGTATTACACATCTCTCCAGGGACAATACATAACACTGGCCGCAGAGAGCACAGAGCACAGCAGTGTGAGGTCTGATTACACATCTCTCCAGGGACAATACATAACACTGGCTGCAGAGAGCACAGAGCACAGCAGTGTGAGGTCTGATTACAGATCTCTCCAGGGACAATACATAGCACTGGCAGCAGAGACCACAGAGCACAGCAGTGTGAGGTCTGATTACACATCTCTCCAGGGACAATACATAACACTGGCTGCAGAGAGCACAGAGCACAGCAGTGTGAGGTCTGATTACACATATCACCAGGGACAATACATAACACTGGCTGCACAGAGCACAGCAGTGTGAGGTCTGATTACACATCTCTCCAGGGACAATACATAACACTGGCTGCAGAGAGCACAGAGCACAGCAGGTGTGAGGTATGATTACACATCTCTCCAGGGACAATACATAACACTGACTGCAGAGAGCACAGAGCACAGCAGTGTGAGGTCTGATTACACATCTCTCCAGGGACAATACATAACACTGGCTGCAGAGAGCACAGAGCACAGCAGTGTGAGGCTGATTACACATCTCTCCAGGGACAATACATAACACTGGCTGCAGAGAGCACAGAGCACAGCAGTGTGAGGTCTGATTACACATCTCTCCAGGGACAATACATAACACTGGCTGCAGAGAGCACAGAGCACAGCAGTGTGAGGTCTGATTACACATCTCTCCAGGGACAATACATAACACTGGCTGCAGAGAGCACAGAGCACAGCAGTGTGAGGTGTGATTACACATCTCTCCAGGGACAATACATAACACTGGCAGCAGAGAGCACAGAGCACAGCAGTGTGAGGTCTGATTACACATCTCTCCAGGGACAATACATAACACTGGCTGCAGAGAGCACAGAGCACAGCAGTGTGAGGTATGATTACACATCTCTCCAGGGACAATACATAACACTGGCTGCAGAGAGCACAGAGCACAGCAGTGTGAGGTCTGATTACACATCTCTCCAGGGACAATACATAACACTGGGTGCAGAGAGCACAGAGCACAGCAGTGTGAGGTCTGATTACACATCTCTCCAGGGACAATACATAACACTGGCTGCAGAGAGCACAGAGCACAGCAGTGTGAGGCTGATTACACATCTCTCCAGGGACAATACATAACACTGGCTGCAGAGAGCACAGCAGTGTGAGGTCTGATTACACATCTCTCCAGGGACAATACATAACACTGGCTGCAGAGAGCACAGAGCACAGCTGTGTGAGGTCTGATTACACATCTCTCCAGGGACAATACATAACACTGGCTGCAGAGAGCACAGAGCACAGCAGTGTGAGGTCTGATTACACATCTCTCTAGGGACAGTACATAACACTGGCTGCAGAGAGCACAGAGCACAGCAGTGTTTGATTTCTGTCCTGTAGTTTGTTACAGTGTATCAGTTTTGTGTATGATGCTCCTGACTCTTCTCTGTTGCAGACATTGATGAATGTGCCGGGGGGGCGCACAACTGCTCCGCTGAGGAGTCCTGCTACAACCTCCCGGGGTCGTACCGCTGTGACTGTAAGGCGGGGTATCGCTTTGACGCGTTCCGGAGGAGATGCCTGGGTATGTGACGTGTGGGACCCCCTGTGTTGCTCTCTTATAACCTCCAGGATTACAGCGTCTCCTCTCCTTGCAGACGTCAATGAGTGCTGGGCGCACCCGGGCCGCCTCTGCCATCACACCTGCGACAACACCGTGGGCTCCTACCGCTGCTCCTGCTTCACCGGCTTCCGCCTGGGACAAGACGGGAAACATTGTGAAGGTGAATCTCATAAACTCATGAACCAGGAGGCTCAGGATGAGCTATAGGTTACACATTTGACCTGTGATCGTTTCTATGCAGATGTGAATGAGTGCGAGCAGAATCCGTGTAACCAGGAGTGCACCAACATCTACGGCTCCTACCAGTGCTACTGCAAGGAGGGCTACAAGCTGGGGGACGACGGGACCACCTGCCAAGGTAACGCCCCCGGGACACAGTATGGCACTATTATTATTGGTGCACTGTATGGTAGTATTACTGGTGCGCTGTGTGGTAGTATTATTGGTGCACTGTATGGTAGTATTACTAGTGCGCAGTGTGGTAGTATTATTGGTGCACTGTATGGTAGTATTATTGGTGCTCTGCATGGTAGTATTATTGGTGCACTGTATGGTAGTATTATTGGTGCTCTGCATGGTGGTATTATTGGTGCGCTGTATGGTAGTATTATTGGTGCACTGTAAGATAGTATTATTGGTGCACTGTATGGTAGTATTATTGGTGCGCTGTAAGGTAGTATTATTGGTGCACTGTATGGTGGTATTATTGGTGCACTGTATGGCGGTATTATTGGTGCACTGTGTGGTAGTACTATTGGAGCACTGTATGGAAGCATTATTGGAGCACTGTGTGGTAGTATTATTGGTGCACTGTGTGGTAGTATTTTTGGTGCACTGTATGGTAGTATTATTGGTGCACTGTATGGTAGTATTATTGGTGCACTGTAAGGTAGTATTATTGGAGCACTGTATTGTAGTATTATTGGTGCACTGTGTGGTACTATTATTGGAGCACTGTATGGTAACATTATTGGTGCACTGTATGGCAGTACTATTGGTGCACTCTATTGTAGTATTATTAGTGCACTGTGTGGTAGTATTATTGGTGCACTGTATGGTAGTATTATTGGTGCACTGTATGGCAGTATTATTGGTGCACTGTATTGTAGTATTATTGGTGCACTGTATGGTAGTATTATTGGTGCACTGTATGGTGGTATTATTGGTGCACTGTATGGTAGTATTATTGGTGCACTGTATGGTAGTATTATTGGTGCACTGTATGGTGGTATTATTGGTGCACTGTATGGTAGTATTATTGGTGCACTGTATGGTAATACTATTGCTGCAATGTATGGTAGTACTATTGGTGCACTGTATGGTAGTACTATTGGTGCACTGTATGGTAGTATTATTTATGCGCTGTACGGTATTCTCCTGTTACTGTCTTTCTTCCAGATATTGATGAGTGCCGGCAGAGTATTGGGTCTCTCTGCACTTTTGCTTGTGTGAACACCCCGGGGAGTTACCAGTGCGCCTGCCCGGAGCGCGGCTACACAATGTCCCCCAACGGCCTCACCTGCAAAGGTAGGAAGAGCCGCACAGTATCATGTCCTGCAGCAGAAGAGGGGATCCCCGCTGCACCCCACATCTGCACTGCACACACATAGGATTGTACGGACTGTGGCGCCATCTAGTGACCACTCTGGTATAGTACAGGGAATATTCCAGGCTGTAACATTCCCGGGAACAGAAAGTGACGGATGATCGGAATCTTCTGATCTCATCCAACATCTCAGCTTCATTCTCCCCCCCCCCCCCCCCCCCCCGATATATATAGTTACCGGGTCACTAATCCAATATCTGACAATATTGTGGCATCTTTCTCCCCTCTGATCAGATATTGACGAGTGCGAGATCGGAACCCACAACTGCAGCACATCAGAGGAGTGTTATAACATCCAGGGGGGGCACAAGTGCCTGGCCTTTACCTGCCCCGAAAATTACAGAAGGGTCTCCAACATGTGAGTATTACAGAAACCATCATCATAATCTGTATGTAGAGAGCTCCCCCTAGTGGTGGTGTATAATGTGTATGTAGTGATCTCCTCCTAGTGGTGGTGTATAATGTGTATGTAGTGATCTCCCCCTAGTGGTGGTGTATAATCTGTATGTAGTGATCTCCCCCTAGTGGTGGTGTATAATGTGTATGTAGTGATCTCCTCCTAGTGGTGGTGTATAATCTGTATGTAGTGATCTCCTCCTAGTGGTGGTGTATAATGTGTATGTAGTGATCTCCTCCTAGTGGTGGTGTATAATGTGTATGTAGTGAGCTCCCCCTAGTGGTGGTGTATAATGTGTATGTAGTGATCTCCTCCTAGTGGTGGTGTATAATGTGTATGTAGTGATCTCCTCCTAGTGGTGGTGTATAATGTGTATGTAGTGATCTCCTCCTAGTGGTGGTGTATAATGTGTATGTAGTGATCTCCTCCTAGTGGTGGTGTATAATGTGTATGTAGTGATCTCCTCCTAGTGGTGGTGTATAATGTGTATGTAGTGATCTCCCCCTAGTGGTGGTGTATAATCTGTATGTAGTGATCTCCTCCTAGTGGTGGTGTATAATCTGTATGTAGTGATCTCCTCCTAGTGGTGGTGTATATTCTGTATGTAGTGATCTCCCCCTAGTGGTGGTGTATAATGTGTATGTAGTGATCTCCTCCTAGTGGTGGTGTATAATGTGTATGTAGTGATCTCCCCCTAGTGGTGGTGTATAATGTGTATGTAGTGAGCTCCCCCTAGTGGTGGTGTATAATGTGTATGTAGTGATCTCCTCCTAGTGGTGGTGTATAATGTGTATGTAGTGATCTCCTCCTAGTGGTGGTGTATAATGTGTATGTAGTGATCTCCTCCTAGTGGTGGTGTATAATCTGTATGTAGTGATCTCCTCCTAGTGGTGGTGTATAATGTGTATGTAGTGATCTCCTCCTAGTGGTGGTGTATAATCTGTATGTAGTGATCTCCCCCTAGTGGTGGTGTATAATGTGTATGTAGTGATCTCCCCCTAGTGGTGGTGTATAATGTGTATGTAGTGATCTCCCCCTAGTGGTGGTGTATAATGTGTATGTAGTGATCTCCCCCTAGTGGTGATGTATAATGTGTATGTAGTGATCTCCCCCTAGTGGTGGTGTATAATGTGTATGTAGTGATCTCCTCCTAGTGGTGGTGTATAATATGTATGTAGTGATCTCCTCCTAGTGGTGGTGTATAATCTGTATGTAGTGATCTCCCCCTAGTGGTGATGTATAATCTGTATGTAGTGATCTCCCCCTAGTGGTGATGTATAATCTGTATGTAGTGATCTCCCCCTAGTGGTGGTGTATAATGTGTATGTAGTGATCTCCCCCTAGTGGTGATGTATAATCTGTATGTAGTGATCTCCCCCTAGTGGTGGTGTATAATCTGTATGTAGTGATCTCCCCCTAGTGGTGGTGTATAATGTGTATGTAGTGATCTCCCCCTAGTGGTGGTGTATAATCTGTATGTAGTGATCTCCCCCTAGTGGTGGTGTATAATGTGTATGTAGTGATCTCCTCCTAGTGGTGGTGTATAATCTGTATGTAGTGATCTCCCCCTAGTGGTGGTGTATAATCTGTATGTAGTGAGCTCCCCCTAGTGGTGGTGTATAATGTGTATGTAGTGATCTCCTCCTAGTGGTGGTCTATAATGTGTATGTAGTGAGCTCCCCCTAGTGGTGGTGTATAATCTGTATGTAGTGATCTCCTCCTAGTGGTGGTGTATAATGTGTATGTAGTGATCTCCTCCTAGTGGTGGTGTATAATCTGTATGTAGTGATCTCCCCCTAGTGGTGGTGTATAATGTGTATGTAGTGATCTCCTCCTAGTGGTGGTGTATAATGTGTATGTAGTGATCTCCTCCTAGTGGTGGTGTATAATGTGTATGTAGTGATCTCCCCCTAGTGGTGGTGTATAATCTGTATGTAGTGATCTCCCCCTAGTGGTGGTGTATAATGTGTATGTAGTGATCTCCTCCTAGTGGTGGTGTATAATCTGTATGTAGTGATCTCCTCCTAGTGGTGGTGTATAATGTGTATGTAGTGATCTCCCCCTAGTGGTGATGTATAATCTGTATGTAGTGATCTCCCCCTAGTGGTGGTGTATAATGTGTATGTAGTGATCTCCCCCTAGTGGTGGTGTATAATGTGTATGTAGTGATCTCCCCCTAGTGGTGGTGTATAATCTGTATGTAGTGATCTCCCCCTAGTGGTGGTGTATAATGTGTATGTAGTGATCTCCTCCTAGTGGTGGTGTATAATCTGTATGTAGTGATCTCCTCCTAGTGGTGGTGTATAATGTGTATGTAGTGATCTCCCCCTAGTGGTGGTGTATAATCTGTATGTAGTGATCTCCTCCTAGTGGTGATGTATAATCTGTATGTAGTGATCTCCTCCTAGTGGTGGTGTATAATGTGTATGTAGTGATCTCCTCCTAGTGGTGGTGTATAATCTGTATGTAGTGATCTCCCCCTAGTGGTGGTGTATAATCTGTATGTAGTGATCTCCCCCTAGTGGTGGTGTATAATGTGTATGTAGTGAGCTCCCCCTAGTGGTGGTGTATAATCTGTATGTAGTGATCTCCTCCTAGTGGTGGTGTATAATGTGTATGTAGTGATCTCCCCCTAGTGGTGGTGTATAATGTGTATGTAGTGATCTCCCCCTAGTGGTGGTGTATAATCTGTATGTAGTGATCTCCTCCTAGTGGTGGTGTATAATGTGTATGTAGTGATCTCCCCCTAGTGGTGGTGTATAATGTGTATGTAGTGATCTCCCCCTAGTGGTGGTGTATAATCTGTATGTAGTGATCTCCTCCTAGTGGTGGTGTATAATGTGTATGTAGTGATCTCCCCCTAGTGGTGATGTATAATGTGTATGTAGTGATCTCCTCCTAGTGTTGGTGTATAATCTGTATGTAGTGATTTCCCCCTAGTGGTGGTGTATAATCTGTATGTAGTGATCTCCCCCTAGTGGTGGTGTATAATGTGTATGTAGTGATCTCCCCCTAGTGGTGGTGTATAATCTGTATGTAGTGATCTCCTCCTAGTGGTGGTGTATAATGTGTATGTAGTGATCTCCCCCTAGTGGTGGTGTATAATGTGTATGTAGTGAGCTCCCCCTAGTGGTGGTGTATAATCTGTATGTAGTGATCTCCTCCTAGTGGTGGTGTATAATGTGTATGTAGTGATCCCCTCCTAGTGGTGGTGTATAATGTGTATGTAGTGATCTCCCCCTAGTGGTGGTGTATAATCTGTATGTAGTGATCTCCCCCTAGTGGTGGTGTATAATGTGTATGTAGTGATCTCCTCCTTGTGGTGGTGTATAATCTGTATGTAGTGATCTCCTCCTAGTGGTGGTGTATAATGTGTATGTAGTGATCTCCCCCTAGTGGTGGTGTATAATGTGTATGTAGTGATCTCTCCCTAGTGGTGGTGTATAATCTGTATGTAGTGATCTCCTCCTAGTGGTGGTGTATAATCTGTATGTAGTGATCTCCTCCTAGTGGTGGTGTATAATGTGTATGTAGTGATCTCCTCCTAGTGGTGATGTATAATCTGTATGTAGTGAGCTCCCCCTAGTGGTGGTGTATAATCTGTATGTAGTGATCTCCTCCTAGTGGTGGTGTATAATGTGTATGTAGTGATCTCCTCCTAGTGGTGGTGTATAATGTGTATGTAGTGATCTCCCCCTAGTGGTGGTGTATAATGTGTATGTAGTGATGTCCCCCTAGTGGTGGTGTATAATGTGTATGTAGTGATCTCCCCCTAGTGGTGGTGTATAATCTGTATGTAGTGATCTCCTCCTAGTGGTGGTGTATAATCTGTATGTAGTGATCTCCTCCTAGTGGTGGTGTATAATCTGTATGTAGTGAGCTCCCCCTAGTGGTGGTGTATAATGTGTATGTAGTGATCTCCCCCTAGTGGTGGTGTATAATCTGTATGTAGTGATCTCCTCCTAGTGGTGGTGTATAATGTGTATGTAGTGATCTCCCCCTAGTGGTGGTGTATAATGTGTATGTAGTGATCTCCCCCTAGTGGTGGTGTATAATGTGTATGTAGTGATCTCCCCCTAGTGGTGGTGTATAATGTGTATGTAGTGATGTCCCCCTAGTGGTGGTGTATAATGTGTATGTAGTGATCTCCTCCTAGTGGTGGTGTATAATGTGTATGTAGTGATCTCCCCCTAGTGGTGATGTATAATGTGTATGTAGTGATGTCCCCCTAGTGGTGGTGTATAATCTGTATATAGTGATCTCCCCCTAGTGGTGGTGTATAATGTGTATGTAGTGATCTCCCCCTAGTGGTGGTGTATAATCTGTATGTAGTGATCTCCCCCTAGTGGTGGTGTATAATCTGTATGTAGTGATCTCCTCCTAGTGGTGGTGTATAATGTGTATGTAGTGATCTCCCCCTAGTGGTGGTGTATAATGTGTATGTAGTGATCTCCCCCTAGTGGTGGTGTATAATGTGTATGTAGTGATCTCCCCCTAGTGGTGGTGTATAATGTGTATGTAGTGATGTCCCCCTAGTGGTGGTGTATAATGTGTATGTAGTGATCTCCCCCTAGTGGTGGTGTATAATGTGTATGTAGTGATCTCCCCCTAGTGGTGGTGTATAATGTGTATGTAGTGATGTCCCCCTAGTGGTGGTGTATAATGTGTATGTAGTGATCTCCTCCTAGTGGTGGTGTATAATGTGTATGTAGTGATCTCCCCCTAGTGGTGGTGTATAATGTGTATGTAGTGATCTCCCCCTAGTGGTGGTGTATAATGTGTATGTAGTGATCTCCTCCTAGTGGTGGTGTATAATGTGTATGTAGTGAGCTCCCCCTAGTGGTGGTGTATAATGTGTATGTAGTGATCTCCTCCTAGTGGTGGTGTATAATGTGTATGTAGTGATCTCCCTCTAGTGGTGGTGTATAATCTGTATGTAGTGAGCTCCCCCTAGTGGTGGTGTATAATCTGTATGTAGTGAGCTCCCCCTAGTGGTGGTGTATAATGTGTATGTAGTGATCTCCCCCTAGTGGTGGTGTATAATGTGTATGTAGTGATCTCCCCCTAGTGGTGGTGTATAATGTGTATGTAGTGATCTCCCCCTAGTGGTGGTGTATAATGTGTATGTAGTGATCTCCCCCTAGTGGTGGTGTATAATGTGTATGTAGTGATGTCCCCCTAGTGGTGGTGTATAATGTGTATGTAGTGATCTCCCCCTAGTGGTGGTGTATAATGTGTATGTAGTGATCTCCTCCTAGTGGTGGTGTATAATGTGTATGTAGTGATCTCCCCCTAGTGGTGGTGTATAATGTGTATGTAGTGATCTCCTCCTAGTGGTGGTGTATAATGTGTATGTAGTGATCTCCCCCTAGTGGTGGTGTATAATGTGTATGTAGTGATCTCCCCCTAGTGGTGGTGTATAATGTGTATGTAGTGATCTCCTCCTAGTGGTGGTGTATAATGTGTATGTAGTGTTCTCCCCCTAGTGGTGGTGTATAATGTGTATGTAGTGATCTCCCCCTAGTGGTGGTGTATAATGTGTATGTAGTGATCTCCCCCTAGTGGTGGTGTATAATGTGTATGTAGTGATCTCCCCCTAGTGGTGGTGTATAATCTGTATGTAGTGATCTCCCCCTAGTGGTGGTGTATAATGTGTATGTAGTGATCTCCTCCTAGTGGTGGTGTATAATGTGTATGTAGTGATCTCCCCCTAGTGGTGATGTATAATGTGTATGTAGTGATCTCCTCCTAGTGGTGGTGTATAATGTGTATGTAGTGATCTCCTCCTAGTGGTGGTGTATAATCTGTATGTAGTGATCTCCCCCTAGTGGTGGTGTATAATCTGTATGTAGTGATCTCCCCCTAGTGGTGGTGTATAATGTGTATGTAGTGATCTCCTCCTAGTGGTGGTGTATAATCTGTATGTAGTGATCTCCCCCTAGTGGTGGTGTATAATCTGTATGTAGTGATCTCCCCCTAGTGGTGGAGTATAATGTGTATGTAGTGATCTCCTCCTAGTGGTGGTGTATAATCTGTATGTAGTGATCTCCCCCTAGTTGTGGTGTATAATCTGTATGTAGTGATCTCCCCCTAGTGGTGGTGTATAATGTGTATGTAGTGATCTCCCCCTAGTGGTGGTGTATAATGTGTATGTAGTGATCTCCCCCTAGTGGTGGTGTATAATGTGTATGTAGTGATCTCCCCCTAGTGGTGGTGTATAATGTGTATGTAGTGATCTCCCCCTAGTGGTGGTGTATAATGTGTATGTAGTGATCTCCTCCTAGTGGTGGTGTATAATGTGTATGTAGTGATCTCCCCCTAGTGGTGGTGTATAATGTGTATGTAGTGATCTCCTCCTAGTGGTGGTGTATAATGTGTATGTAGTGATCTCCCCCTAGTGGTGGTGTATAATGTGTATGTAGTGATCTCCTCCTAGTGGTGGTGTATAATGTGTATGTAGTGATCTCCTCCTAGTGGTGGTGTATAATGTGTATGTAGTGATCTCCCCCTAGTGGTGGTGTATAATGTGTATGTAGTGATCTCCCCCTAGTGGTGGTGTATAATGTGTATGTAGTGATCTCCTCCTAGTGGTGGTGTATAATGTGTATGTAGTGATCTCCTCCTAGTGGTGGTGTATAATGTGTATGTAGTGATCTCCCCCTAGTGGTGGTGTATAATGTGTATGTAGTGATCTCCCCCTAGTGGTGGTGTATAATCTGTATGTAGTGATCTCCTCCTAGTGGTGGTGTATAATGTGTATGTAGTGATCTCCCCCTAGTGGTGGTGTATAATCTGTATGTAGTGATCTCCCCCTAGTGGTGGTGTATAATCTGTATGTAGTGATCTCCTCCTAGTGATGGTGTATAATGTGTATGTAGTGATCTCCTCCTAGTGGTGGTGTATAATGTGTATGTAGTGATCTCCCCCTAGTGGTGGTGTATAATCTGTATGTAGTGATCTCCCCCTAGTGGTGGTGTATAATGTGTATGTAGTGATCTCCCCCTAGTGGTGGTGTATAATATGTATGTAGTGATCTCCCCCTAGTGGTGGTGTATAATGTGTATGTAGTGATCTCCCCCTAGTGGTGGTGTATAATGTGTATGTAGTGATCTCCCCCTAGTGGTGGTGTATAATGTGTATGTAGTGATCTCCTCCTAGTGGTGGTGTATAATCTGTATGTAGTGAGCTCCCCCTAGTGGTGGTGTATAATCTGTATGTAGTGATCTCTCCCTAGTGGTGGTGTATAATGTGTATGTAGTGATCTCCTCCTAGTGGTGGTGTATAATGTGTATGTAGTGATCTCCCCCTAGTGGTGGTCTATAATGTGTATGTAGTGATCTCCCCCTAGTGGTGGTGTATAATGTGTATGTAGTGATCTCCCCCTAGTGGTGGTGTATAATGTGTATGTAGTGAGCTCCCCCTAGTGGTGGTGTATAATCTGTATGTAGTGATCTCCTCCTAGTGGTGGTGTATAATCTGTATGTAGTGATCTCCTCCTAGTGGTGGTGTATAATGTGTATGTAGTGATCTCCTCCTAGTGGTGGTGTATAATCTGTATGTAGTGATCTCCTCCTAGTGGTGGTGTATAATGTGTATGTAGTGATCTCCCCCTAGTGGTGGTGTATAATCTGTATGTAGTGATCTCCTCCTAGTGGTGGTGTATAATGTGTATGTAGTGATCTCCTCCTAGTGGTGGTGTATAATCTGTATGTAGTGATCTCCTCCTAGTGGTGGTGTATAATGTGTATGTAGTGATCTCCCCCTAGTGGTGGTGTATAATCTGTATGTAGTGATCTCCTCCTAGTGGTGGTGTATAATGTGTATGTAGTGATCTCCTCCTAGTGGTGGTGTATAATCTGTATGTAGTGAGCTCCCCCTAGTGGTGGTGTATAATGTGTATGTAGTGATCTCCCCCTAGTGGTGGTGTATAATCTGTATGTAGTGAGCTCCCCCTAGTGGTGGTGTATAATGTGTATGTAGTGAGCTCCTCCTAGTGGTGGTGTATAATCTGTATGTAGTGATCTCCCCCTAGTGGTGGTGTATAATCTGTATGTAGTGATCTCCTCCTAGTGGTGGTGTATAATGTGTATGTAGTGATCTCCTCCTAGTGGTGGTGTATAATCTGTATGTAGTGATCTCCCCCTAGTGGTGGTGTATAATCTGTATGTAGTGATCTCCTCCTAGTGGTGGTGTATAATGTGTATGTAGTGATCTCCTCCTAGTGGTGGTGTATAATGTGTATGTAGTGATCTCCCCCTAGTGGTGGTGTATAATGTGTATGTAGTGATCTCCCCCTAGTGGTGGTGTATAATCTGTATGTAGTGATCTCCTCCTAGTGGTGGTGTATAATGTGTATGTAGTGATCTCCCCCTAGTGGTGGTGTATAATGTGTATGTAGTGATCTCCCCCTAGTGGTGGTGTATAATGTGTATGTAGTGATCTCCTCCTAGTGGTGGTGTATAATGTGTATGTAGTGATCTCCTCCTAGTGGTGGTGTATAATGTGTATGTAGTGATCTCCCCCTAGTGGTGGTGTATAATGTGTATGTAGTGATCTCCTCCTAGTGGTGGTGTATAATGTGTATGTAGTGATCTCCTCCTAGTGGTGGTGTATAATGTGTATGTAGTGATCTTCTCCTAGTGGTGGTGTATAATGTGTATGTAGTGATCTCCCCCTAGTGGTGGTGTATAATGTGTATGTAGTGATCTCCCCCTAGTGGTGGTGTATAATGTGTATGTAGTGATCTCCCCCTAGTGGTGGTGTATAATGTGTATGTAGTGATCTTCTCCTAGTGGTGGTGTATAATGTGTATGTAGTGATCTCCCCCTAGTGGTGGTGTATAATCTGTATGTAGTGATCTCCCCCTAGTGGTGGTGTATAATGTGTATGTAGTGATCTCCCCCTAGTGGTGGTGTATAATGTGTATTTTACAGGCAATGTGAGCGGATTGGATGTCACGGTTTCCAGGATTGCCAGAACTCCCCGGTTCGGATCTCCTATCACCGTCTGACCTTCCCGTCCGGTGTGTTGGTCCCGGCGCAGATGTTCCGGATCTCCCCGTCCCCGGTGTACGCGGGGGATAACATTATTATGGACATTAAGAAGGGGAATGAGGAGAATTATTTCAGTGTCCGGAAGCTGAACGCGTACACGGGGATCCTGTATCTGCAGCGGCCGCTGCGTAAGAACAAGGACTTCCTGCTGGACGTGGAGATGCGTCTGTACCGCCAGGGCTCCGTCACCTCCTTCCTTTCCCGGATCTACATATTTATAACCGCGCCCGTCTCCTAATCCCGTTATTACTGAGGGGGGAATAATCTATGGGGTCATGTGACTCGTCTGGTCCAACCGCAGCATCGGGAGGGAAATCTCTGCGGCGGCCGCCATCTTGTCATATTATTCATGTTTTATTATTGTGTCCAGGGAGGAGCCTGGAACCTCACTGGGTGATAAAGAGTTAATCACTAATGGAACATTCCTCTAAGTGTCACCCCCCCGCATAGACCGCATCTATGGGGGGCCCCGGGGACTGCATCTATGGGGGGCCCCGGGGACTGCATCTATGGGGGGGCCCCGGGGACTGCATCTATGGGGGGGCCCCGGGGACTGCATCTATGGGGGGGCCCCGGGGACTGCATCTATGGGGGGGGCCCCGGGGACTGCATCTATGGGGGGGCCCCGGGGACTGCATCTATGGGGGGGCCCCGGGGACTGCATCTATGGGGGGGCCCCGGGGACTGCATCTATGGGGGGGCCCCGGGGACTGCATCTATGGGGGGGCCCCGGGGACTGCATCTATGGGGGGACCCCGGGGACTGCATCTATGGGGGGGCCACGGGGACTGCATCTATGGGGGGGCCCCGGGGACTGCATCTATGGGGGGGCCCCGGGGACTGCATCTATGGGGGGGCCCCGGGGACTGCATCTATGGGGGGGCCCCGGGGACTGCATCTATGGGGGGGCCCCGGGGACTGCATCTATGGGGGGGCCCCGGGGACTGCATCTATGGGGGGGCCCCGGGGACTGCATCTATGGGGGGGCCCCGGGGACTGCATCTATGGGGGGGCCCCGGGGACTGCATCTATGGGGGGGCCCCGGGGACTGCATCTATGGGGGGCCCGGGCACTGCATCTATGGGGGGCCCCGGGGACTGCATCTATGGGGGGCCCCGGGGACTGCATCTATGGGGGGCCCGGGGACTGCATCTATGGGGGGCCCCGGGGACTGCATCTATGGGGGGCCCCGGGGACTGCATCTATGGGGGGGCCCCGGGGACTGCATCTATGGGGGGGCCCCGGGGACTGCATCTATGGGGGGGCCCCGGGGACTGCATCTATGGGGGGCCCCGGGGACTGCATGTATCGGATCTGTGGTATTTTATTTATTACGTTTAATTTATGTAAATAAAAGTAACTTTGTTTAATCACAACAATAAAAATACTAAAACCAGAGAAGGATAACCTCTGACCTCGTACCTACAGGGGGCGCTACTCACCAGGTTATGAGATATCATGTCAGTCCTTACACTGCAACCTCCAAGGACGTCCAAAATCTCATGTGTGCTATCATTTTGCAGTCACAGAGGGGTCGGAGTGCCCATGCTGACCCCTGACCTCTTCTGGGTGATGTTCGGGCAGTGTTTTGCACACCTCACAGTGCCGCCCCCCAGTCTCAGTAATAGTGTCTCACTCAGGACACAGGAGGAGGGGCGGGGCTGAAGCCAGCACTCTGGGAGGAGCCCCACAGCCTTGTCCCGCACGTCTGCCCTCAATCTCCGTCCTAGTTCTGATTTGCAATTCTTGTCAGGACCAGGAGGCGGGACACAGCGGGACAAACTCCCAATCGTCCGGGACAGCAGGACAGCCCTGAAAAACCGGGACTGTTCCACTTACTCCGGTACTGTTGGGAGCTGTGTGTTCTGTTGGGTCCTTGTGCCTTAGCATGGACCTGAACCATGAGAGATCCGGCCCCGGAGGAGGTTTATTAATCTCTTAAATACAGAGGAGAACAAGTGTTTCTCTTCTCCAGGACTTTTCTCCCTGCAGAACAATAATAATCTTCCACCCGGTGATAATAATAAGTTGTACCTGCAGACAGGACGCGATCTCTCCGTGTGATGATGAATCGGGCGCTTGCCCTTTGCTCCTCCCATTACTTGTTCTTACTTTCTGCTCCGTATTTTTGCCTCAGGCCGCGCTCTTGATAAACGTGGTGCTTGTGGATTTCTGGGCTCCGTCCCGTCCTGCGGGAGGTTTGTGCCGGGGTCCAGGGTGTAACTACAGGGGTAGCAGCTGCTATGGGGCCCGCAGTGTCAGGGGGCCCCAGCATCCAGGATATTGGGTGTGTATATGCTGTATGTATGTGTATACGGGGTATATATACTGTATGTGATTGTTACATGTGTGAGGATACAAATAGCTACATTTTTTAAGGGGGGAGGAGCTGGGGGTCCCAATAACAGATTACTGCCTGGGGCACAATAAGAGCGGGGACTGCTGGGGGGTCTAAATAAGAGGGGGAGGGGCACAAAATGAGAGGCAACTGCTAAGGGGGTACAATAATAGGAGACACTACTTGGGGGTCACAATGAGAGGGGGAAGTATACTGTGCGGTGATGGGGAAAAAATATACTGTCATCTCCTGTCCCTCTGCTATTAAACATTTGGGTCAGCTGTGACAGGTCAGAAGTTACAGGTCAGAGGTAACAGGTGACAGGTCAGAGGTTACAGGTTAGAGGTGTCAGGACAGAGGTGACAAGTCAGAGGTATCAGGTGACAAGTCAGAGGTGACAGGTCAGAGGTCACAGGTGATGTTAGTGAATGAGCCCCTGGCGGCCGCGCAGATACAATGTGACAAGCAGAAAAATTCCCTTCAGCAGTGGCTCCTCCCCTTACCCCCGCCCCATTGACGTCTGTGCTTATGATTGGTCAGGAGGCAGAGGTGAGAGGTTGCTGGCGGGCGGGGCCTGCAGTGATTGGCCGATCAGCTCCCGTTCTATTGTCAGGAAGAGGCGGCTCCGGTCCCGGGATGTGAAGCGGCGACCCCCGGGAGCACCGGGCATGGAGGGAGGGAAGAGCAACAAGGCGGAGAGTGAGTGACCGGTACCGGAGCGATACCGGGGAGTAACACTCTGCAGCCCCTGTATACCGGGGTGTAACCCTCTGCAGCCCCTGTATACCGGAGCGATGTGCTGCAGCCCCTGTATACCGGAGCGATGTGCTGCAGCCCCTGTATACCGGAGCGATGTGCTGCAGCCCCTGTATACCGGAGCGATGTGCTGCAGCCCCTGTATACCGGAGCGATGTGCTGCAGCCCCTGTATACCGGAGCGATGTGCTGCAGCCCCTGTATACCGGAGCGATGTGCTGCAGCCCCTGTATACCGGAGCGATGTGCTGCAGCCCCTGTATACCGGAGCGATGTGCTGCAGCCCCTGTATACCGGAGCGATGTGCTGCAGCCCCTGTATACCGGAGCGATGTGCTGCAGCCCCTGTATACCGGAGCGATGTGCTGCAGCCCCTGTATACCGGAGCGATGTGCTGCAGCCCCTGTATACTGGAGCGATGTGCTGCAGCCCCTGTATACCGGGGTGTAACACTCTGCAGCCCCAGTATACCGGAGCGATGTGCTGCAGCCCCTGTGTACCGGGGTGTTACCCTCTGCAGCCCCTGTATACATGAGCGATGTGCTGCAGCCCCTGTATACCGGGGTGTAACACTCTGCAGCCCTTGTATACCGGGGTGTAACACTCTGCAGCCCCTGTATACCGGAGCGATGTGCTGCAGCCCCTGTGTACCGGGGTGTAACCCTCTGCAGCCCCTGTATACCGGGGCGTAACCCTCTGCAGCCCCTGTATACCGGAGCGATGTGCTGCAGCCCCTGTATACCGGGGTGTAACGCTCTGCAGCCCCTGTATACCGGGGTGTAACACTCTGCAGCCCCTGTATACCGGGGTGTAACACTCTGCAGCCCCTGTATACCGGAGCGATGTGCTGCAGCCCCTGTATACCGGGGTGTAACCCTCTGCAGCCCCTGTATACCGGGGTGTAACCCTCTGCAGCCCCTGTATACCGGGGTGTAACCCTCTGCAGCCCCTGTATACCGGGGTGTAACCCTCTGCAGCCCCTGTATACCGGGGTGTAACCCTCTGCAGCCCCTGTATACCGGGGTGTAACCCTCTGCAGCCCCTGTATACCGGGGTGTAACCCTCTGCAGCCCCTGTATACCGGGGTGTAACCCTCTGCAGCCCCTGTATACCGGAGCGATGTGCTGCAGCCCCTGTATACCGGGGTGTAACCCTCTGCAGTCCCTATATACCAGAGCGATGTGCTGCAGCCCCTGTATACCGGGGTGTAACACTCTGCAGCCCCTGTATACCGGAGCGATGTGCTGCAGCCCCTGTATACCGGGGTGTACACTCTGCAGCCCCTGTATACCGGAGCGATGTGCTGCAGCCCCTGTATACCGGAGCGATGTGCTGCAGCCCCTGTATACCGGGGTGTAACACGCTGCAGCCCCTGTATACCGGAGCGATGTGCTGCAGCCCCTGTATACCGGGGTGTAACACTCTGCAGCCCCTGTATACCGGAGCGATGTGCTGCAGCCCCTGTACACCGGGATGTGACGCTCTGCGGCCCCTGTACACCGGGGTGTGACGCTCTGCGGGTGGATTAGTTTGAGGTTCCTGTGATTCCCGGCAGGTGACTCCGGCCTCCGCCACCACGCGCTGCAGAGGAGTAAAGCCGATATCCCCCCCATAGACCCTGAGGTTCTGCACGACCTGGAGATCCTCACACAGGACGTCGCCCTAAAGGTCGACCAGATGATGAAAAGTCTGAGCGGAACAATCCAGAACGTAAGACCCCAAACCCCGACCTGCAGCCCCCGAAATCACAGCCGCCCCTCATATCATGTCCTTCATTACAGATGACAGCGCTCAGCGTGGGCTACATCCAGACCTACCGGGACTCCGTGGACAGCCTGGGGGAGGCCGTGGACATGAGCATCAAGGTGAGGAGAGCCGTGGCCTCCAGAGCTGCACTCACTATTCTGCTGCTGGTGCAGTCACTGTGTACATACATGACATTACTTATCCTGTACTGATCCTGAGTTACATCCTGTATTATACCCCAGAGCTGCACTCACTATTCTGCTGCCGGTGCAGTCACTGTGTACATACATGACATTACTTATCCTGTACTGATCCTGAGTTACATCCTGTATTATACCCCAGAGCTGCACTCACTATTCTGCTGCCGGTGCAGTCACTGTGTACATACATGACATTACTTATCCTGTACTGATCCTGAGTTACATCCTGTATTATACCCCAGAGCTGCACTCACTATTCTGCTGCTGGTGCAGTCACTGTGTACATACATGACATTACTTATCCTGTACTGATCCTGAGTTACATCCTGTATTATACTCCAGAGCTGCACTCACTATTCTGCTGCTGGTGCAGTCACTGTGTACATACATGACATTACTTATCCTGTACTGATCCTGAGTTACATCCTGTATTACACCCCAGAGCTGCACTCACTATTCTGCTGCTTGTGCAGTCACTGTGTACATACATGACATTACTTATCCTGTACTGATCCTGAGTTACATCCTGTATTATACTCTAGAGCTGCACTCACTATTCTGCTGCTGGTGCAGTCACTGTGTACGTACATGACATTACTTATCCTGTACTGATCCTGAGTTACATCCTGTATTATACTCCAGAGCTGCACTCACTATTCTGCTGCTGGTGCAGTCACTGTGTACATACATGACATTACTTATCCTGTACTGATCCTGAGTTACATCCTGTATTATACTCCAGAGCTGCACTCACTATTCTGCTGCTGGTGCAGTCACTGTGTACATACATGACATTACTTATCCTGTACTGATCCTGAGTTACATCCTGTATTATACCCCAGAGCTGCACTCACTATTCTGCTGCTGGTGCAGTCACTGTGTACATACATGACATTACTCCTCCTGTATTATACCCCGGAGCTGCGCTCTCTCTGCAGTGTGATGCTGTTGTTCTCTCTCCGCAGGGCATGTACACGTTGATGGCGCGTTGCGAGGAGTTGGATCGGTCCATGCAGCCCATTCACGCTTTGGCCAAGCAGATTCGGGAGATTAAGCGCACGCTGGAGATGTTTGAGGCGTTATGTAAATAAGTAACGAGTTATTAGGATTCTTTTTTTAATAAATGTATTCATGTGTAAAAGAAAACTGAGTCCTGATTGGTTATCACGTAAGGGGGAGGAGCTTCCTGCTGGAATAAGCCCCACCTCTTCCTTTGATGTGATGGTTGTGCACTGACGTCTCGGCTTCTTGAATATAACTATTAAAACTCATGAACACTTCATAGGACTTGTCCCCTCCTGCTCCAGCCCTGGACCGCCCACTTGTCAATATTGAGTGTAATTTGCATATCAGATTGCTCGGGAAAGGTTGGGACTAGAGACAAAGTTCCATATGTTCCAGAATTGGTGGAGTGCCCTCCTATCACACGGCCCCAGGACTGTGTTCTCACCTGATGACTCTATCACCTGGAGACACAATCCTGGTGCCGTATTACAGAGGAGATTCTTGTCTTTCACAGGACACCAGGACACCACGTGATTGGTTTCTCTTTATTCCATCACAGTTTAAAGTTACAGAAACATCGATACAAAATAAAAAGAAATAATAATTAGGAAACTGATATTATTGGCCCCGCCCCCATCGCCGCCAGGACATTGTGCGTCGCGTGGCGTCTGCCGACCAATAAAGTTCAGTGAAGAGAAGAACGGAGGAATGATCAGGTGATGGCGCTGCACGCGCTCTGCAGTCAGATGAGGGGGGAGGAGTCCATAGCGAATATCTGTATATAAAATATCTGCACGCGCAGGGGGCGGGGCCTCTAGGTCAGCGTCTCGCCTTTGGTCACCTGTGAATAGAACCGGAGAGGAAAAGGTTAAGGACGGTGACGACCTGCAGGGGATAGAACGAGAAATGCGTCATCAGACAGAAGCCAATCCAAAGCCGGCGCATGCAGATGACCCCGCCCCCCCTCTGTGCACACACAGGACACGCCCCCTGCGCACACACAGGACACGCCCCCTGCGCACACACAGCAGCAGCACGGCGCATATCAGACACACAAATACCAACACCGTGTCAGTACCTGGGTTGGACCTACAGCGCTGTTCATCCTGAGCCTCCTGGTGCGTAAACAGAATGCCAGGACTACAATATAGACTGACGTACAGGAGGGGGCGGGGTGTAACCACGGCAATAGCACCGAATTACAGGGGGGGTCCCACTGCTGGGTCACACTGAAGGATGTAGGGGAATGTGGGGTCCCTGTATAAGAGGTGGGGGGGTCCCTGTATAAGAGGTGGGGGGGTCCCTGTATAAGAGAGTGGGGGGGGGGGGGGTCCCAGACCTTCCCTGTAGGTGAAGTCCAAAACCTCATCTAATATTTTATAATGTCTCCATGGTAACAGACTACAAACACTCCCAGTGTAGTCACAGCTACAACACCGGATCAGACCACGGGGGGAGGGGCTGTAGTCTGTTACCATGGAGATTCATGGATCAGAAGAAGAGATAATAAGAGGCGACAGAAGAGCTGATGGAAGAAGAGATTTATTCTGTCATCACTTCACCATTCACTGACAGCAAGCAGAGGTCTGGCCTCATCTAATGTTACAGCAGCCTCATATCACATCTATGGCTCCCGGGAGACTGTCAGCAGAACACTGCTGCTGCTGACAGGTCCGCCCCCCCAAGCCGCCTGCTGACTGGTCCACACAAGGGGGAGGGCACCTGTCAGCAGCCGCTCCTATAAAGGAAGAGCGACAATAGATCCGCCCCCGGCAGCTGCTGACAGTCTCCACGTACAGAGAATCAGCGCAGGATGTACAGGAAAGGCTGGAGCTAGAGAGGAAGGGGTTAAAGGGGCGGAGCTGCAGGAACACCCCCTGCCCATGCCCCGCCCCTCCCGGGCTGAGGACTCACTTCCTCTTCCTGAGCCGCCATTATATGTGATAAAGGGTTAATATCAGCCGAATGTCCAAACCCAAAACACAAGAGCAAAAAGTAACAACGAAAAAACAGCGAAGAGGAGGAGCATGCGGGAGGGGGCGGGGCAGGAGGCGGGATCATGCGGCACAACAATTATTCTGCAGTCACCAGCATCCGGAGCGCGGCAAATAGAGAACAGGAGAAAGATGAACGTGAGAATCAGAGCAACAGCCGAGAGCACGAGACACAGCGCACCCCGAGCGTGCACCCCAACCCCGTACTGTGACATCACTGTGTGTATTATCCCTGTACTGTGACATCACTGTGTGTATTATCCCTGTACTGTGACATCACTGTATTACCCCTGTACTGTGACATCACTGTGTGTAATACCCCCTGTACTGTGACATCACTGTGTGTATTATCCTGTACTGTGACATCACTGTATTACCCCTGTACTGTGACATCACTGTATTACCCCTGTACTGTGACATCACTGTATTACCCCTGTACTGTGACATCACTGCGTGTATTATCTCTGTACTGTGACATCACTGTATTACCCCTGTACTGTGACATCACTGCGTGTATTATCCTGTACTGTGACATCACTGTATTACCCCTGTACTGTGACATCACTGCGTGTATTATCCCTGTACTGTGACATCACTGCGTGTATTATCCCTGTACTGTGACATCACTGCGTGTATTATCCCTGTACTGTGACATCACTGTGTGTATTATCCCTGTACTGTGACATCACTGTGTGTATTATCCCCTGTACTGTGACATCACTGTGTGTATTATCCCCTGTACTGTGACATCACTGCGTGTATTATCCTGTACTGTGACATCACTGTATTACCCCTGTACTGTGACATCACTGCGTGTATTATCCCTGTACTGTGACATCACTGTGTGTATTATCCCTGTACTGTGACATCACTGTGTGTATTATCCCTGTACTGTGACATCACTGTGTGTATTATCCCTGTACTGTGACATCACTGTGTGTATTATCCCCTTTACTGTGACATCACTGTGTGTATTATCCCCTGTACTGTGACATCACTGTGTGTATTATCCCCTGTACTGTGACATCACTGTGTGTATTATCCCTGTACTGTGACATCACTGTGTGTATTATCCCTGTACTGTGACATCACTGTGTGTATTATCCCTGTACTGTGACATCACTGTGTGTATTATCCTGTACTGTGACATCGCTGTGTGTATTATCTCTGTACTGTGACATCGCTGTGTGTATTATCCCTGTACTGTGACATCACTGTGTGTATTATCCCCTGTACTGTGACATCGCTGTGTGTATTATCTCTGTACTGTGACATCGCTGTGTGTATTATCCCTGTACTGTGACATCACTGTGTGTATTATCCCTGTACTGTGACATCGCTGTGTGTATTATCCATGTACTGTGACATCACTGTGTGTATTATCCCTGTACTGTGACATCGCTGTGTGTATTATCCCTGTACTGTGACATCACTGTGTGTATTATCCCTGTACTGTGACATCGCTGTGTGTATTACCCCTGTACTGTGACATCACTGCGTGTATTATCTCTGTACTGTGACATCACTGTATTACCCCTGTACTGTGACATCACTGCGTGCATTATCCTGTACTGTGACATCACTGTATTACCCCTGTACTGTGACATCACTGCGTGTATTATCCCTGTACTGTGACATCACTGCGTGTATTATCCCTGTACTGTGACATCACTGTGTGTATTATCCCTGTACTGTGACATCACTGTGTGTATTATCCCTGTACTGTGACATCACTGTGTGTATTATCCCTGTACTGTGACATCACTGTGTGTATTATCCCCTGTACTGTGACATCACTGTATTATCCCTGTACTGTGACATCACTGCGTGTATTATCCCTGTACTGTGACATCACTGTGTGTATTATCCCTGTACTGTGACATCACTGTGTGTATTATCCCTGTACTGTGACATCACTGTGTGTATTATCCCCTGTACTGTGACATCACTGTATTATCCCTGTACTGTGACATCACTGCGTGTATTATCCCTGTACTGTGACATCACTGTGTGTATTATCCCTGTACTGTGACATCACTGTGTGTATTATCCCTGTACTGTGACATCACTGTGTGTATTATCCCTGTACTGTGACATCACTGTGTGTATTATCCCTGTACTGTGACATCACTGTGTGTATTATCCCCTGTACTGTGACATCACTGTATTATCCCTGTACTGTGACATCACTGCGTGTATTATCCCTGTACTGTGACATCACTGTGTGTATTATCCCTGTACTGTGACATCACTGTGTGTATTATCCCTGTACTGTGACATCACTGTGTGTATTATCCCCTGTACTGTGACATCACTGTATTATCCCTGTACTGTGACATCACTGCGTGTATTATCCCTGTACTGTGACATCACTGTGTGTATTATCCCTGTACTGTGACATCACTGTGTGTATTCTCCCTGTACTGTGACATCACTGTGTGTATTCTCCCTGTACTGTGACATCACTGTGTGTATTATCTCTGTACTGTGACATCACTGTGTGTATTCTCCCTGTACTGTGACATCACTGTGTGTATTCTCCCTGTACTGTGACATCACTGTGTGTATTCTCCCTGTACTGTGACATCACTGTGTGTATTCTCCCTGTACTGTGACATCACTGTGTGTATTCTCCCTGTACTGTGACATCACTGTGTGTATTCTCCCTGTACTGTGACATCACTGTGTGTATTCTCCCTGTACTGTGACATCACTGTGTGTATTCTCCCTGTACTGTGACATCACTGTGTGTATTCTCCCTGTACTGTGACATCACTGTGTGTATTATCTCTGTACTGTGACATCACTGTGTGTATTATCCCTGTACTGTGACATCACTGTGTGTATTATCCCTGTACTGTGACATCACTGTGTGTATTATCCCTGTACTGTGACATCACTGTGTGTATTATCCCTGTACTGTGACATCACTGTGTGTATTATCCCTGTACTGTGACATCACTGTGTGTATTATCCCTGTACTGTGACATCGCTGTGTGTATTATCCCTGTACTGTGACATCGCTGTGTGTATTCCCCCTGTACTGTGACATCACTGTGTGTATTCCCCCTGTACTGTGACATCACTGTGTGTATTATCCCTGTACTGTGACATCACTGTGTGTATTATCCCTGTACTGTGACATCACTGTGTGTATTATCCCCTGTACTGTGACATCGCTGTGTGTATTATCCCTGTACTGTGACATCACTGTGTGTATTATCCCTGTACTGTGACATCACTGTGTGTATTATCCCCTGTACTGTGACATCGCTGTGTGTATTATCCCTGTACTGTGACATCACTGTGTGTATTATCCCTGTACTGTGACATCACTGTGTGTATTCTCCCTGTACTGTGACATCACTGTGTGTATTCTCCCTGTACTGTGACATCACTGTGTGTATTCTCCCTGTACTGTGACATCACTGTGTGTATTATCCCTGTACTGTGACATCGCTGTGTGTATTATCCTGTACTGTGACATCGCTGTGTGTATTATCCCTGTACTGTGACATCGCTGTGTGTATTATCCCTGTACTGTGACATCACTGTGTGTATTATCCCTGTACTGTGACATCACTGTGTGTATTATCCCTGTACTGTGACATCACTGTGTGTATTATCCCTGTACTGTGACATCACTGTGTGTATTATCCCTGTACTGTGACATCACTGTGTGTATTATCCCTGTACTGTGACATCACTGTGTGTATTATCCCTGTGCTGTGACATCACTGTGTGTATTATCCCTGTACTGTGACATCACTGTGTGTATTATCCCTGTACTGTGACATCACTGTGTGTATTATCCCTGTGCTGTGACATCACTGTGTGTATTATCCCTGTACTGTGACATCACTGTGTGTATTATCCCCTGTACTGTGACATCACTGTGTGTATTATCCCTGTACTGTGACATCACTGTGTGTATTATCCCTGCACTGTGACATCACTGTGTGTATTATCCCTGTACTGTGACATCACTGTGTGTATTAGCTCCTCCTTCTTGGTGGATAATCTGTATGTTCCCCGGATACAATGTTTGGTGTCTCTGTGTGACAGGAGGTAGGTAGATCGGGGAGGTACTTACCCGCGCCTCTATGTACTCGATCCGTCTCTCCAGCGCCGTCAGCTTCTCGTTTAATGTCGCCAGTCGTGAGCGGCAGGACATGTCTGCAGAGAGGAAGAGAAGGGGTTAAACAGGACAAACTGTACAAGAGCCTATACATGAGGCCCCTCCCCCTGTATATCTGTAGCTCCTCCCACCTCCATGTATATAAGAGGCCCCTCCCCCTGTATATCTGTAGCTCCTCCCACATCCATGTATATAAAAGGCCCCTCCCCCTGTACATCTGTAGCTCCTCCCACCTCCATGTATATAAGAGGCCCCTCCCCCTGTATATATGTAGCTCCTCCCACCTCCATGTATATAAGAGGCCCCTCCCCCTGTATATATGTAGCTCCTCCCACATCCATGTATATAAAAGGCCCCTCCCCCTGTACATCTGTAGCTCCTCCCACCTCCATGTATATAAGAGGCCCCTCCCCCTGTATATCTGTAGCTCCTCCCACCTCCATGTATATAAGAGGCCCCTCCCCCTGTATATATGTAGCTCCTCCCACCTCCATGTATATAAGAGGCCCCTCCCCCTGTATATATGTAGCTCCTCCCACCTCCATGTATATAAGAGGCCCTCCCCCTGTACATCTGTAGCTCCTCCCACATCCATGTATATAAAAGGCCCCTCCCCCTGTACATCTGTAGCTCCTCCCACCTCCATGCATATAAGAGGCCCCTCCCCCTGTATATATGTAGCTCCTCCCACCTCCATGTATATAAGAGGCCCCTCCCCCTGTACATCTGTAGCTCCCCCCACCTCCATGCATATAAGAGGCCCCTCCCCCTGCATATCTGTAGCTCCTCCCACCTCCATGTATATAAGAGGCCCCTCCCCCTGTATATATGTAGCTCCTCCCACCTCCATGTATATAAGAGGCCCCTCCCCCTGTATATATGTAGCTCCTCCCACCTCCATGTATATAAGAGGCCCCTCCCCCTGTATATATGTAGCTCCTCCTCTGTGTATACTTGGCTACTCCCCTGTCCTCCCCTCTATCTGCAGCTTTATGTCACGTCCTGTATCCCCCTCCTCCATCTGTATATCCCAAGCCCCTCCCCTTTATATACATATATATGCACACGAGGCTCCTCCCCCCTGTATCCTCCTCCTCTGTGTATTTACAGGGCTCCTCCCCCTCCTCTGTGTATATACGAGGCTCCTCCCCCCTGTACATCTCCTGTATCCTCCCCCTATTCTGTTTATATACAAGGCTCCTCCCCCCTGTACATCTCCTGTATCCTCCTCCTCTGTGTATATAAGGGGCTCCTCCCCCTTGTACATCTCCTGTATCCTCCTCCTCTGTGTATATACGGGGCTCCTCCCCCCTGTACATCTCCTGTATCCTCCTCCTCTGTGTATATACGGGGCTCCTCCCCCTTGTACATCTCCTGTATCCTCCTCCTCCTCTCTGTATATACTGGGCTCCTCCCCCTTGTACATCTCCTGTATCCTCCTCTGTGTATATACGGGGCTCCTCCCCCTTGTACATCTCCTGTATCCTCCTCCTCTCTGTATATACGGGGCTCCTCCCCCCTGTACATCTCCTGTATCCTCCTCCTCTGTGTATATACGGGATCCTCCCCCCTGTACATCTCCTGTATCCTCCTCCTCTGTGTATATACTGGGCTCCTCCCCCCTGTACATATCCTGTATCCTCCTCCTCCTCTGTGTATATACGGGGCTCCTCCCCCTTGTACATCTCCTGTATCCTCCTCCTCCTCTCTGTATATACGGGGCTCCTCCCCCTTGTACATCTCCTGTATCCTCCTCCTCTGTATATACGGGGCTCCTCCCCCTTGTACATCTCCTGTATCCTCCTCCTCTGTATATACGGGGCTCCTCCCCCTTGTACATCTCCTGTATCCTCCTCCTCTGTATATACGGGGCTCCTCCCCCTTGTACATCTCCTGTATCCTCCTCCTCTGTATATACGGGGCTCCTCCCCCTTGTACATCTCCTGTATCCTCCTCCTCTGTATATACGGGGCTCCTCCCCCTTGTACATCTCCTGTATCCTCCTCCTCTGTATATACGGGGCTCCTCCCCCTTGTACATCTCCTGTATCCTCCTCCTCTGTATATACGGGGCTCCTCCCCCCTGTCCATCTCCTGTATCCTCCTCCTCTGTATATACGGGGCTCCTCCCCCTTGTACATCTCCTGTATCCTCCTCCTCCTCTCTGTATATACGGGGCTCCTCCCCCTTGTACATCTCCTGTATCCTCCTCCTCCTCTCTGTATATACGGGGCTCCTCCCCCTTGTACATCTCCTGTATCCTCCTCCTCCTCTCTGTATATACGGGGCTCCTCCCCCTTGTACATCTCCTGTATCCTCCTCCTCCTCCTCTGTATATACGGGGCTCCTCCCCCTTGTACATCTCCTGTATCCTCCTCCTCTGTATATACGGGGCTCCTCCCCCCTGTCCATCTCCTGTATCCTCCTCCTCTGTATATACGGGATCCTCCCCCTTGTACATCTCCTGTATACCCCCCTCCTCCTCTGTATATACGGGAGCCTCCCCCTTGTACATCTCCTGTATACCCCCCTCCTCCTCTGTATATACGGGGCTGGGGCTGATGCGGGGCTCGGGCCTGAGGTCTCGGTCTTTTTCTCACCGAACGAGTTGAGGAAGTCGGCGATCTTCTTGATGCTGCTGGTGATGACCTCGATGTACTCCCTGTTGGCCCAGTCCTGGTGGATCTCCCTCTGCACCGGGTCCTCCTGGCTGGCCATCTTCCCTTCTCCTCCGTGTACAGCCGGGAGCCGCCTGCAGGAGGAGCCCTCACCTCCCCGTCATATCCGAGGCGCCGGCGGCCATCTTACTGCCTGGCAGAGCCGCCCCCGCCCCGCCCTGCGCCGCCACAGCCGCGGGACCGGGGACTGATGCCGAGAGCGCCATGTTACAAGCTGGCAGGGAGGGGGCGGAGCGAGGGCGGGGCTATGTGTATGGAGGCGCGGAGAGACCAAAACATAACGGACCGCGCCCAACTGTGAGACTGGAGGGGTTTAGGGCTAGATTAGATACACGGCTCTACAGAGAGTATCACACAGTATAGGATTAGATACACGGCTCTACAGAGAGTATCACACAGTATAGGATTAGATACACGGCTCTACAGAGAGTATCACACAGTATAGGATTAGATACACGGCTCTACAGAGAGTATCACACAGTATAGGATTAGATACACGGCTCTACAGAGAGTATCACACAGGATGGGATTAGATACACGGCTCTACAGAGAGTATCACACAGGATGGGATTAGATACACAGCTCAGCAGACAGTATCACACAGGATGGGATTAGATACACAGCTCAGCAGTCAGTATCACACAGGATGGGATTAGATACACAGCTCAGCAGACAGTATCACACAGGATGGGATTAGATACACAGCTCAGCAGACAGTATCACACAGGACAGGATTAGATACACAGCTCAGCAGACAGTATCACAGGATAGGATTAGATACACAGCTCAGCAGACAGTATCACACAGGATAGGATTAGAAGTGCGGCACTGCTCTAGCCATTGTTAAAGGGAATGTGAGTGATCTTAAAGGGAATGTGAGTGATCTTAAAGGGAATGTGAGTGATCTTAAAGGGAATGTGAGTGATCTTAAAGGGAATGTGAGTGAACCCCATTGCGCTTGTCATGGCTCGGCCGATGATTATTCGTTGGATCTGTGGCTCTTCAGGTAGGTGGGACATACAGGTGGGTCACAGCTGGTGCCACGTGTCGTGGTTTGGATGTTACGGAGGGGACGTTCTTGGAGCGGATTGTGCGTCGTCCGTGCAGAATATTTGTAGATTGTAATAATATTATTTATTCTGCACTTTGTGTCTTTTCTTCTTTGTGCTTTCTGTAGGTTTAGTATTTTGTGATATTTTGTGTTACATGAGACCCCCCCCCCCCCTCTAATGAATTGGATGCAAGATTCAAAGGGGTCCTATAACTCTTACCCAAATCCAAGGGGCGGGGCCTTATACTAGAATGTAAGCTCTTGGGGGCAGGACCCTCACTGCTGTTCCATTGTTGTTGCTCTGTAATGTTATTTTTGTACTTCGCTGTGGAATATGATGGTGCTATAGAAATGAAGCTTTATCCGGGGCTGATGCTATGTAATGGGCTCCTCTGTACACTGGGGGGCGTCGCACACATCCTGCACCCCCCACAGCTGATCTCCATGTATTGCTGGGTGACACATTGTGATGCAGAGACCTTGCAGCAGCTCTGGGGGTGAGTGGAGGAGTGGGTCCGACGCTTTAGGATTGGCCGGATCTGGGGAAATATACATGTAACGACGGGCTCTGCACTCATCCTCCCAGCGTTACACATCTCTGCTTGCTGTCAGTGACTTGCCCGATTCATCCAGGGCACGGCCATATAGACAAGTAGATACAGTTACATAGAAAACCCACATCCTCCTGTCACTGCACACCGGCTTTCTGTTCCTGAATCAGGAGGCTCAGGATGAACAGATGCAGACACATTCCAAAGCTAAAATATAGACTTTAATAACAGACACCACAGGCAGATACAAGAAGCGCAGGACGTCCCGTGTTGTGTGTGACCGGTCACCGCCGCCGTCAGGCGCTCGCCGACACCAATTTACTTAGACCGGAGAAGTAGGATTTCTCGCGTTCGCTCATCACCTCGAAGTGCAGCGGCTGGCGGCAGAAGTTACATTCGGCGCTGGAGTGCGGCTTCAGGTCCAGGCCCAGCTCCTTCCAGGTGATCAGCAGCTTCTCTGTGGGGGGAGAAGACACGGAGTAAGGAGAGGCCCATGTCTACTAAGCAAGTCAGGCAGAGCATCACATCCGTCCATCTACCCAGTGGGTGACCCCCATCCGTCATCAGGCATGTAGCCCCCCCCCCCCAATACAGGGAGACCCCCACCCATCATCCAGCACGTAGCACCCACTGATGTGCCCAGTACACTCTCCCCCCCATACTGGGAGACCCCCACCCATCATCTAGCACCCCACTGATGTGCTCAGTACACCCCCCCCCACCCAATACAGGGAGACCCCTACCCATCATCCGGCTCGTAGCACCCACTGATGTGCCCAGTACACTCTCCCCCCCATACTGGGAGACCCCCACCCATCATCTAGCACCCCACTGATGTGCTCAGTACACCCCCCCCCCCCCCAATACAGGGAGACCCCTACCCATCATCCGGCTCGTAGCACCCACTGATGTGCCCAGTACACTCTCCCCCCCATACTGGGAGACCCCCACCCATCATCTAGCACCCCACTGATGTGCTCAGTACACCCCCACCCCCACCCCCCCCACCCAATACAGGGAGACCCCTACCCATCATCCGGCTCGTAGCACCCACTGATGTGCCCAGTGCACTCTCCCCCCATACTGGGAGACCCCCACCCATCATCCGGCACGTAGCACCCCACTAATGTGCTCAGTGCATCCCCCCAATACAGGGAGACCCCCACCAATCTCATGTGAAGAGAGGCGGAGATCCCCCAGGACCTTTGCTTTCTAGGATCTCCGCTTGCTTGCAGCTGCAGGAACTAAACACACGAGTGGAGTTTGATATATTTACAGCAGTTTCTGGCAGGAGATACGCACCCAGGAAGTAGCTCATCATCTGTGGGGTGTGGTGGGGGGTGGGCGCGATCCTCAGCAGCTCCTCTCCCCGGGGGACGGTGGGGTAATTGATGGCCTGGACGTAGATGTCGTATTTACTCATCAGCTGGTCACAGATTTCCGTATTTTTGGCAGCGTCTGAAACCTGAGGGCGGAAGAGAGCACAGGGGGTCACGGCGCAGAGCCATCAGAGGCGCAGCAGAGCCATCAGAGGCGCAGCAGAGCCATCAGAGGCGCAGCAGAGCCATCAGAGGCGCAGCAGAGCCATCAGAGGCGCAGCAGAGCCATCAGAGGCGCAGCAGAGCCATCAGAGGCGCAGCAGAGCCATCAGAGGCGCAGCAGAGCCATCAGAGGCGCAGCAGAGCCATCAGAGGCGCAGCAGAGCCATCAGAGGCGCAGCAGAGCCATCAGAGGCGCAGCAGAGCCATCAGAGGCGCAGACCCATCGTTATACCCATGACCCCCTATTGCTGGGGTCTGACCGCTGGACCCCCCCCCTGTCCTCTTCTCCCTATGGAAGGCCCCATAGACACAAGTTCTGTAGGTGGGCAAGGACCCCTGTTCTCCGGGTTTATTGGGGTCCCAGTGTTCGGCTCACTCTGCTCAGTACGTAACCCCCCAATCCTGTGAATCTTTGGCCATTCCCCGATGGGAGGATATTCCATGTTCTGGCTTCACCCTATAGGACTGATCCTATGTCTGGATTATCGGATTCCAGACAAAAATGGGCAGGGATTAGGATTCCGCAGGATTAGCCCTTAATCAGGATTAACCAGAGAATGCAGGGACTTGTGAAACCCTATACATAGGACATGGGAGTGTTCAGTAATCAAATGCCAATCCTAGAGCGTCAGCTCCACCGCCCCGTCCATGTGTCCCTGAGCCCCGCCCTCTGTGTGCCCCCCCTACAGCGCCAGCCCCACCCCCATTGTACCCCCAGCAGTGCTAGACCCCCCCTGTGTGTGCCCCCAGCAGTGCTAGCCCTTGAGCCCCGCCCCCAGCAGTGTAAGCCCCGCCCCCTGTGTGCCCCCCTGGCTGCTCCGCAGACACCTGGTGCCCACGCAGGTTTTACCCGGATGGGGATGATGTGGCTGGGGCAGTGCACCACGGGGAGCCCGGCGTCCATCAGCATCTGGCGCAGCAGCTTGACGTTGCGCTGGTGCTGGCGGCGCAGGGCCTGCCCCTCTTCACTCTTCAGCACTCGGACAGACGCCATGGCCCCCGCCAGCAGCATGGGGGGCAGGGAGGTGGTGAAGATGAAGCCGGCGGCGTAGGAGCGCACCGTGTCTATCAGGGCGCTGGTGCTGGCGATGTAACCACCGACGCATCCGAACGCCTTCCCTGAGGACGAGGAGAGAGAAGTCACTTACAGGCGCAACCGGGAACGGGGACCCCCCACCCAGCGGCGTCACCCCCCGACTTACCCAGCGTGCCAGAGATGATGTCCATCTTACTCATGACGCCATCGCGGTCTCCGATCCCTCCGCCCCGGGCGCCGTATAACCCCACCGCGTGCACCTCATCCACAAAGGTGATGGCCCCGAACTCATGCGCCACGTCACACATCTCCTCCAGGGGGCAGACCGCGCCTGTCACAGGGAGAAAAACGGACACAAACATCACAACGAGGGCGGAAAAGCAAGGATTAGACGTCCTGTGAGCACCTCCCCCTCCCTGTATCAATCCCTACATCACAGTCCTGCTGCTACTAACAGCACAGAGTCACTGGTTACACAGCTCACCAGGACGATACCCCACACTCAGAGGTCACAGCTGCTGACCCTTTACCTCTGACCCTGAGATCTTCACCTCCTGGCGGAAGGTTTTATGTCACTGAGCTATGGAATCAGATTTACTTAAAACTTTGTATCTAAATTCTTCACCATCGTCAAGATCTCTGCTTGCTGTCGGTGAATAACACTTGTGTTTATTTCAATGCCCTCATCCCTCACAAGGATGTCACGCAGCTGAGGGTTCGTTACACTTGCGTTACAATCTAGAAGATCCTCACCATCCATGGAGTGGACGGTCTCGAAGGCCACGATCTTGGGGGTGTAGGGGTCCGAGTTCTTCAGCAGTTCGCGTAGGTGAGCCGCGTCGTTGTGGCGGAAGACGTACTTGGGAACGCGGCTGTTGCGGATCCCCTGGATCATGGAGGCGTGGTTACCGGCGTCCGAGTAGATCTCACAGCCTGTCAATAAAAAGGTCACAGGTCAAGAATCCGCTCCCTCCTAGACGCATGGAGGTTATTGCTCCCTGTTATCAGCCATGCTGTGATCCCTGTATTGTACAGTTTCGGTCCTATAAAGCTCGGAGCCGCCCCCTCCTGGTCACGCCCGGTACTGCTGGTTGTACATCAATTACTTATTACACGACCCCAGAGGTCGCGCTCCCGCCTTGTGTATATGGCGCCCGTAGTGCATGCTGGGGCTTGTAGTGCCACAGCAGCCATAGAGATGTAGACTGAGCAGCACCCCTAGTGGCCACTTACCAGGTAACATTTTGGCCAGAGTGAAGAGCGTGGAGTCATTGGCCACGAAGCAGGAGGAGAAGAGCAGCGCCGCGTCCTTATCGTGGAGGTCCGCCAGCTCCTGCTCCAGGTCCACATGGAATTTACTGGTCCCGGAGATGTTCCTGGTGCCGCCCGCTCCGGCCCCGTGATGTTTCAGGGTCTCCCTATAAGAGTTTACACAAGGTTAAAGCATTGGAGGTGGAGGTCACGTCCCCTGCATTTAAAGGGGAAGTCCATAAAGACATCCGGATTGGGTAACGGCCTCATGTAATTGTGGGGGACAATGTTGTCACCAACTGACGGGGATTTACATCACACAAGGTTCCTTCTTCTGCTACATGGAAGTCTTGGGTAAGAGCCGCCATACAGGACATATAGATGGAGGGGGGGGAAGCGTCACCCCCCCAAACATAAGAGGAGCTCCAGGAAGGACTGGTGCACTGCAGACTTCATGGCGGCCATAATGGCCATCACCCAGCTTTCCCAGAACCAGATAACCCCAGGTCAGACATAAGAGGATGAAGCGAGCAGCACATGAGTATTAATGTATATCGGATCCTATAGCCCCCCCCCCTCCCCCCACAATGGGCCATTCACAGTCCAGTCTAATCCTGGGATCAGGAGGTTCTGGTTTAATCCCCCCCAGAGGCCGTAGGAGATCTCAGGCACCGTCACACGAGACACAGGACGCCATCGGGATAAGATAACGCAGCGTTATAATAGACGTTACCGGGGGAGGGGAGCGAAACACGAGAATGTGACCCAGATCCTGCCGCCCCGGATACAAGCAGAGATTCAGGTCAAGACATAAAAAGGGAAGATAACAAGATATAAACCGTCACGAATGGAGGACGTTACACTGAGCACGTAACCAGCCCCACGTGATAAGGGATAAGCGGCGCCAGGACACGTAACCAGCCCCCTGTATATTATAGGTCACACGCAGAGGGATAAGCGGCGCCAGGGCTCACACGTAACCAGCCCCCCCTCCTACAGCCCCCTGTATATTATAGGTCACACGCAGAGGGATAAGCGGCGCCAGGGCTCACACGTAACCAGCCCCCCCTCCTACAGCCCCCTGTATATTATAGGTCACACGCAGAGGGATAAGCAGCGCCATTGCTCACACGTAACCAGCCCCCTCCTACAGCCCCCTGTATATTATAGGTCACACGCAGAGGGATAAGCAGCGCCATTGCTCACACGTAACCACATCCACAATCCCCTATATCCTATATTATAGGTCACACTGTAAAGGATAAGCGGTGACAGGACTTTTAGGCAGCCCCCTCGCATAACCCCCCCTATATTGTGTATTAAAGGTCACGTCATCCACATTGAGGGATTAGCGGTGGCACAGCAGGAATGTGCTATTACATGACACCCAGCTTTCCCAGGAGTGGGACACTCACATGACGGCCCCGACCACCTTCGGGTGGCGGCTCATCCCCAGGTAGTCGTTGCTGCACCACACGGAGACCGACTTCTTACTAATCAGCGAGTCCGAGTAGTCGTCGGCCATGGGGAAGACCTGCGCGCGGCGGTTGACGGTCTTGAAGACGCGGTAGGTGTGGTCATTCTTCTTCTCCTCGATCTTCTTCTCGAAGAAGCGGTCGTATTGGAATGTGCGCACAGCTGGAGCGGAAGAAAGAAAACTTACGTAAAATACACAGAACATTGCACAATGCGGCCACAATCACAAGGTCAATAGTGACCCCGGACCCCAGGTCATGACCTCCCCGTGACCAGGTGCTGGCGCCAGCCCCGTCTGACCATGTGCATGATACTAAATGACCCCATTAGGAGCTGGACCGTCTCCAGGATGCAGCCTGCAGTGTAAAGTATGGAGGGTTATTATCATAGGAAGGGGAGTTACTAGCAGATGGGTGGTGGCGCTTGGTTGGGGTCCTAGCCCCCCTAATATACAGAGCAGGGCCCGGCACTCCATGGCGATGGGCGAGCGCAGTGCACCGTGTATATGAGGCCAGTGCTCCATTCTTTACACTGCAGGCTTCATCCACGCACCTGTGACATAGGACATCTCAGTGCGGGGGGGCACAGTGCGGACCCTTACATTTTGGCATGTTATCCTGGAGGAGATGAGACACCAGCTCCGGCTTTTGGAACTGCTCCAGGACTCCCATCTTCCTCTGGGGCTTGGACGGCGCCGGTTCTGGATTCAGATCTGAAATATAGAAGTTGGTTTTGTTTGTCAAACATTGGACAATAAAAGGTAAAAGATCCGGGAGCGGAGCCGGCGCTGGACGGGGTGTGGGCCGCCGCTTTGTTATAGTCACGACTTCCTTATAAGAAGGGAGCGGCTGAGGAGGAAAGAAAATCTCCCAAATCTCCTTGAATGCTGAGTCATGGCAGGTGCAGGGCACTACCCAGCTTTCCCAGAGCAGATAGGCGAGGCCGTACCTTTCCTGAGGCTCTGCATCTCGTGTACGTCCTCCTGGAGCGCCAGGCTGGCTTTGCGGACCACGCTGCTGTTCTCCTGGCTCAGCTGTGCCGCCAGGAAGGGGCATTTAGTGGCCCCCTGGCTCCCGCTGGCGGCCCCCGTGTGGTCGGCTGGCAGATGAGACGCTGCGGTGGAGGCGGCTGGTGGAGGCACGGCATCTACGGGGGAAACAACACATAAAAGCCTTAAAGGGGATGTCCTGGAGTAACTATTTGGGGAGGGGGTTCCAGCACCTTCCCTTATTGTTAACCATTTGATATTAACAGTTTCAGACTTTAAGAGTCACTTCCTCTGGGATCAATGGCGGCTGAGAAGTGGCGGATTATCAGACTTTCTGGATTATAGGACCCCGTATTAGGGTCACATCAGTTAGGAGCCGACAGATTAAAGCAATTCATGTTATTTTCTTGATCGTGTATCAGCACAGGGCGGGGGGGGCGACGTGCGATGCCCCAGAACTGCACAGACCAGTCATATCGGATTCATGTAAGCTGCAATACCAAGTACAGCCACTATATGGTATGTGGGCGCTGTGCCCGGTAAGGTCTGGGAGGGGTCTCTTAAAAACAGAGAATAGGCCTGGAATAGCCCTTTAAGTGATTTTCTTATGGATGTGCTCAGCGCCCGACATGGAATTTCACTGGAATCTAAACAAATAGAACGTTTGGAAACTTTGTTGCAACATAGAAAGACGCAAGAGAAACCTGGAAGGGAACCAAAGACTCCATCAAGTATTAACCCGAGAACTGGGCTCACCCCGCGCTGCTCGTGCCAGGACCGGGGCGCCGGAGGTTACAGGTGATAAGGAGTCAGCAGGAGCGCGGCCCCGGGGCACCTCACCGGGCGACAATCCAAGGAATCCTGAGCGCAGCTCAACTCACCCCGGACCGAGTGCAGCCGCTCAACCCAACTCCCCCCGGACCGGGACCGAGTGCAGCCGCTCAACCCAACTCCCCCCGGACCGAGTGCAGCCGCTCAACCCAACTCCCCCCGGACCGAGTGCAGCCGCTCAACCCAACTCCCCCCGGACCGAGTGCAGCCGCTCAACCCAACTCCCCCGGACCGAGTGCAGCCGCTCAACCCAACTCCCCCCGGACCGGGACCGAGTGCAGCCGCTCAACCCAACTCCCCCCGGACCGGGACCGAGTGCAGCCGCTCAACCCAACTCCCCCGGACCGGGACCGAGTGCAGCCGCTCAACCCAACTCCCCCCGGACCGGGACCGAGTGCAGCCGCTCAACCCAACTCCCCCGGACCGGGGGACCGAGTGCAGCCGCTCAACCCAACTCCCCCCGGACCGAGTGCAGCCGCTCAACCCAACTCCCCCCGGACCGAGTGCAGCCGCTCAACCCAACTCCCCCCGGACCGAGTGCAGCCGCTCAACCCAAACTCCCCCCGGACCGAGTGCAGCCGCTCAACCCAACTCCCCCGGACCGGGACCGAGTGCAGCCGCTCAACCCAACTCCCCCCGGACCGGGACCGAGTGCAGCCGCTCAACCCAACTCCCCCCGGACCGGGACCGAGTGCAGCCGCTCAACCCAACTCCCCCCGGACCGGGACCGAGTGCAGCCGCTCAACCCAACTCCCCCCGGACCGGGACCGAGTGCAGCCGCTCAACCCAACTCCCCCGGACCGGGACCGAGTGCAGCCGCTCAACCCAACTCCCCCCGGACCGGGACCGAGTGCAGCCGCTCAACCCAACTCCCCCCGGACCGGGACCGAGTGCAGCCGCTCAACCCAACTCCCCCGGACCGGGACCGAGTGCAGCCGCTCAACCCAACTCCCCCCGGACCGGGACCGAGTGCAGCCGCTCAACCCAACTCACCCCGGACCGGGACCGAGTGCAGCCGCTCAACCAACTCACCCCGGACCGGGACCGAGTGCAGCCGCTCAACCCAACTCACCCCGGACCGGGACCGAGTGCAGCCGCTCAACCCAACTCACCCCGGACCGGGACCGAGTGCAGCCGCTCAACCCAACTCACCCGGACCGGGACCGAGTGCCAGCCGCTCAACCCAACTCACCCCGGACCGGGACCGAGTGCAGCCGCTCAACCCAACTCACCCCGGACCGGGAGTGCAGCCTGCGCCGGAGCATCGGGGGCTGGATTGGGAGGGTGGGGTTGGGGGTGTTATGGATATTTAATGTCCTGCCCGTAGGATCGGGTGTCACCTCTCAGTCGTCGTGTACAGTCTCTGTGTCAGGGTTCAGCGCGATTGTTTTGAAGGTCGAGATGTGACTAAACAAGGCGAGAACATTCCAGAGGGGTCAAAGGGCAAAGTCACATCTATGGGGCATGATAAGGATCTAGGGGAGCGGTAAAGAGCCGGTCATGCACCCCGTAATGTGTAAGTGTGTCTGTGGGGTCATGTTAGAGTGTAAGCTCTGTGCACAACCTGGTGACCCTGGAGTTACAATGTAGCAGCGAGGATTCTGGGAAGTTACATCTCCCCCAATAGCAGGACGGATCCCCCCAGAACACGAGGCACCCCCCAGCTACAAGGACAGGAAGGGGGACCCCCAGCTACAAGGACAGGAAGGGGGACCCCCAGCTACAAGGACAGGAAGGGGGACCCCCAGCTACAAGGACAGAAGGGGGACCCCCAGCTACAAGGACAGGAAGGGGGACCCCCAGCTACAAGGACAGGGAAGGGGGACCCCCAGCTACAAGGACAGGAAGGGGGACCCCCAGCTACAAGGACAGATAGGGAATTGCTATAGAAGCAATTGTCCTGAGGGGGTAACTACAACTCCCAGCAGACACAGGGCAGTGGCCTCATCCCCATGGGGTCTTACTGTGTCCTCCTCCTCCGGTCTCCTTGGTCTCCTGGCGGTGCGCGGCCGAGGTGCTCAGGGCCCGGGGCCCCATCATCACCGGGCAGTTCTGGGCGTAGGAGATGAGGGACTTCCCGGCTTTCTGCAGGAAGGTCTGCGGCACCCGGGACAGGAAGGGGCAGCGGCGGATGATGGCCTCCATCCTGGGGACTGGCTCTGCTGGAAGAGGAGAACAACATGCACCATGCTCAGCATCTCCGCTTGCTGTCAGTGACAGAACATCCTGACCCCATTCTGAGAGCTTGTTACAGAATTATCCCGGACTCCAGAGGACGAGACTGTAACAAACCCTCAGCTTTAGAATCCACTGATCGCACATTCACTGACAGCCGGCAGAGGTGGCGGCTCCTCCGTCATTCTGACATCATTTGGGGTTTTCTCGGGAGGAGGAGGTTGTGTAATCACGGATCTCACAGGACGTCAGGAATCCGGAGCGATCGCCCTCTAATTACCCGGATCCTCTCCTCCCTAAAGAAATTCCCCAATTATCTCCCAACAAATCCACCAAATAGTCTCATCATTAACCCCGCACCCCCAGGACACCCCCCCCATTCTGTCCTCATTAACCCCGCACCCTCATTCTATCATTAACCCTCGCACCCCCAGGACATCCCCCCCCCAATTCTATCAATAACCCCCGCACCCCCAGGACACCCCCCCCCAATCTCTCCTCATTAACCCCCGCACCCCCAGGACACCCCCCCCCCCAAATCTCTCCTCATTAACCCCCGCACCCCCAGGACACCCCCCCCCCCCAATCTCTCCTCATTAACCCCCGCACCCCCCCCCCAATCTCTCCTCATTAACCCCCGCACCCCCAGGACACCCCCCCCCCAATCTCTCCTCATTAACCCCCCGCACCCCCAGGACACCCCCCCCTCAATCTCTCCTCATTAACCCCCGCACCCCCAGGACACCCCCCCTCAATCTCTCCTCATTAACCCCCGCACCCCCAGGACACCCCCCCCTCAATCTCTCCTCATTAACCCCCCACACCCCCAGGACACCCCCCCTCAATCTCTCCTCATTAACCCCCACACCCCCACGACACCCCCCCCCAATCTCTCCTCATTAACCCTCGCACCCCCAGGACGTCACCCCCATTCTATCAATAACCCTCGCACCCCCAGGACATCCCCCCCATTCTATCATTAACCCTCGCACCCCCAGGACGTCCCCCCATTCTATCATTAACCCTCGCACCCCCAGGACGTCCCTCCCATTCTATCATTAACCCTCGCACCCCCAGGACGTCCCTCCCATTCTATCATTAACCCTCGCACCCCCAGGACGTCCCTCCCATTCTATCATTAACCCTCGCACCCCCAGGACGTCCCTCCCATTCTATCATTAACCCTCGCACCCCCAGGACGTCCCTCCCATTCTATCATTAACCCTCGCACCCCCAGGACGTCCCCCCCATTCTATCAATAACCCTCGCACCCCCAGGACATCCCCCCCATTCTATCATTAACCCTCGCACCCCCAGGACGTCCCCCCATTCTATCATTAACCCTCGCACCCCCAGGACGTCCCTCCCATTCTATCAATAACCCTCGCACCCCCAGGACATCCCCCCCATTCTATCATTAACCCTCGCACCCCCAGGACGTCCCCCCCATTCTATCATTAACCCCCGCACCCCCAGGACACCCCCCCCAATCTCTCATTAACCCTCGCACCCCCAGGACGTCCCCCCCATTCTATCATTAACCCCCGCACCCCCAGGACACCCCCCCAATCTCTCATTAACCCTCGCACCCCCAGGACGTCCCCCCATTCTATCATTAACCCTCACACCCCAGGTCGCCCCCCCCCCCCAGCCTCTGCGCAGCCACAAGATAAAATATTAAATAAAAATACATAAATACATTTTATAAACATAAATTATTCCATAAAATAAGGAGAAAACACTAAAAATGCAACAAGTGACTGTATGAATAAATGAGGAGGTGTTAGAGGATGAATGCTCGGTCTGGGGGGCGCTCGCCTGTGCGGGGGCTCCGGGGGGCGCTCACCTGTGCGGGGGCTCGGGGGGCGCTCACCTGTGCTGGGGCTGGCGGGGGCGCTCACCTGTGCTCGGGGCTCCGGTCTCCGGCTGCTTCTGGCCGCAATGTCACCTGGTGACGGAAGGTCTTTCCGCTGAAGCTCCCGGTGACATGCGCACTGATTGGTCCAGCCATCGCCCCGCCTACATTCCTATCCAATCGGAACTCTCTCTAAGCCAGGTGACGTCATCTCTTCCGGCGAAATCCTCATTGCCGTTCTGACCCCGCCCCCTCCTTAAAGGGGAGCTCCAATCTCCTGCCCAGTGCAGGATCCTGCGGGAGCCGAGACACTTGATAGGTGATTGGAAATGGAGATTCCTCTTGGTTATAGCAAAAATACTAACATTATAGACAGGAAAAGAGAAACAGGTGATAAAACTATATATAACCTGAGCCACACCCCTTGTCCCGCCCCCTAGTATCCCCACACACCATATACACTGCAGTATATAGAACAACAAGCAATGTCCCATATGTCCGGGTCATTGTGCGTCCTGTGTGGATGTATCCTGACGGGAGGAGCAGATTATTTTATAAATTATCTGTAAATTATCTGTAGTCTGAGACCGCAATCACACCTGGCGTAACGCACTGCAACCGCTGCAGAGGGATTTCCCTCATTACATTACTGTTAACATTTGTGTTTACAAAATGCCATGTAAACGTGACATTAACGCGTGTGTTAACATCATGTTTACACTGCGTTTTGTAAAAGCAAATGTTAACAGTAATGTCATTAGGCAAATCCCCTCTGCAGCGGTTGCAGTGCGTTTCAAAATGCAATGAAAACGGAACCAAGACGGAACGTGTGACTGCGCCCTGAAGAACGCATCATACTGTGCCGTCACCAAACCTCTCATCAGCAGAAACAATCAAAAAAGAAGACTCCCCATTACTGAGGGGCTTATTGTGTGGACAGAGGAGAGGGGGACAATGCTCATTGTAGTGATGAAAGCGAGTTTAACCCTCAGTGACCACTCATACAGGTTTTTTTCCGTTGGCGAGGCTAAGGCTCCATTCACACTTGTGATCACGTCAGAGCGCAATGCGTTGAAAATGCGTCTCCTGAATGGGGCGTGAAAAAACACACGCCGGTGGAAAAAAAAATGCAAATAAGAACAAGCCCATTGAAAACAACACTCCCCAAAATGACGCAAAAAATGGCGCCACTCGCAGCTCAGTAACGAAGGTTATTAGCGCCAGGAGAAGGCGAAATGAAGAATTTTTTTTTTTTAGTTCAATAGGTTTGAATTTTTTAACTTTTTTCATAAAACCTTAATAAATTTGGTCGATCTGCGATTGCACAGAACCGGTGTATAAGTCACGTGCGTCATTTGGGGCGCACAACGAAGGGTGAAAAAACGAAACTCACACGAATATGACACAAAGAAGAATCTGGAATCTTCTCCCGCGGGTCCCGGTGCCTCAGGGGCTCCGCAGACATGTCCTGGCCCCTGAGAGCCGTCACATCCACATGTGGGGGGGGGGGGGGGGGGGTCCTCGTATCCGGAGGAAACTGCACAATATTTGTTGTTGTTGATGTTTTCTACTTTTAATCCTCTTAAAAAATGTTAGGGCTAAATGAACGTAATAATAACGAAATGAGACAAATCCAAATAAAACCTTCATTTTGGTTGAGTCTATGAGACGTTTATAAAACATTTTTGTTCGACTTTTTGAGATGAACCAAATCAGCCTCAGCAGCCGCCTCATCGCAGACAGGATCCCAGGAGGATTTATGGGTCAGTCCGGTTCTTTTCTCAGATCCGATGTAACACGTGGCGTTATGTCACCTGCAGGAGAAACCCGATCCGTCAGAACCGAGACAAGAGGAGAAAGCGAGAAACGTGAGAAACCACCGATTATAGGAGATTATAGACCAGAAGAACGGATCATGTACCGAAATCTGGAGCAGATCCAAAAATCATACAGTAACAACAACCCCCATCATCCTACTCAACAACATCGGGCTGCAGCCCCCCCCCCCACAGATCCTGAATTACTTATATACTGTATCATACCCAAGAGCTGCACTCACTATTCTGCTGCTGGTGCAGTCACTGTGTACATACATGACATTACTTATCCTGTACTGATCCTGAGTTACATCCTGTATTATACCCCAGAGCTGCACTCACTATTCTGCTGCTGGTGCAGTCACTGTGTACATACATGGCATTACTTATCCTGTACTGATCCTGAGTTACATCCTGTATTATACCCCAGAGCTGCACTCACTATTCTGCTGCTGGTGCAGTCACTGTGTACATACATGACATTACTTATCCTGTACTGATCCTGAGTTACATCCTGTATTATACCCCAGAGCTGCACTCACTATTCTGCTGCTGGTGCAGTCACTGTATACATACATGACATTACTTATCCTGTACTGATCCTGAGTTACATCCTGTATTATACTCCAGAGCTGCACTCACTATTCTGCTGCTAGTGCAGTCACTGTGTACATACATGACATTACTTATCCTGTACTGATCCTGAGTTACATCCTGTATTATACCCCAGAGCTGCACTCACTATTCTGCTGCTGGTGCAGTCACTGTGTACATACATGACATTACTTATCCTGTACTGATCCTGAGTTACATCCAGTATTATACCCCAGAGCTGCACTCACTATTCTGCTGCTGGTGCAGTCACTGTGTACATACATGACATTACTTATCCTGTACTGATCCTGAGTTACATCCTGTATTATACTCCAGAGCTGCACTCACTATTCTGCTGCCGGTGCAGTCACTGTACATACATGACATTACTTATCCTGTACTGATCCTGAGTTACATCCTGTATTATTCCCCAGAGCTGCACTCACTATTCTGCTGCTGGTGCAGTCACTGTGTACATACATGACATTACTTATCCTGTACTGATCCTGAGTTACATCCTGTATTATACTCCAGAGCTGCACTCACTATTCTGCTGCTGGTGCACTCACTGTGTACATACATGACATTACTTATCCTGTACTGATCCTGCGTTACATCCTTTATTATACCCCAGAGCTGCACTCACTATTCTGCTGCTGGTGCAGTCACTGTGTACATACATGACATTACTTATCCTGTACTGATCCTGAGTTACATCCTGTATTATACCCCAGAGCTGCACTCACTATTCTGCTGCTGGTGCAGTCACTGTGTACATACATGACATTACTTATCCTGTACTGATCCTGAGTTACATCCTGTATTATACTCCAGAGCTGCACTCACTATTCTGCTGCTGGTGCAGTCACTGTGTACATACATGACATTACTTATCCTGTACTGATCCTGAGTTACATCCTGTATTATACCCCAGAGCTGCACTCACTATTCTGCTGCTGGTGCAGTCACTGTGTACATACATGACATTACTTATCCTGTACTGACCCTGAGTTACATCCTGTATTATACCCCAGAGCTGCACTCACTATTCTGCTGCTGGTGCAGTCATTGTGTACATACATGACATTACTTATCCTGCACTGATCCTGAGTTACATCCTGTATTATACCCCAGAGCTGCACTCACTATTCTGCTGGTGCAGTCACTGTGTACATACATGACATTACTTATCCTGTACTGATCCTGAGTTACATCCAGTATTATACCCCAGAGCTGCACTCACTATTCTGCTGCTGGTGCAGTCACTGTGTACATACATGGCATTACTTATCCTGTACTGATCCTGAGTTACATCCTGTACTGATCCTACTACAGAGCTGCACTCACTATTCAATGTATCACACAGTACAATGTGTTACCCAGTTAATTCTAGAATATGGAACAACATTCAGGTGAGAATAGTAAATCTTAATCTGTGATAAAGATGTCAGTGTTTACAATCCATCATGTGACTTTGGTGCTAGAGCAGATCTTCGTTAGATTGTTAGTGTTACTATGTATATTATACTGCTGATAGTTGTGTAACATTTCAGAGAAGATGAAAACCCAGTAAATGTACCATGATCTCCATAGACCTTGGCTCGGGGCTGTGGGTCCTTACATCGTGCAGCTGATTGGATAATATAAACAGCTTTAGGACATCCTGTTATTGGTGACTGTGATGTGGGTCATATATACAATGTTATGTATCAGGGAGATTCTGACGGGTCTCACGCTGATCATTCGTTAGTAGTATATCTCATGTTCATCTATGGAAACAGTCAGCAAGCAGCTGATGCCTGATCTCCATTTCTGTAAATATTTGCTATTCCTATTGTACTGTTATCCTATGTATGGGGTGAGATATTGGGTCTCCCTGGGACGGATCTGGTTCTGTTATAAAGTCCTGTATGGCAGCAGTGAACCTACCTGCTGGTGGGTTCCAGGTTCAAGTTCCTTCCTGATCCAAAAGAAAAAAAGTTCTGTACACAGAAGAGGAGATTGGGATCCAGTAAAGGGACATTTTATTAAGAAGCTCCTGGTCCTGGATTAACCATAAAATAAAGGAGAACAGTCTGTACGAGAAATCTGAGCAGCACCTGGTGTTATCATTGTATGGCCATATATGAGCACTGTATAGCTGTATATATATATATGTGCACTGTATAGCTGTATATATATATATGTGCACTGTATAGCTGTATATATATATGTGCACTGTATGGCAGTATATATATATATGTGCACTGTATGGCCATATATACACTCACCGGCCACTTTATTAGGTCCACCATGCTAGTAACGGGTTGGACCCCCTTTTGCCTTCAGAACTGCCTCAATTCTTCGTGGCATAGATACAACAAGGTGCTGGAAGCTCCTCAGAGATTTTGCTCCATATTGACATGATGGCATCACACAGTTGCCGCAGATTTGTCGGCTGCACATCCATGATGCGAATCTCCCGTTCCACCACATCCCAAAGATGCTCTATTGGATTGAGATCTGGTGACTGCGGAGGCCATTTGTGTCCAGTGACCTCATTGTCATGTTCAAGAAACCAGTCTGAGATGATTCCAGCTTTATGACATGGCGCATTATCCTGCTGAAAGTAGCCATCAGATGTTACAGGGGACATTGTGCTCATAAAGGGATGGACATGGGCAGCAACAATACTCAGGCTGTGGCGTTGTACCAAGGGGCCCAAAGACACCATGACACCAGCACCACCAGCCTGACCCGCTGATACAAGGCAGGATGGATCCATGACACCACCACCACCAGCCTGACCCGCTGATACAAGGCAGGATGGATCCATGACACCACCACCACCAGCCTGAGCCGCTGATACAAGGCAGGATGGATCCATGACACCAGCACCACCAGCCTGAGCCGCTGATACAAGGCAGGATGGATCCATGACCCCACCACCACCAGCCTGACCCGCTGATACAAGGCAGGATGGATCCATGACACCACCACCACCAGCCTGAGCCGCTGATACAAGGCAGGATGGATCCATGACACCAGCACCACCAGCCTGAGCCGCTGATACAAGGCAGGATGGATCCATGACACCACCACCACCAGCCTGAGCCGCTGATACAAGGCAGGATGGATCCATGACACCAGCACCACCAGCCTGAGCCGCTGATACAAGGCAGGATGGATCCATGACACCACCACCAGCCTGAGCCGCTGATACAAGGCAGGATGGATCCATGACACCAGCACCACCAGCCTGAGCCGCTGATACAAGGCAGGATGGATCCATGACACCACCAGCCTGAGCCGCTGATACAAGGCAGGATGGATCCATGACACCACCACCACCAGCCTGAGCCGCTGATACAAGGCAGGATGGGTCCATGACACCACCACCACCAGCCTGAGCCGCTGATACAAGGCAGGATGGATCCATGACACCACCACCACCAGCCTGAGCCGCTGATACAAGGCAGGATGGATCCATGACACCACCACCAGCCTGACCCGCTGATACCAGGCAGGATGGATCCATGACACCACCACCACCAGCCTGAGCCGCTGATACAAGGCAGGATGGGTCCATGACACCACCAGCACCAGCCTGAGCCGCTGATACAAGGCAGGATGGATCCATGACACCACCACCACCAGCCTGAGCCGCTGATACAAGGCAGGATGGATCCATGACACCACCACCACCAGCCTGAGCCGCTGATACAAGGCAGGATGGATCCATGACACCACCACCACCAGCCTGACCCGCTGATACAAGGCAGGATGGATCCATGACACCACCACCACCAGCCTGAGCCGCTGATACAAGGCAGGATGGATCCATGACACCACCACCAGCCTGAGCCGCTGATACAAGGCAGGATGGATCCATGACACCAGCACCACCAGCCTGAGCCGCTGATACAAGGCAGGATGGATCCATGACACCACCACCAACAGCCTGAGCCGCTGATACAAGGCAGGATGGATCCATGACACCACCACCACCAGCCTGAGCCGCTGATACAAGGCAGGATGGATCCATGACACCACCACCACCAGCCTGAGCCGCTGATACAAGGCAGGATGGATCCATGACACCAGCACCACCAGCCTGACCCGCTGATACAAGGCAGGATGGATCCATGACACCACCACCACCAGCCTGAGCCGCTGATACAAGGCAGGATGGATCCATGACACCACCACCACCAGCCTGACCCGCTGATACAAGGCAGGATGGATCCATGACACCACCACCACCAGCCTGACCCGCTGATACAAGGCAGGATGGATCCATGACGCCACCACCACCAGCCTGAGCCGCTGATACAAGGCAGGATGGATCCATGACACCACCACCAGCCTGACCCGCTGATACAAGGCAGGATGGATCCATGACACCACCACCACCAGCCTGAGCCGCTGATACAAGGCAGGATGGATCCATGACACCACCACCACCAGCCTGACCCGCTGATACAAGGCAGGATGGATCCATGACACCACCACCACCAGCCTGAGCCGCTGATACAAGGCAGGATGGATCCATGACACCACCACCACCAGCCTGACCCGCTGATACAAGGCAGGATGGATCCATGACACCACCACCACCAGCCTGACCCGCTGATACAAGGCAGGATGGATCCATGACACCACCACCACCAGCCTGAGCCGCTGATACAAGGCAGGATGGATCCATGACACCACCACCACCAGCCTGAGCCGCTGATACAAGGCAGGATGGATCCATGACACCACCACCACCAGCCTGACCCGCTGATACAAGGCAGGATGGATCCATGACACCACCACCACCAGCCTGACCCGCTGATACAAGGCAGGATGGATCCATGACACCACCACCACCAGCCTGAGCCGCTGATACAAGGCAGGATGGATCCATGACACCACCACCACCAGCCTGAGCCGCTGATACAAGGCAGGATGGATCCATGACACCACCACCACCAGCCTGAGCCGCTGATACAAGGCAGGATGGATCCATGACACCACCACCACCAGCCTGACCCGCTGATACAAGGCAGGATGGATCCATGACACCAGCACCACCAGCCTGAGCCGCTGATACAAGGCAGGATGGATCCATGACACCACCACCACCAGCCTGACCCGCTGATACAAGGCAGGATGGATCCATGCTTTCATGTTGTTGACGCCAAATTCTGACCCTACCATCCGAATGTCGCAGCAGAAATCGAGACTCATCAGACCAGGCAACGTTTTTCCAATCTTCTACTGTCCAATTTCGATGAGCTTGTGCAAATTGTAGCCTCAGTTTCCTGTTCTTAGCTGAAAGGAGTGGCACCCGGTGTGGTCTTCTGCTGCTGTAGCCCATCTGCCTCAGAGTTGGACGTACTGTGCGTTCAGAGATGCTCTTCTGCCTACCTTGGGTGTAACGGGTGGCGATTTGAGTCACTGTTGCCTTTCTATCAGAACCAGTCTGCCCATTCTCCTCTGACCTCTGGCATCAACAAGGCATTTCCGCCCACAGAACTGCCGCTCACTGGATGTTTTTTCTTTTTCGGACCATTCTCTGTAAACCCTAGAGATGGTTGTGCGTGAAAATCCCAGTAGATCAGCAGTTTCTGAAATACTCAGACCAGCCCTTCTGGCACCAACAACCGTGCCACGTTCAAAGGCCACAAATCACCTTTCTTCCCCATACTGATGCTCGGGAGAACTGCAGGAGATTGTCTTGACCATGTCTACATGCCTAAATGCACTGCCGCCATGTGATTGGCTGATTAGAAATTAAGTGTTAACGAGCAGTTGGACAGGTGTACCTAATAAAGTGGCCGGTGAGTATATGAGCACTGTATGGCAGTATATGAGCACTGTATGGCGGTATATGAGCACTGTATGGCAGTATATGAGCACTGTATGGCGGTATATGAGCACTGTATGGCAGTATATGAGCACTGTATGGCAGTATATGAGCACCGTATGGCGGTATATGAGCACTGTATGGCGGTATATGAGCACTGTATGGCAGTATATGAGCACTGTATGGCGGTATATGAGCACTGTATGGCGGTATATGAGCACTGTATGGCAGTATATGAGCACTGTATGGCGGTATATGAGCACTGTATGGCAGTATATGAGCACTGTATGGCAGTATATGAGCACTGTATAGCGGTATATGAGCACTGTATGGCAGTATATGAGCACTGTATGGCGGTATATGAGCACTGTATGGCAGTATATGAGCACTGTATGGCAGTATATGAGCACTGTATGGCGGTATATGAGCACTGTATGGCAGTATATGAGCACTGTATGGCAGTATATGAGCACTGTATAGCGGTATCTGATCATGTTCTTGTACGGTCTTATCTTTATGGGACTTTGCCCTCAATCTCCAGGACCTATGACTGTACTTGAGGAGGTTGAGTGGTTTGATGATGGACTGGTTTATACTTTGCACGAAAGAAGAAAGCAAAACATTCGGGTTCTGGTCTATAGGTTATATATAGCTTAGGTGTATATATATATATATTACAGGTTATATATAGCTTAGGTGTATATATATATATATATTACAGGTTATATATAGGTGTGTGTATATATATATATTACAGGTTATATATAGGTGTGTATATATATATATTACAGGTTATATATAGCTTAGGTGTATATATATATATATATTACAGGTTATATGACTTGCGCTGCTTCTGTCTGACCCCATATAACAGTGAAGGTGGCGTATTCCCAGGCACCTGAGCCTCTGACGTGCGGCCGGATCCGGTTATACATTTGCGCCATTGTTTGTTTGTTGTGTTTGGAGACATCCCTGCGCTGATTCTCCCAGAACTGGTTTATACCTCAATTAAATTTATTGTTTTCCCCTGAATTTGGAACCAATTCCCACAGCAGACAATCCATAATACAGGCTGCACAGAGCACAGCAGTGTGAGGTCTGAGACAATACATAAGGCTGGCTGCAGTCTGCAGGTCCTGACAGGTTCCAGGTAATAGATGGATGGGGACACGTCAGGGAGCGGTGACACAGGGATCCCCTTGTTCTGGCTCCTGGCATCACTGCGGTCCCATTACAGACGTCTCTTGTTCTGTAATCTCCTGTATCCCCCCACACATCATGTTACCCACCGGTCACTCTGCATGAACAGCTGAGGGTCCGTCACAGTTGTATCTGACTTCTGAAATGATTCAGACTTTGGACTGATACATTGTAACAAATGAGGCAGGAGAGAGATTTGTGCTTCCATGTACTTATCTCTCACAGCGATGTAACTGTAACAAACCCTCAGCTGTGTGAAGTGTTAGGGCAGGAAGGGGTTCAGTACTTGGTTCTATCTCCTACCCAGTTACTTCATGTTGTATGGCCCCCCCGTCATTTATATTCATCCCTGGGGGGGCTCGTCCTGTATATACACCCCTGGGGGGAGGGGGGCCATGCCCTGTATATACATCCCCGGGGGGGGGGGGGGCCTCGTCCTGTATATACATCCCCGGGGGGGGGGGCCTCGTCCTGTATATACATCCCCGGGGGGTCCATCGCCCTGTATATACATCCCCGGGGGGGGGGGGGGGGGGGGGGGCCTCGTCCTGTATATACATCCCCGGGGGGGATCGTCCTGTATATACATCCCCGGGGGGGGAGGGGGGCCATGCCCTGTATATACATCCCCGGGGGGGGGGCCTCGTCCTGTATATACATCCCCGGGGGGGATCGTCCTGTATATACATCCCCGGGGGGGGAGGGGGGCCATGCCCTGTATATACATCCCCGGGGGGGGGGGGGGGGGCCTCGTCCTGTATATACACCCCTGGGGGGAGGGGGGCCATGCCCTGTATATACATCCCCGGGGGGGGGGGGGGGGGGCCTCGTCCTGTATATACACCCCTGGGGGGAGGGGGGCCATGTCCTGTATATACATCCCCGGGGGGGGGGGGGGGGGGGGGGGGCCTCGTCCTGTATATACATCCCGGGGGGGGGGGGGGGGGGGGGGGGCCTTGTCCTGTATATTCATCCCTGGGGGTCCATCGCCCTGTATATACATCCCCGGGGGTCCCCCTTGGCTTTGGTGCTTGTTGCCCTCCATGTACTTTCGGTCTTTTGTTCTGTTTTTCATTGATCCTTATCTGTTCTTCCAAGGTAATTGTGATCCTAATAACAGATGATAATAATGACGGATAATGATGGGTCTTCCAAGGACATTCCAGAACCAAGGACCTGGCAGAGTCTTATCAATAGGGAACATAATGACCCTCCCTGACCTGACACAGATGTAACAGCCAAGAGAGGGGGAGGGGAAGCCGCACCCCATACATTGTGTAAGTCCGGACTAAAAGATATAGTCAGTTAATGCTACAGAGAGATGTCCTCACACTGCTGTGCTCTGTGCTCTCTGCAGCCAGTGCTATGTATTGTCCCTGGAGAGATGTGTAATCAGACCTCACACTGCTGTGCTCTGTGCTCTCTGCAGCCAGTGTTATGTATTGTCCCTGGAGAGATGTGTAATCAGACCTCACACTGCTGTGCTCTGTGCTCTCTGCAGCCAGTGTTATGTATTGTCCCCGGAGAGATGTGTAATCAGACCTCACACTGCTGTGCTCTGTGCTCTCTGCAGCCAGTGTTATGTATTGTCCCCGGAGAGATGTGTAATCAGACCTCACACTGCTGTGCTCTGTGCTCTCTGCAGCCAGTGTTATGTATTGTCCCTGGAGAGATGTGTAATCAGACCTCACACTGCTGTGCTCTGTGCTCTCTGCAGCCAGTGTTATGTATTGTCCCCGGAGAGATGTGTAATCAGATCTCACACTGCTGTGCTCTCTGCAGCCAGTGTTATGTATTGTCCCTGGAGAGATGTGTAATCAGACCTCACACTGCTGTGCTCTGTGCTCTCTGCAGCCAGTGTTATGTATTGTCCCTGGAGAGATGTGTAATCAGACCTCTCACTGCTGTGCTCTGTGCTCTCTGCAGCCAGTGTTATGTATTATCCCTGGAGAGATGTGTAATCAGACCTCACACTGCTGTGCTCTGTGCTCTCTGCAGCCAGTGTTATGTATTGTCCCCGGAGAGATGTGTAATCAGACCTCACACTGCTGTGCTCTGTGCAGCCAGTGTTATGTATTATCCCTGGAGAGATGTGTAATCAGACCTCACACTGCTGTGCTCTGTGCTCCCTGCAGCCAGTGTTATGTATTGTCCCTGGAGAGATGTATAATCAGACCTCACACTGCTGTGCTCCGTGCTCTCTGCAGCCAGTGTTATGTATTGTCCATGGAGAGATGTGTAATCAGACCTCACACTGCTGTGCTCTGTGCTCCCTGCAGCCAGTGTTATGTATTGTCCCTGGAGAGATGTATAATCAGACCTCACACTGCTGTGCTCCGTGCTCTCTGCAGCCAGTGTTATGTACTGTCCCTGGAGAGATGTGTAATCAGACCTCACACTGCTGTGCTCTGTGCTCTCTGCAGCCAGTGTTATGTATTGTCCCTGGAGAGATGTGTAATCAGACCTCACACTGCTGTGCTCTGTGCTCTCTGCAGCCAGTGTTATGTATTGTCCATGGAGAGATGTGTAATCAGATCTCACACTGCTGTGCTCTGTGCTCTCTGCAGCCAGTGTTATGTATTGTCCCTGGAGAGATGTGTAATCAGACCTCACACTGCTGTGCTCTGTGCTCTCTGCAGCCAGTGTTATGCATTGTCCCTGGAGAGATGTGTAATCAGACCTCACACTGCTGTGCTCTGTGCTCTCTGCAGCCAGTGTTATGTATTGTCCATGGAGAGATGTGTAATCAGACCTCACACTGCTGTGCTCTGTGCTCTCTGCAGCCAGTGTTATGTATTGTCCATGGAGAGATGTGTAATCAGATCTCACACTGCTGTGCTCTGTGCTCTGTGCAGCCAGTGTTATGCATTGTCCCTGGACTGATGTGTAATCAGAGCTGTGTGCATGATGTTAGTAGCAGCAGGACTGTGATACATAGATGTATACTCCAGGGTTGCACTGGGGGCTGTCAGGGTCTCGCTCTGCAGATCATCGCACTATAATTGTGTTTCCGCCTGATGATGGAGGCAGCAGATCCTCACGTCACATGGTTCTGGTCCTGGTCCATTAATAACTGGGCGTCTGTTTCCTGCAGGACACAAATAATCAGGTTTATGGTTTTACAGAAAACAGATAAATGTTTAATCATCACAAGTTACCGGGAGGGGGGCGGTGCGACGCTCTGCAGGAATCAGCGCACAGAGGATGCGCCACCCAGGAACATGACCCCGTACTGCACAGACATAGCGCCGCCACATAGAACCGATACATAGCGCCGCCACATAGTAACCACATAGTACCGATACATAGTGCCGCCACATAGTAACCACATAGTACCGATACATAGCGCCGCCACATAGTAACCACATAGTACCGATACATAGCGCCGCCACATAGTACCGATACATAGCGCCGCCACATAGTAACCACATAGTACCGATACATAGCGCCGCCACATAGTACCGATACATAGCGCCGCCACATAGTAACCACATAGTACCGATACATAGCGCCGCCACATAGTACCGATACATAGTGCCTCCACATAGTAACCACATAGTACCGATACATAGTGCCTCCACATAGTAACCACATAGTACTGATACATAGCACCGCCACATAGTAACCACATAGTACCGATACATAGTGCCGCCACATAGTAACCACATAGTACCGATACATAGCGCCGCCACATAGTAACCACATAGTACCGATACATAGCACCGCCACATAGTAACCACATAGTACCGATACATAGTGCCGCCACATAGTAACCACATAGTACCGATACATAGTGCCGCCACATAGTAACCACATAGTACCGATACATAGCGCCGCCACATAGTAACCACATAGTACCGATACATAGCGCCGCCACATAGTACCGATACATAGCGCCGCCACATAGTAACCACATAGTACCGATACATAGCGCCGCCACATAGTACCGATACATAGCGCCGCCACATAGTAACCACATAGTACCGATACATAGCGCCGCCACATAGTACCGATACATAGTGCCTCCACATAGTAACCACATAGTACCGATACATAGTGCCTCCACATAGTAACCACATAGTACTGATACATAGCACCGCCACATAGTAACCACATAGTACCGATACATAGTGCCGCCACATAGTAACCACATAGTACCGATACATAGCGCCGCCACATAGTAACCACATAGTACAGATACATAGTGCCTCCACATAGTAACCACATAGTACTGATACATAGCACCGCCACATAGTAACCACATAGTACCGATACATAGTGCCGCCACATAGTAACCACATAGTACCGATACATAGCGCCGCCACATAGTAACCACATAGTACCGATACATAGCACCGCCACATAGTAACCACATAGTACTGATACATAGCACCGCCACATAGTAACCACATAGTACCGATACATAGTGCCTCCACATAGTAACCACATAGTACCGATACATAGCGCCGCCACATAGTAACCACATAGTACCGATACATAGCGCCTCCACATAGTAACCACATAGTACTGATACATAGTAACCACATAGTACCGCCACATAGTAACCACATAGTACCAATACATAGCGCCGCCACATAGTAACCACATAGTACCGATACATAGTAACCACATAGTACCGCCACATAGTAACCACATAGTAGCGATACATAGCGCCTCCACATAGTAACCACATAGTACCGATACATAGCGCTGCCACAGTAACCACATAGTACCGATACATAGCGCTGCCACATAGTAACCACATAGTACCGATACATAGTGCCTCCACATAGTACCGATACATAGCGCTGCCACATAGTAACCACATAGTACCGATACATAGCGCTGCCACATAGTAACCACATAGTACCGATACATAGTGCCTCCACATAGTAACCACATAGTACCGATACATAGTGCCTCCACATAGTAACCACATAGTACAGATACATAGTGCCGCCACATAGTAACCACATAGTAACCACATAGTACTGATACATAGTGCCTCCACATAGTAACCACATAGTACAGATACATAGTGCCGCCACATAGTAACCACATAGTACCGATACATAGCGCCGCCACATAGTAACCACATAGTACCGATACATAGTGCCTCCACATAGTAACCACATAGTACCGATACATAGCGCCGCCACATAGTAACCACATAGTGCCGATACATAGTGCCGCCACATAGTAACCACATAGTACTGATACATAGTGCCTCCACATAGTAACCACATAGTACCGATACATAGTGCCTCCACATAGTAACCACATAGTACCGATACATAGTGCCGCCACATAGTAACCACATAGTACCGATACATAGCGCCGCCACATAGTAACCACATAGTACTGATACATAGCGCCGCCACATAGTAACCACATAGTACCGATACATAGCGCCGCCACATAGTAACCACATAGTACTGATACATAGTGCCGCCACATAGTAACCACATAGTACCGATACATAGCGCCGCCACATAGTAACCACATAGTACCGATACATAGCGCCGCCACATAGTACCGATACATAGTGCCGCCACATAGTAACCACATAGTACCGATACATAGCGCCGCCACTTAGTAACCACATAGTACTGATACATAGTGCCGCCACATAGTAACCACATAGTACTGATACATAGCGCTGCCACATAGTAACCACATAGTACCGATACATAGCGCCGCCACATAGTACCGATACATAGCGCCGCCACATAGTAACCACATAGTACCGATACATAGTGCCGCCACTTAGTAACCACATAGTACCGATACATAGTGCCGCCACATAGTAACCACATAGTACCGATACATAGCGCCGCCACATAGTACCGATACATAGTGCCTCCACATAGTAACCACATAGTACCGATACATAGTGCCGCCACATAGTAACCACATAGTACTGATACATAGCGCCGCCACATAGTAACCACATAGTACTGATACATAGTGCCGCCACATAGTACCGATACATAGCGCCGCCACATAGTAACCACATAGTACTGATACATAGCGCCGCCACTTAGTAACCACATAGTACCGATACATAGCGCTGCCACATAGTAACCACATAGTACCGATACATAGTGCCGCCACATTGTATCGGTACTATGTGGTTACTATGTGGCGGCACTATGTATCGGTACTATGTGGTTACTTAGTGCCGCCACATAGTAACCACATAGTACCGATACATAGTGCCGCCACATAGTAACCACATAGTACTGATACATAGCGCCGCCACATAGTAACCACATAGTACCGATACATAGCGCCGCCACATAGTACCGATACATAGCGCCGCCACATAGTACCGATACATAGCGCCGCCACATAGTAACCACATAGTACCGATACATAGCGCCGCCACATAGTACCGATACATAGCGCCGCCACATAGTAACCACATAGTACCGATACATAGCGCCGCCACATAGTAACCACATAGTACTGATACATAGTGCCGCCACATAGTAACCACATAGTACCGATACATAGCGCCGCCACATAGTAACCACATAGTACCGATACATAGCGCCGCCACATAGTACCGATACATAGTGCCGCCACATAGTAACCACATAGTACCGATACATAGCGCCGCCACTTAGTAACCACATAGTACTGATACATAGCGCTGCCACATAGTAACCACATAGTACCGATACATAGCGCCGCCACATAGTAACCACATAGTACCGATACATAGCGCCGCCACATAGTAACCACATAGTACCGATACATAGTGCCTCCACATAGTAACCACATAGTACCGATACATAGTGCCGCCACATAGTAACCACATAGTACCGATACATAGCGCCGCCACATAGTAACCACATAGTACCGATACATAGCGCCGCCACATAGTAACCACATAGTACCGATACATAGCGCCGCCACATAGTAACCACATAGTACCGATACATAGTGCCTCCACATAGTAACCACATAGTACCGATACATAGTGCCGCCACATAGTAACCACATAGTACCGATACATAGCGCCGCCACATAGTAACCACATAGTACCGATACATAGCGCCGCCACATAGTAACCACATAGTACCGATACATAGCGCCGCCACATAGTAACCACATAGTACTGATACATAGCGCCGCCACATAGTAACCACATAGTACCGATACATAGCGCCGCCACATAGTAACCACATAGTACCGATACATAGTGCCACCACATAGTAACCACATAGTACCGATACATAGCGCCGCCACATAGTAACCACATAGTACTGATACATAGCGCCGCCACATAGTAACCACATAGTACCGATACATAGCGCCGCCACATAGTAACCACATAGTACCGATACATAGCGCCGCCACATAGTAACCACATAGTACTGATACATAGCGCCGCCACATAGTAACCACATAGTACCGATACATAGCGCCGCCACATAGTAACCACATAGTACTGATACATAGTGCCGCCACATAGTAACCACATAGTACCGATACATAGCGCTGCCACATAGTAACCACATAGTACTGATACATAGCGCTGCCACATAGTAACCACATAGTACCGATACATAGTGCCGCCACATAGTAACCACATAGTACTGATACATAGTGCCGCCACATAGTAACCACATAGTACCGATACATAGCGCCGCCACTTAGTAACCACATAGTACCGATACATAGTGCCGCCACATAGTAACCACATAGTACTGATACATAGCGCCGCCACATAGTAACCACATAGTACTGATACATAGCGCCGCCACATAGTAACCACATAGTACCGATACATATAACCTTTCTGGACTCTTGCTTCAATCTTGTCCCCCCTCTTGTTTCCCTGTCACCCCCCTTGTGCCCCCCTCTTGTTCCCGCTCTCGTCCTCCCTCTTCCCCCCCTTTTGTCCCACCTCTTGCCTCTCTTGTCCTCCCTTTTGTCCCCCTCTTGTTTCCCTGTAGCCCCCCTTTTTCCCCTCTCGCCTCCCTCTAGTCCCCCTCTCGCCTCCCTCGTGTCCCCCTCTCGCCTGCCTCGTGTCCCTCCTCTCGCCTCCCTCGTGTCCCACTCTCGCCTCCCTCGTGTCCCCCTCTCGCCTCCCTCGTGTCCCCCTCTCGCCTCCCTCCTGTCCCCCTCTCGCCTGCCTCCTGTCCCCCTCTCGCCTGCCTCCTGTCCCCCTCTCGCCTGCCTCCTGTCCCTCCTCTCGCCTCCCTCGTGTCCCTCCTCTCGCCTCCCTCCTGTCCCCCTCTCGCCTGCCTGTCCCTCCTCTCGCCTCCCCCTCTCGCCTCCCTCGCGTCCCCCTCTCGCCTCCCTCGTGTCCCCCTCTCGCCTGCCTCGTGTCCCCCTCTCGCCTCCCTCGTGTCCCCCCTCTCGCCTCCCTCGTGTCCCCCTCTCGCCTCCCTCGTGTCCCCCCTCTCGCCTCCCTCGTGTCCCCCCTCTCGCCTCCCTCGTGTCCCCCCTCTCGCCTCCCTCGTGTCCCCCTCTCGCCTCCCTCGTGTCCCCCTCTCGCCTCCCTCGTGTCCCCCTCTCGCCTGCCTCCTGTCCCCCTCTCGCCTGCCTCCTGTCCCTCCTCTCGCCTCCCTCGTGTCCCTCCTCTCGCCTCCCTCCTGTCCCCCTCTCGCCTGCCTGTCCCTCCTCTCGCCTCCCCCTCTCGCCTCCCTCGCGTCCCCCTCTCGCCTCCCTCGCGTCCCCCTCTCGCCTGCCTCGTGTCCCCCTCTCGCCTCCCTCGTGTCCCCCCTCTCGCCTCCCTCGTGTCCCCCTCTCGCCTCCCTCGTGTCCCCCCTCTCGCCTCCCTCGTGTCCCCCTCTCGCCTGCCTCGTGTCCCCCTCTCGCCTCCCTCGTGTCCCCCTCTCGCCTGCCTCGTGTCCCCCTCTCGCCTCCCTCGTGTCCCCCCTCTCGCCTCCCTCGTGTCCCCCTCTCGCCTCCCTCGTGTCCCCCCTCTCGCCTCCCTCGTGTCCCCCCTCTCGCCTCCCTCGTGTCCCCCTCTCGCCTGCCTCGTGTCCCCCTCTCGCCTCCCTCGTGTCCCCCTCTCGCCTCCCTCGTGTCCCCCTCTCGCCTGCCTCGTGTCCCCCTCTCGCCTCCCTCGTGTCCCCCTCTCGCCTCCCTCTTGTCCCTCCTCTCGTCCTCCCTCCTGTCTCCTGTGTCCGTGCTGTGCTGCTGCCCCCTGCTGCCGGAGAACATCCGCTACAGTCACATGATACAGGCAGAGCTCCTCCTACAGACACTGTATAGCTCCGCCTCTTCGTTATCATGTAGGCGGAAGTGACATCAATACTCATGTTCCGGAAGTTCCTCCCTTTTCTGTAACCTAGCAACGCGTCGTCCGTTAGTACCACCCCTGTCATTTGCAGCCAATCAGTGTAGAGGCGGCTGGAGAGGCGCTTTGAATCGTGACCGGTGACTGGAGCGCAAAACGGAGGCGATAGAGAGACCGACCGCAACATGGAGCAACCGGTGAGTACCTACCGGGGGGCTACTTACTGTCTGGTGATACCATACCCCCCTGTATACATGGCACAGCTGCCCCCCCCCCGCATCAGCGTGGTACATTCCTCCTCATACTGTGCCCCCAGGATCATCCCAATATATCCAGCCCCGGGGGGGGGACCAACCAGATCCTGTAATATCTAATGTCTCATCTCACAGGAGGATCCGACCCTGGAGAGAAACTTCCGAGGACACAGAGACACCGTGACCAGCACAGACTGCAACCCCAACATGCGGCAGATAGGTGAGAGCAACCCCAGCAGCAGAATAGTGAGCGCAGCTCTGGAGTATAATACAGGATGTAACTCAGGATCAGTACAGGATAAGTAATGTCATGTATGTACACAGTGACTGCACCAGCAGCAGAATAGTGAGTGCAGCTCTGGAGTATAATACAGGATGTAACTCAGGATCAGTACAGGATAAGTAATGTCATGTATGTACACAGTGACTGCACCAGCAGCAGAATAGTGAGCGCAGCTCTGGAGTATAATACAGGATGTAACTCAGGATCAGTACAGGATAAGTAATGTCATGTATGTACACAGTGACTGCACCAGCAGCAGAATAGTGAGTGCAGCTCTGGAGTATAATACAGGATGTAACTCAGGATCAGTACAGGATAAGTAATGTCATGTATGTACACAGTGACTGCACCAGCAGCAGAATAGTGAGTGCAGCTCTGGGGTATAATACAGGATGTAACTCAGGATCAGTACAGGATAAGTAATGTCATGTATGTACACAGTGACTGCACCACCAGCAGAATAGTGAGTGCAGCTCTGGAGTATAATACAGGATGTAACTCAGGATCAGTACAGGATAAGTAATGTCATGTATGTACACAGTGACTGCACCAGCAGCAGAATAGTGAGTGCAGCTCTGGGGTATAATACAGGATGTAACTCAGGATCAGTACAGGATAAGTAATGTCATGTATGTACACAGTGACTGCACCAGCAGCAGAATAGTGAGTGCAGCTCTGGGGTATAATACAGGATGTAACTCAGGGTCAGTACAGGATAAGTAATGTCATGTATGTACACAGTGACTGCACCAGCAGAATAGTGAGTGCAGCTGTGTAGTATAATACAGGATGTAACTCAGGATCAGTACAGGATAAGTAATGTCATGTATGTACACAGTGACTGCACCAGCAGCAGAATAGTGAGTGCAGCTCTGGAGTATAATACAGGATGTAACTCAGGATCAGTACAGGATAAGTAATGTCATGTATGTACACAGTGACTGCACCAGCAGAATAGTGAGTGCAGCTGTGTAGTATAATACAGGATGTAACTCAGGATCAGTACAGGATAAGTAATGTCATGTATGTACACAGTGACTGCACCAGCAGCAGAATAGTGAGTGCAGCTCTGGGGTATAATACAGGATGTAACTCAGGATCAGTACAGGATAAGTAATGTCATGTATGTACACAGTGACTGCACCAGCAGCAGAATAGTGAGTGCAGCTCTGGGGTATAATACAGGATGTAACTCAGGATCAGTACAGAATAAGTAATGTCATGTATGTACACATTGACTGCACCAGCAGCAGAATAGTGAGTGCAGCTCTGGAGTATAATACAGGATGTAACTCAGGATCAGTACAGGATAAGTAATGTCATGTATGTACAGTGACTGCACCAGCAGCAGAATAGTGAGTGCAGCTCTGGGGTATAATACAGGATGTAACTCAGGATCAGTACAGAATAAGTAATGTCATGTATGTACAGTGACTGCACCAGCAGCAGAATAGTGAGTGCAGCTCTGGAGTATAATACAGGATGTAACTCAGGATCAGTACAGAATAAGTAATGTCATGTATGTACACAGTGACTGCACCAGCAGCAGAATAGTGAGTGCAGCTCTGGAGTGTGATGCATCCTGTGTTTGCAGCCAGCGGTTCTATGGACTCCTGTGTGATGGTCTGGAACATGAAGACGCAGATGAGGGCTTATCGGTTTGTGGGACACAAGGACGCGGTGATGTCGGTGGAGTTCTCGCCCTCGGGACATCTTCTTGCCTCGGCCTCCAGGGATAAGACGGTGCGGCTCTGGGTCCCCAGTGTGTGAGTATTAGGAGTAGATGTTGGGCTCTTCCTCCCCCTGGTGGTGGGTGTGATGATTGCACCTGTGCGGGGCGGCCTCCCCCTGGTGGTGGGTGTGATGATTGCACCTGTGCGGGGCGGCCTCCCACTGGTGGTGGGTGTGATGATTGCACCTGTGCGGGGCGGCCTCCCCCTGGTGGTGGGTGTGATGATTGCACCTGTGCGGGGCGGCCTCCCCCTGGTGGTGGGTGTGATGATTGCACCTGTGCGGGGCGGCCTCCCCCTGGTGGTGGGTGTGATGATTGCACCTGTGCGGGGCGGCCTCCCCCTGGTGGTGGGTGTGATGATTGCACCTGTGCGGGGCGGCCTCCCCCTGGTGGTGGGTGTGATGATTGCACCTGTGCGGGGCGGCCTCCCCCTGCTGTTCCTGTGCTCTGGGATGTATCTCCAGGACTCTGTTTTCCAGTAAAGGGGAGTCCTCGGTGTTCCGGGCGCACACGGGGACGGTGCGGAGCGTCAGCTTCTCCGGGGACGGACAATCTCTGGTTACTGCGTCTGACGACAAGACGGTGAAGGTTTGGACGGTGCACAGGCAGAAGTTCCTCTTCTCTCTGAACCAGCACATAAACTGGGTGCGCTGCGCCAGGTAAGTGCCCCCCGCATGGGTGGGACCCTCCCCGCAGCAGCACAGAGGATCACAGGCGTCACTCCCTCCCCAGGTTCTCCCCGGACGGACGTCTCATCGTCTCCGCCAGCGATGACAAGACGGTAAAACTCTGGGACAAGAGCAGCCGGGAGTGCACGCACTCGTTCTGTGAGCACGGAGGGTAAGTGTCCCCCCCGCAGGCCGCCTAGGAGCAGCACATCCCTGTTATTAACCCTTTGTTGTAAGCCGCTCCTCTGCTCTGTGCTGCAGGTTTGTGAATTTTGTGGATTTTCACCCCAGCGGGACGTGTGTGGCAGCCGCAGGCACCGACAACACGGTGAAGGTCTGGGACATCCGCATGAACAAACTTATCCAGCATTACCAAGGTATGCGTCCTGCAGGGCAGGGGGGACCCCGTACATCTCCAGTGTGTGACAGGTATGTGTCCTGCAGGGCAGGGGGGACCCCGTACATCTCCAGTGTGTGACAGGTATGTGTCCTGCAGGGCAGGGGGGACCCCACACCCCTCTAGTGTATGACAGGTATGTGTCCTGCAGGGCAGGGGGGACCCCTTACATCTCCAGTGTATGACAGGTATGTGTCCTGCAGGGCAGGGGGGACCCCACACCCCTCTAGTGTATGACAGGTATGTGTCCTGCAGGGCAGGGGGGACCCCACACCCCTCTAGTGTATGACAGGTATGTGTCCTGCAGGGCAGGGGGGACCCCACACCCCTCTAGTGTATGACAGATATATGTCCTGCAGGGCAGGGGGGACCCCATACATCTCCAGTGTGTGACAGGTATATGTCCTGCAGAGCAGGGGGGACCCCATACATCTCCAGTGTGTGACAGGTATGTGTCCTGCAGGGCAGGGGGGACCCCATACATCTCCAGTGTGTGACAGGTATATGTCCTGCAGTGCAGGGGGGACCCCATACATCTCCAGTGTGTGACAGGTATGTGTCCTGCAGGGCAGGGGACCCCTTACATCTCCAGTGTGTGACAGGTATGTGTCCTGCAGGGCAGGGGGGACCCCGTACATCTCCAGTGTGTGACAGGTATATGTCCTGCAGTGCAGGGGGGACCCCGTACATCTCCCGTGTGTGACAGGTATGTGTCCTGCAGAGCAGGGGACCTCTGACATCTCCAGTGTGTGACAGGTATGTGTCCTGCAGGGCAGGGGGGACCCCATACATCTCCAGTGTGTGACAGGTATATGTCCTGCAGGGCAGGGGGGACCCCATACATCTCCAGTGTGTGACAGGTATATGTCCTGCAGTGCAGGGGGGACCCCATACATCTCCAGTGTGTGACAGGTATATGTCCTGCAGTGCAGGGGGGACCCCATACATCTCCAGTGTGTGACAGGTATGTGTCCTGCAGGGCAGGGGACCCCTTACATCTCCAGTGTGTGACAGGTATGTGTCCTGCAGGGCAGGGGGGACCCCGTACATCTCCAGTGTGTGACAGGTATATGTCCTGCAGTGCAGGGGGGACCCCGTACATCTCCCGTGTGTGACAGGTATGTGTCCTGCAGAGCAGGTGACCTCTGACATCTCCAGTGTGTGACAGGTATGTGTCCTGCAGGGCAGGGGGGACCCCATATATCTCCAGTGTGTGACAGGTATATGTCCTGCAGTGCAGGGGGGACCCCGTACATCTCCCGTGTGTGACAGGTATGTGTCCTGCAGAGCAGGTGACCTCTGACATCTCCAGTGTGTGACAGGTATATGTCCTGCAGGGCAGGGGGGACCCCATACATCTCCAGTGTGTGACAGGTATATGTCCTGCAGGGCAGGGGGGACCCCATACATCTCCAGTGTGTGACAGGTATATGTCCTGCAGTGCAGGGGGGACCCCGTACATCTCCCGTGTGTGACAGGTATGTGTCCTGCAGAGCAGGGGACCTCTGACATCTCCCGTGTGTGACAGGTATGTGTCCTGCAGGGCAGGGGGGACCCCATACATCTCCAGTGTGTGACAGGTATATGTCCTGCAGGGCAGGGGGGACCCCATACATCTCCAGTGTGTGACAGGTATGTGTCCTGCAGGGCAGGGGGGGCCCCTTACATCTGCAGTGTGTAACGGGTATGTGTCCTGCAGGGAAGGGGGACCCCATACATCTGGAGTGTGTCACAGGTATGTGTCCTGCAGGGCAGGGGGGACCCCATACATCTCCAGTATGTGACAGATATATGTCCTGCAGGGCAGGGGGGACCCCATACATCTCCAGTGTGTGACAGGTATGTGTCCTGCAGGGCAGGGGGGACCCCATACATCTCCAGTGTGTGACAGATATATGTCCTGCAGGGCAGGGGGGCCCCATACATCTCCAGTGTGTGACAGGTATGTGTCCTGCAGGGCAGGGGACCCCTTACATCTCCAGTGTATGACAGGTATGTGTCCTGCAGGGCAGGGGGGACCCCACACCCCTCTAGTGCCCCTTGGAGATTTTAGTGTATAGTGCATGTCGTGCAGGACACCGGACCCCCCACATCTCTGGGGGCACCTGGAATGTCGTGGAGTGTCTCACACAATCCTCTCCCCCCTGTGGGCAGTGACGGTATTGCACCCGTGACGTCACTGCCCCTATAAATGTCGTGTTGTGTCTTGTACAGACAAAGGGCAGATGCTGCGGCGCTTCTTGCTGAGTCACCGTGACGCGGCCGCCTCGTCTTTCCCCTGTTCTGTATCTGACACAAAATCCTTGTACAATGTGGTTGTAATTTATGGCCTTCAAGCGTGTGAGCAACCACAACTCCCAGCATGCCCGGCCAGTCTGCAGCAGCGGAGGCATGCTGGGAGTTGTAGTTGAGGCCTGACCCTGAAGACTTCTTGTACTGCTATGGGAAAGCTGGGTGACTACACCAGCATGCCTGGAGCTTCCTGTTAGTCACCCAGCTTTCCTAGAGCCCTGAGTGGCATGTATTTTGCAGGCTGAGCTGTATATTTGGGGGTACCTGGTTATTTTGGGGCTCGTGTGGTCTCTCGCAGTGCACAGCGCGGCAGTGAACTCTCTCTCCTTCCACCCGTCCGGTAACTATCTGGTCACCGCGTCCAATGACTCCACCCTGAAGATCCTGGACCTGCTGGAGGGGCGGCTGCTGTACACCCTGCACGGCCACCAGGTGAAGGCACCTTCCAATCAGACCTCTGCTTGCTGTCATTGAGCGGGGACATCACAGTCTAATATTTGTATTGTGCAGGGAGCCGCGACTTGTGTCAGGTTCTCCAGAGATGGACAATTCTTCGCCTCCGGTGGTTCTGATGAGCAGGTGAGTGCCGGAAACACAACGGAGCAGCGCTGAGGAGTCTGTGTGTGTGTGCAGGAGCAGCGCTGAGGAGTCTGTGTGTGTGTGTGCAGGAGCAGCGCTGAGGAGTCTGTGTGTGTGCAGGAGCAGGGCTGAGGAGTCTGTGTGTGCAGGAGCAGGGCTGAGGAGTCTGTGTGTGCAGGAGCAGGGCTGAGGAGTCTGTGTGTGTGCAGGAGCAGCGCTGAGGAGTCTGTGTGTGTGCAGGAGCAGCGCTGAGGAGTCTGTGTGTGTGCAGGAGCGGCTCTGAGGAGTCTGTGTGTGTGTGCAGGAGCGGCGCTGAGGAGTCTGTGTGTGTGCAGGAGCAGCGCTGAGGAGTCTGTGTGTGTGCAGGAGCGGCGCTGAGGAGTCTGTGTGTGTGTGCAGGAGCGGCGCTGAGGAGTCTGTGTGCGTGCAGGAGCGGCGCTGAGGATTCTGTGTGCGTGCAGGAGCAGCGCTGAGGAGTCTGTGTGTGTGCAGGAGCAGCGCTGAGGAGTCTGTGTGTGTGCAGGAGCGGCGCTGAGGAGTCTGTGTGTGTGCAGGAGCGGCTCTGAGGAGTCTGTGTGTGTGTGCAGGAGCAGCGCTGAGGAGTCTGTGTGCGTGCAGGAGCGGCGCTGAGGAGTCTGTGTGTGTGTGCAGGAGCGGCTCTGAGGAGTCTGTGTGTGTGTGCAGGAGCGGCGCTGAGGAGTCTGTGTGTGTGCAGGAGCGGCGCTGAGGAGTCTGTGTGTGTGCAGGAGCAGCGCTGAGGAGTCTGTGTGTGTGCAGGAGCGGCGCTGAGGAGTCTGTGTGTGTGCAGGAGCGGCGCTGAGGAGTCTGTGTGCGTGCAGGAGCAGCGCTGAGGAGTCTGTGTGTGTGCAGGAGCAGGGCTGAGGAGTCTGTGTGTGCGTCTGCGCAGGAGCAGCGCTGAGGAGTCTGTGTGTGCGTCTGCGCAGGAGCAGCGCTGAGGAGTCTGTGTGTGCGTCTGCGCAGGAGCAGCGCTGAGGAGTCTGTGTGTGTGTGCAGGAGCAGCGCTGAGGAGTCTGTGTGTGCAGGAGCAGCGCTGAGGAGTCTGTGTGTGCAGGAGCAGCGCTGAGGAGTCTGTGTGTGCAGGAGCAGCGCTGAGGAGTCTGTGTGTGCGCAGGAGCAGCGCTGAGGAGTCTGTGTGCGCGCAGGAGCAGCGCTGAGGAGTCTGTGTGTGTGTGCAGGAGCAGTGCTGAGGAGTCTGTGTGCGCGCAGGAGCAGCGCTGAGGAGTCTGTGTGCGCGCAGGAGCAGCACTGAGGAGTCTGTGTGTGCAGGAGCAGCGCTGAGGAGTCTGTGTGTGTGTGCAGGAGCAGCGCTGAGGAGTCTGTGTGTGTGTGCAGGAGCAGCGCTGAGGAGTCTGTGTGTGTGTGCAGGAGCAGCGCTGAGGAGTCTGTGTGCGTGCAGGAGCAGCACTGAGGAGTCTGTGTGTGTGTGCAGGAGCAGCGCTGAGGAGTCTGTGTGTGTGTGCAGGAGCAGTGCTGAGGAGTCTGTGTGTGTGTGCAGGAGCAGTGCTGAGGAGTCTGTGTGCGTGCAGGAGCAGCGCTGAGGAGTCTGTGTGTGCAGGAGCAGCGCTGAGGAGTCTGTGTGTGTGTGCAGGAGCAGCGCTGAGGAGTCTGTGTGTGTGTGCAGGAGCAGCGCTGAGGAGTCTGTGTGTGTGTGCAGGAGCAGCGCTGAGGAGTCTGTGTGTGTGCAGGAGCAGGGCTGAGGAGTCTGTGTGTGCGTCTGCGCAGGAGCAGCGCTGAGGAGTCTGTGTGTGCGTCTGCGCAGGAGCAGCGCTGAGGAGTCTGTGTGTGTGTGCAGGAGCAGCGCTGAGGAGTCTGTGTGTGCAGGAGCAGCGCTGAGGAGTCTGTGTGTGTGTGCAGGAGCAGCGCTGAGGAGTCTGTGTGTGTGTGCAGGAGCAGCGCTGAGGAGTCTGTGTGTGTGTGCAGGAGCAGGGCTGAGGAGTCTGTGTGTGCGTCTGCGCAGGAGCAGCGCTGAGGAGTCTGTGTGTGTGTTCAGGAGCAGCGCTGAGGAGTCTGTGTGTGCAGGAGCAGCGCTGAGGAGTCTGTGTGTGTGTGCAGGAGCAGCGCTGAGGAGTCTGTGTGTGTGTGCAGGAGCAGCGCTGAGGAGTCTGTGTGTGTGTGCAGGAGCAGGGCTGAGGAGTCTGTGTGTGCGTCTGCGCAGGAGCAGCGCTGAGGAGTCTGTGTGTGCGTCTGCGCAGGAGCAGCGCTGAGGAGTCTGTGTGTGCGTCTGCGCAGGAGCAGCGCTGAGGAGTCTGTGTGTGTGTGCAGGAGCAGCGCTGAGGAGTCTGTGTGTGTGTGCAGGAGCAGCGCTGAGGAGTCTGTGTGTGCAGGAGCAGCGCTGAGGAGTCTGTGTGTGCAGGAGCAGCGCTGAGGAGTCTGTGTGTGCAGGAGCAGCGCTGAGGAGTCTGTGTGTGCGCAGGAGCAGCGCTGAGGAGTCTGTGTGCGTGCAGGAGCAGCACTGAGGAGTCTGTGTGTGTGTGCAGGAGCAGCGCTGAGGAGTCTGTGTGTGTGTGCAGGAGCAGTGCTGAGGAGTCTGTGTGCGTGCAGGAGCAGCGCTGAGGAGTCTGTGTGCGCGCAGGAGCAGCGCTGAGGAGTCTGTGTGCGCGCAGGAGCAGCGCTGAGGAGTCTGTGTGTGCAGGAGCAGCGCTGAGGAGTCTGTGTGTGTGTGCAGGAGCAGCGCTGAGGAGTCTGTGTGTGTGTGCAGGAGCAGCGCTGAGGAGTCTGTGTGTGTGTGCAGGAGCAGCGCTGAGGAGTCTGTGTGTGCGCAGGAGCAGCGCTGAGGAGTCTGTGTGTGCAGGAGCAGTGCTGAGGAGTCTGTGTGCGTGCAGGAGCAGCGCTGAGGAGTCTGTGTGTGTGTGCAGGAGCAGCGCTGAGGAGTGTGTGTGTGTGCGCAGGAGCAGCGCTGAGGAGTGTGTGTGTGTGCGCAGGAGCAGCGCTGAGGAGTGTGTGTGTGTGCGCAGGAGCAGCGCTGAGGAGTGTGTGTGTGTGTGCAGGAGCAGGGCTGAGGAGTCTGTGTGTGTGTGCAGGAGCAGCGCTGAGGAGTCTGTGTGTGTGTGCAGGAGCAGCGCTGAGGAGTCTGTGTGTGCGCGCAGGAGCAGCGCTGAGGAGTCTGTGTGTGCAGGAGCAGCGCTGAGGAGTCTGTGTGTGCAGGAGCAGCGCTGAGGAGTCTGTGTGTGCAGGAGCAGCGCTGAGGAGTCTGTGTGTGCAGGAGCAGCGCTGAGGAGTCTGTGTGTGCAGGAGCAGCGCTGAGGAGTCTGTGTGTGCAGGAGCAGCGCTGAGGAGTCTGTGTGTGCAGGAGCAGCGCTGAGGAGTCTGTGTGTGCAGGAGCAGCGCTGAGGAGTCTGTGTGTGTGTGCAGGAGCAGCGCTGAGGAGTCTGTGTGTGTGTGCAGGAGCAGCGCTGAGGAGTCTGTGTGTGTGCGCAGGAGCAGCGCTGAGGAGTCTGTGTGTGTGCGCAGGAGCAGCGCTGAGGAGTCTGTGTGTGTGCAGGAGCGGCGCTGAGGAGTCTGTGTGTGTGTGTGCAGGAGCGGCGCTGAGGAGTCTGTGTGTGTGTGCAGGAGCGGCGCTGAGGAGTCTGTGTGTGTGTGTGCAGGAGCGGCGCTGAGGAGTCTGTGTGTGTGTGTGCAGGAGCGGCGCTGAGGAGTCTGTGTGTGTGTGTGCAGGAGCGGCGCTGAGGAGTCTGTGTGTGTGTGTGCAGGAGCGGCGCTGAGGAGTCTGTGTGTGTGTGCAGGAGCAGCGCTGAGGAGTCTGTGTGTGCGTGCAGGAGCAGCGCTGAGGAGTCTGTGTGCGTGCAGGAGCAGCGCTGAGGAGTCTGTGTGCGCGCAGGAGCAGCGCTGAGGAGTCTGTGCGCGCGCAGGAGCAGCGCTGAGGAGTCTGTGTGCGCGCAGGAGCAGCGCTGAGGAGTCTGTGTGTGTGCAGGAGCAGCGCTGAGGAGTCTGTGTGTCCCGTGTGTGGAGCAGAGCTGTAGCGTCACACCTGGAGTAGCAGTAAGGTGCGTGTGTCCCGTGTGTGGAGCAGAGCTGTAGTGTCACACCTGGAGTAGCAGTAAGGTGTGTGTGTCCCGTGTGTGGAGCAGAGCTGTAGTGTCACACCTGGAGTAGCAGTAAGATGCGTGTGTCCCGTGTGTGGAGCAGAGCTGTAGCGTCACACCTGGAGCTGCAGTAAGGTGCGTGTGTCCCGTGTGTGGAGCAGAGCTGTAGCGTCACACCTGGAGTAGCAGTAAGGTGTGTGTGTCCCGTGTGTGGAGCAGAGCTGAAGCGTCACACCTGGAGTAGCAGTAAGGTGTGTGTGTCCCGTGTGTGGAGCAGAGCTGAAGCGTCACACCTGGAGTAGCAGTAAGGTGTGTGTCTGGGCAGGAGCAGTGCTATGGAGTGTGGGTGTGTCCCGTGTGTGGAGCAGAGCTGTAGTGTCACACCTGGAGTAGCAGTAAGGTGTGTGTGTCCCGTGTGTGGAGCAGAGCTGTAGTGTCACACCTGGAGTAGCAGTAAGATGCGTGTGTCCCGTGTGTGGAGCAGAGCTGTAGCGTCACACCTGGAGTAGCAGTAAGGTGCGTGTGTCCCGTGTGTGGAGCAGAGCTGTAGCGTCACACCTGGAGTAGCAGTAAGGTGCGTGTGTCCCGTGTGTGGAGCAGAGCTGTAGCGTCACACCTGGAGTAGCAGTAAGGTGTGTGTGTCCCGTGTGTGGAGCAGAGCTGAAGCGTCACACCTGGAGCAGCAGTAAGATGTGTGTGTCCCGTGTGTGGAGCAGAGCTGTAGTGTCACACCTGGAGTAGCAGTAAGATGCGTGTGTCCCGTGTGTGGAGCAGAGCTGTAGTGTCACACCTGGAGTAGCAGTAAGGTGTGTGTGTCCCGTGTGTGGAGCAGAGCTGTAGTGTCACACCTGGAGTAGCAGTAAGATGCGTGTGTCCCGTGTGTGGAGCAGAGCTGAAGTGTCACACCTGGAGCAGCAGTAAGGTGCGTGTGTCCCGTGTGTGGAGCAGAGCTGTAGCGTCACACCTGGAGCTGCAGTAAGGTGCGTGTGTCCCGTGTGTGGAGCAGAGCTGTAGCGTCACACCTGGAGTAGCAGTAAGGTGTGTGTGTCCCGTGTGTGGAGCAGAGCTGAAGCGTCACACCTGGAGTAGCAGTAAGGTGTGTGTGTCCCGTGTGTGGAGCAGAGCTGAAGCGTCACACCTGGAGTAGCAGTAAGGTGTGTGTCTGGGCAGGAGCAGTGCTATGGAGTGTGGGTGTGTCCCGTGTGTGGAGCAGAGCTGTAGCGTCACACCTGGAGTAGCAGTAAGGTGCGTGTGTCCCGTGTGTGGAGCAGAGCTGTAGTGTCACACCTGGAGTAGCAGTAAGGTGTGTGTGTCCCGTGTGTGGAGCAGAGCTGTAGTGTCACACCTGGAGTAGCAGTAAGGTGCGTGTGTCCCGTGTGTGGAGCAGAGCTGTAGTGTCACACCTGGAGCAGCAGTAAGGTGTGTGTGTCCCATGTGTGGAGCAGAGCTGTAGCGTCACGCCTGGAGTAGCAGAGCTGTAGCGTCACACCTGGAGCAGCAGTAAGGTGCGTGTGTCCCGTGTGTGGAGCAGAGCTGTAGTGTCACACCTGGAGCAGCAGTAAGGTGCGTGTGTCCCGTGTGTGGAGCAGAGCTGTAGTGTCACACCTGGAGCAGCAGTAAGGTGCGTGTGTCCCGTGTGTGGAGCAGAGCTGTAGTGTCACACCTGGAGCAGCAGTAAGGTGCGTGTGTCCCGTGTGTGGAGCAGAGCTGTAGCGTCATGCCTGGAGTAGCAGAGCTGTAGCGTCACACCTGGAGTAGCAGTAAGGTGCGTGTGTCCCGTGTGTGGAGCAGAGCTGTAGCGTCATGCCTGGAGTAGCAGAGCTGTAGCGTCACACCTGGAGCAGCAGTAAGGTGCGTGTGTCCCGTGTGTGGAGCAGAGCTGTAGTGTCACACCTGGAGCAGCAGTAAGGTGCGTGTGTCCCGTGTGTGGAGCAGAGCTGTAGCGTCATGCCTGGAGTAGCAGAGCTGTAGCGTCACACCTGGAGCAGCAGTAAGGTGCGTGTGTCCCGTGTGTGGAGCAGAGCTGTAGTGTCACACCTGGAGCAGCAGTAAGGTGCGTGTGTCCCGTGTGTGGAGCAGAGCTGTAGTGTCACACCTGGAGCAGCAGTAAGGTGCGTGTGTCCCGTGTGTGGAGCAGAGCTGTAGCGTCATGCCTGGAGTAGCAGAGCTGTAGCGTCACACCTGGAGCAGCAGTAAGGTGCGTGTGTCCCGTGTGTGGAGCAGAGCTGTAGTGTCACACCTGGAGCAGCAGTAAGGTGCGTGTGTCCCGTGTGTGGAGCAGAGCTGTAGCGTCATGCCTGGAGTAGCAGAGCTGTAGCGTCACACCTGGAGTAGCAGTAAGGTGCGTGTGTCCAGTGTGTGGAGCAGAGCTGTAGCGTCACACTTGGAGCAGCAGTAAGGTGTGTGTGTCCAGTGTGTGGAGCAGAGCTGTAGCGTCATGCCTGGAGTAGCAGAGCTGTAGTGTCACACCTGGAGTAGCAGAGCTGAAGCGTCACACTTGGAGCAGCAGTAAGGTGCGTGTGTCTCACCCTCCTCCGTTCTCTGCAGATTATGGTCTGGAAAACAAACTTTGACTCTTCCTCGTACAGCGACGTCCTGAGACACAAGAGACGCAACGTCTGTAATAATGGAGCAGATTCTGGTTCCGGCGCCGTCCTGCCCCAAGCCCCCGCGCCCGAGGTGGTGAGTAGGATGTGCCCCGGCTCTGGTCTCGGTGCTGCAGCCGCTATTAACCCTTCGTGTCCTGTAAGGCGCTGTTCTTATCCTTATACCCGAGGTCTGGCTGCAGGTGTGACCTGGGCCTATTCCGGGTCACTGTGTTCTGACTGGTGTCACATTGTGTTTTCAGCCGGCGCCGCTCGCTCCATACAGCACCGGGCTGAGCGCAGAGGACAGAACCAGCCCCGACCCTCCCGGACCCCGACCAACATCACGAGGGGACGACTACAACATGCGCAACGTGGCCAACACCCTGGAGCACATCGTGGGTCAGCTGGATATCCTGACCCAGGTAAGAGAAGCCCCTCCCCCTGCTCAGCCTGCGCCTCCTGGTTCATGGCTAGGATCCGAGCCAGAGCTGTTCATATTACACATTAACCTCTCTCCCCCGCAGACCGTCGCCATCCTAGAGCAGAGACTGTCCCTGACCGAGGACAAGGTGAGGGAATGCATGGAGCGGCAGGGGGCAGGGCCGACACACCAGGACCACTAGGGCGGCGCCGCTGCTGCTCATCTACCACACCCGGATTTTATTAGTGTTTTTTTTATTGTAAATATGAAATAATTTAATAAAAAAATGAAGTCTTTGATGAATTCAGCTTCAGTCCTAGAAGAGGCTCCACCCACATGGACACAAGGCAGGAAGGAGGAGCCCCCGCTACAAGGGCACAGACCCCCCCAGTGTGATCCCTGCCCCCGCTCCTATGTCCAGGACCAGAGATTACTAATAGTTTCATCATTTCTGGTTTCACAACTTTGGGGGAAGTTTCTTGCTCAGTGCAACTTCCCCAAACCCCCAGCCCCCAATAACCCAGGGAAGTGTCACAGATACAATGTTACATCCTGTATTATACTCCGGAGCTGCACTCACTATTCTGCTGTTGGTGCAGTCACTGTGTACATACATGACATTACTTATCCTGTACTGATCCTGAGTTACATCCTGTATTATACCCCAGAGCTGCACTCACGATCCTGCTGCTGGTGCAGTCACTGTGTACATACATGACATTACTTATCCTGTACTGATCCTGAGTTACATCCTGTATTATACCCCAGAGCTGCACTCACTATTCTGCTGCTGGTGCAGTCACTGTGTACATACATGACATTACTTATCCTGTACTGATCCTGAGTTACATCCTGTATTATACCCCAGAGCTGCACTCACTATTCTGCTGCTGGTGCAGTCACTGTGTACATACATGACATTACTTATCCTGTACTGATCCTGAGTTACATCCAGTATTATACCCCAGAGCTGCACTTACTATTCTGCTGCTGGTGCAGTCACTGTGTACATACATGACATTACTTATCCTGTACTGATCCTGAGTTACATCCTGTATTATACTCCAGAGCTGCACTCACTATTCTGCTGCTGGTGCAGTCACTGTGTACATACATGACATTACTTATCCTGTACTGATCCTGAGTTACATCCTGTATTATACCCCAGAGCTGCACTCACTATTCTGCTGCTGGTGCAGTCACTGTGTACATACATGACATTACTTATCCTGTACTGATCCTGAGTTACATCCAGTATTATACCCCAGAGCTGCACTTACTATTCTGCTGCTGGTGCAGTCACTGTGTACATACATGACATTACTTATCCTGTACTGATCCTGAGTTACATCCTGTATTATACTCCAGAGCTGCACTCACTATTCTGCTGCTGGTGCAGTCACTGTGTACATACATGACATTACTTATCCTGTACTGATCCTGAGTTACATCCTGTATTATACCCCAGAGCTGCACTCACTATTCTGCTGCTGGTGCAGTCACTGTGTACATACATGACATTACTTATCCTGTACTGATCCTGAGCTACATCCTGTATTATACTCCAGAGCTGCACTCACTATTCTGCTGCTGGTGCAGTCACTGTGTACATACATGACATTACTTATCCTGTACTGATCCTGAGTTACATCCTGTATTATACCCCAGAGCTGCACTCACTATTCTGCTGCTGGTGCAGTCACTGTGTACATACATGACATTACTTATCCTGTACTGATCCTGAGTTACATCCTGTATTATACCCCAGAGCTGCACTCACTATTCTGCTGCTGGTGCAGACACTGTGTACATACATGACATTACTGATCCTGTACTGACCCTGAGTTACATCCTGTATTATACCCCAGAGCTGCACTCACTATTCTGCTGCTGGTGCAGTCACTGTGTACATACATGACATTACTTACCCTGTACTGATCCTGAGTTACATCCTGTATTATACCCCAGAGCTGCACTCACTATTCTGCTGCTGGTGCAGTCACTGTGTGCATACATGACATTACTTATCCTGTACTGATCCTGAGTTACATCCTGTATTATACTCCAGAGCTGCACTCACTATTCTGCTGCTGGTGCAGTCACTGTGTACATACATGACATTACTGATCCTGTACTGACCCTGAGTTACATCCTGTATTATACCCCAGAGCTGCACTCACTATTCTGCTGCTGGTGCAGTCACTGTGTACATACATGACATTACTTATCCTGTACTGATCCTGAGTTACATCCTGTATTATACCCCAGAGCTGCACTCACTATTCTGCTGCTGGTGCAGTCACTGTGTACATACATGACATTTCTTATCCTGTACTGATCCTGAGTTACATCCTGTATTATACCCCAGAGCTGCACTCACTATTCTGCTGCTGGTGCAGTCACTGTGTACATACATGACATTACTTATCCTGTACTGATCCTGAGTTACATCCTGTATTATACCCCAGAGCTGCACTCACTATTCTGCTGCTGGTGCAGTCACTGTGTACATACATGACATTACTTATCCTGTACTGATCCTGAGTTACATCCTGTATTATACCCCAGAGCTGCACTCACTATTCTGCTGCTGGTGCAGTCACTGTGTACATACATGACATTACTTATCCTGTACTGATCCTGAGTTACATCCTGTATTATACCCCAGAGCTGCACTCACTATTCTGCTGCTGGTGCAGTCACTGTGTACATACATGACATTACTTATCCTGTACTGATCCTGAGTTACATCCTGTATTATACTCCAGAGCTGCACTCACTATTCTGCTGCTGGTGCAGTCACTGTGTACATACATGACATTACTTATCCTGTACTGGTCCTGAGTTACATCCTGTATTATACTCCAGAGCTGCACTCACTATTCTGCTGCTGGTGCAGTCACTGTGTACATACATGACATTACTTATCCTGTACTGATCCTGAGTTACATCCTGTATTATACTCACTATTCTGCTATTACGGTGCAGTAGTGACGTGTGGTGCGCGCCCCCGCTTCTCCCTGTGACAGGCGCGGCCCCGCGCTGGCTCCTCCCTCAGGAGGGTTCCCGGGTGTCGGTGATGGCGGGTCCCCCCAGTAGGAGCGCCCGGTGGCTGGGGGAGAGTCTGGCGGGCGGCGGGCTCGGGCTGCTGCTCCTGGATTGCCGGCCTCAGGAGCGGTACCAGGCGGCCCACATCCAGTCCGCGCTGAGTGTGGCGGTTCCGGGCCTGGTTCTGCGCCGCCTCCGCTCCGGGAGCCTCTCGGTCCGCTCGGTGATCGCCAGTGACCCGGACGCGTTCTCCCGCCGGCGCCAGGCGGACACGGTGCTGCTGTATGACGAGGCGGACGGCCCGGAGGCTCCCGGTTCGGTTCTGGGGCTGCTGCTCCACAAGCTGCGGGAGGACGGCTGCAGAGCCTTCTACCTGAGAGGTGCGTGCGACTGCGACTACGACTACACAGCGGGAGGGGGCGGGGCTGCGCTCAGGACGGGCTCCTCACTTTGTAGGATCTCTGCTTGCTGTCAGTCAGTGGAAGCAGACACTAGTGATGATTAACTGCTCACAGCTGAGGGTTTGTTACAGCTACAGCTCTCTGGGGATTTGTTACAGTGTATCAGAATTACAGTGGTTACAATAGTTACCAAACTTTCACTTGTAAGAGCTTACTGTGACCAGATGAACTTCTCACAGCTGAGGGTTTGTAACCATTGCATCCACATTATAGAAGTGCCTTGGATTTGTGACTGACACATTGTAACAAACAAGCAGAACGATCTGTGCTGTGAAAATGCAAAGTCTCTGGTCAGATTGTTTCCAGTCGCTGACAGCAAGCTGAGATCCTGCAAGTGAAACAACCCTCCCAGACCTTACACTGCTGTCAGCTGAGGGTTTGTTACAGTTGTATCTATTCTGTGAGATAAATACAGGTCTCTGGTTTGTTACAATGTATCAGAGGATTATCTCCTGAGCTGTGAGGGCAGGATTTCATCCACTGACAGCAAGCGGAGCTCCGGGGAAGGGCTGGAAGCGCAGCACAAAGTTTATTAGGAAGTTTCAGAAGTTTTTTGAATTGTGAAACTTTATTCATATCATGAAAGTGAACAGTCCTGGGAGGGGGAGCAGAGGGGAGTTTGTTAGTTTGTGATCTGACCCTGAGATGACGACTCGGCTCTGCTACATCTGTATAGAGGGGGGTCCCTGCTCCCCTCAATGTCCGCAGAAGCTGAGGAGGACACTGCACCAGACCCTCTGCTGTGTGATGTCTTGTAGCTACTGGCTTCATGTGTTTATAGACAGGAAAGCTGGAAGACAACTGATAAATGTGATGACCCAGCTTTCCCAGGAGCAGATCTCCCCCTGCTGTGACACTTCCTGATTGGGTGTCGGGCGAGCTCCAGCACGCCGGGGGTTACTCAGCCCCTCCCCCACACGCTGCGTGGGTGTGCAATAAAGGGAGCGTCCAGAGGGCGGGAGCCGGCGACTTGTCACATCACGCCCTGGAAGACTGGAGACACCCAATGGGCGACCTCTGATCTTATATCATTGATTAGAAAACAGAGCAGAGCCCCAAAAAACGATATAATGTGTGCGACCCGGGCCGGGGGGGCCGGGACTGTGTGCGACCCGGGACGGGGGGTCCGGGACTGTGTGCGACCCGGGACGGGGGGTCCGGGACTGTGTGCGACCCGGGCCGGGGGGTCCGGGACTGTGTGCGACCCGGGACGGGGGGTCCGGGACTGTGTGCGACCCGGGACGGGGAGGCCGGGACTGTGTGCGACCCGGGACGGGGGGGCCGGGACTGTGTGCGACCCGGGCCGGGGGGGCCGGGACTGTGTGCGACCCGGGCCGGGGGGGCCGGGACTGTGTGCGACCCGGGCCGGGGGGGCCGGGACTGTGTGGGACCCGGGCCGGGGGGGCCGGGACTGTGTGCGACCCGGGCCGGGGGGGCCGGGACTGTGTGCGACCCGGGCCGGGGGGGCCGGGACTGTGTGCGACCCGGGCCGGGGGGGCCGGGACTGTGCGCGACCCGGGACGGGGGGGCCGGGACTGTGCGCGACCCGGGACGGGGGGGCCGGGACTGTGCGCGACCCGGGACGGGGGGGGGCCGGGACTGTGCGTGACCCGGGACGGGGGGGCCGGGACATGGATCACAACCCAGACAGACCGTTAAATTAATTGAACCTCTGCAGCAGGAGACCTTAAGCCGGACCCCTGAGACCCTCAGATCGCCGGCAGGACCTGGTGGGGTGCAGGGTCAGTGTTTGGGCCGGTCCTGGGTCGCGCCCCTCCCCCCTGTTACATTGTTGCGTTGTCTCGTTGCAGGTGGATACAGTAAGTTCCAGCGGGAGCACCCGGAGATGTGCGAGGTCGGCCTGGACATCCCCTCCCCCACGGACCCCCCAGACTCTCTGCTGGCATTTGGGAGCCTGAGAATCAGTTCTGAAGGTTCAGATGGTGAATCCGACCGAGAACCCAACAGCGCCACAGAATCGGAAGGAAGCCCCGCCCTCAGCAACCAGAGCACCTTCCCCGTCCAGATCCTCCCCTACCTGTTCCTGGGCTGCGCCAAAGATTCTGCCAACCGGGACGTCCTGGGGAAGTACAACATCAAGTACATCCTGAACGTCACCCCCAACCTCCCCAACGCCTTCGAGCACAGCGGGGGCTTCACCTACAAGCAGATCCCCATCTCCGACCACTGGAGCCAGAACCTGTCGCAGTTCTTCCCCGAAGCCATCGCCTTCATCGGTGCGTCCTGTAGCCCCCCGTCCCTGTGGTATGAGGTTATGGGGGTCCTCTGCCCAGGCCGCTGTGGTATTAGGTTATGGGGGTACTCGGGGGTCCTCTGCCCAGGCCGCTGTGGTATGAGGTTATGGGGGTACTCGGGGGTCCTCTGCCCAGGCTGCTGTGGTATGAGGTTATGGGGGTACTCGGGGGTCCTCTGCCCAGGCCGCTGTGGTATGAGGTTATGGGGGTACTCGGGGGTCCTCTGCCCAGGCCACTGTGGTATGAGGTTATGGGGGTCCTCTGCCCAGGCCGCTGTGGTATGAGGTTATGGGGGTACTCGGGGGTCCTCTGCCCAGGCCACTGTGGTATGAGGTTATGGGGGTACTCGGGGGTCCTCTGCCCAGGCCGCTGTGGTATGAGGTTATGGGGGTACTCGGGGGTCCTCTGCCCAGGCCGCTGTGGTATGAGGTTATGGGGGTACTCGGGGGTCCTCTGCCCAGGCTGCTGTGGTATGAGGTTATGGGGGTACTCGGGGGTCCTCTGCCCAGGCCGCTGTGGTATGAGGTTATGGGGGTACTCGGGGGTCCTCTGCCCAGGCCACTGTGGTATGAGGTTATGGGGGTACTCGGGGGTCCTCTGCCCAGGCCGCTGTGGTATGAGGTTATGGGGGTACTCGGGGGTCCTCTGCCCAGGCCGCTGTGGTATGAGGTTATGGGGGTACTCGGGGGTCCTCTGCCCAGGCCGCTGTGGTATTAGGTTATGGGGGTACTCGGGGGTCCTCTGCCCAGGCCGCTGTGGTATTAGGTTATGGGGGTACTCGGGGGTCCTCTGCCCAGGCCGCTGTGGTATGAGGTTATGGGGGTACTCGGGGGTCCTCCGCCCAGGCTGCTGTGGTATGAGGTTATGGGGGTACTCGGGGGTCCTCTGCCCAGGCTGCTGTGGTATGAGGTTATGGGGGTACTCGGGGGTCCTCTGCCCAGGCCGCTGTGGTATGAGGTTATGGGGGTACTCGGGGGTCCTCTGCCCAGGCCGCTGTGGTATGAGGTTATGGGGGTACTCGGGGGTCCTCTGCCCAGGCCGCTGTGGTAGAAGGGTATAGGGGTACTCGGGTGTAGAGATTGTCATAAACCCTCAGCTGGGAGATGCGTCATGTCTTTTCACAGCTGAGGGTCTGTTACAATAGTATCTAGTACCTATCACCTGCACTGATACACAGACTGGATGTAAGTGTACCAGACCCTCAGCTGCGAGATGTGTAGGAGTAGCTTGTATCCTGACGGTGTCTTCCTCTGCTTTCAGACGAGGCTCGCACCAACCAGTGCGGGATCCTGGTGCATTGCCTCGCAGGTATCAGCCGCTCGGTGACGGTCACGGTGGCGTACCTCATGCAGAAGCTCAACCTCTCACTGAACGACGCCTACGACTTCGTCAAGAGGAAAAAGTCGAACATCTCGCCAAACTTTAACTTCATGGGACAACTGCTGGACTTCGAGCGCAGCCTGAAGAGCCCCTGCGACCTGCGCTCGCCCCCCGGACCCCTGTACTTCACCAGCCCCACCAACAACAACCTCTTCCAGCTGGACAGCCTGGAGTTCACATGACGCCTCTGGCCTGCGGAACCCGGAGCGGATCAGCGTCCGGAGCGGGGGCCGGCTTCAGCGTCCGGAGCGGGGGCCGGCTTCAGCGTCCGGAGCGGGGGCCGGCTTCAGCGTCCGGAGCGGGGGCCGGCTTCAGCGTCCGGAGCGGATCTCTCCTCCCCTCACATCTTGCACTTAACAAACCGATATCCGGGGTCGGAGAGAAGGAAACTATTTTATACTTTATTTTTGTATCGGGGGGAAAATTCTGTCTGAATAGAGAGCAAAAGTCCTTTCATCTGGCGACTGCAGGACCAGGGACCGGATTAATAGGTGTTGGCAGATCAGATTTACTGGATTACCAGGGCTCAGATTATAAAACTTTATGGATTATAAAGGCTCAGATTATAAAACCTTGTGGATTATCAAGGTTCGGATTATTAGACCTTGTATATTACTCGGGCTCAGATTATTAGACCTTCTGGATTACCAGGGCTCAGATTATTAGACCTTCTGGATTACCAGGGCTCAGATTATTAGACCTGTGGATTATCAACAAAAATAGCAACCAAATGGATAAGTTTAAAGTTCCTCCCGTAACTTACAGTACAGAAAACAAGCTAAATAGGGGTATATAGGAGTAGAATTATGCTAAAATGTAACTTTTATTTAGTACACATAAAACCGCACCAAAGTAACATGTGCTATTGGTATGATGTAAGGAAAAAAAAGACAAAACAATTTAAACCTTATTGAGTGCCGTATCCTCACAGGTCTCGGTGTGAATTTGGACGTCAATATCAGAAACAATAACACTCTCACCGTGATTCTGACGCCAAAAGGATTTATCCTTACATCATACCAATAGCACATGTTACTTTGGTGCGGTTTTATGTGTACTAAATAAAAGTTACATTTTAGCATAATTCTACTCCTATATACCCCTATTTAGCTTGTTTTCTGTACTGTGGATTATCAAGGCTCAGATTATTAGACCTTCTGGATTACCAAGGCTCAGATTATTAGACCTTCTGGATTACCAAGGCTCAGATTATTAGACCTTCTGGATTACCAAGGCACAGTTTTTCAATCTCTGTGGATTATCATGGCTCAAATCTCATTAGATTTTCCAAATTACCAGGCAGCCAAATTATTAAACCTTCCTTATATCGGACTGGATGAGCAGGCGCCGGATTACTGAATTTCCCAGATTACCAGGCCAGAGGTGACAGCAGTGATCTCATGTCTGACTGTTTCCATTTATACATAACCCGACTCCAGACTGATACATTGTAACAAATCATGAAGGAGATTACTGCTGCTGAGAAATGTCTAGACTGGATGCAACTGTCACAAACCCTCAGATAAGGGAAGTATTAGGTTGGTTTCTGGATTACCAAGTGCCAGATTATTACAGCCCACATTAATAGGAGTAATCAGTTTACCTTTAATCTGACCCCTGCTAATCCAGGATGTCTGTTCATCTGCCACATTGTGGATTCTCCAGTAATCTGAGCCCTGATAATCAAGGAACATCTATTGGAGGGGGATTATTTAGTTCTAGATTACCAGACCATCCGGATAACAAGGCACCGTATGATCAGATTACTAAAGGTGGGATTATAAAACCTGGATTACCATCAGTTTTTTTTAGTAATTTGACTCCCAGTAATCCACAATTTCTAATAATATGTTGCCTGGTAATCCAGAATGTTGGTTTATTGGCAACATTGTAATCCAGAAAGTCTATTAATCTGACACCTAGTAATCTGGATGATCCGGTGCCATATTATCAAACTCCAGAGCACTAGGTGTCAGATTATCAGAGTAACTGGATTACAAGAGCTCAGATGATGACAGTCTGGATTGCCATGGGTTGGATTATTAATCCTATCAGATTACCAGGCGCCAGATTAAAGGAATTTTGCTGAACTCTATTGTCTTCCGGCTCTAGAACAATTCCCGCTATGGAGCCTTTCCACAGTTCTAGAGCTGGAAGCCTCGTTAGGTGGTGGGTAATTAATATGCGACTAATCAGCTAATTATATCCTGTGGGTGGAGTCAGGTGATCGCTCGCTCCACCCCTTTTATTTTGTATAGAATTTGTATTTTTTGTAATTTTTTTATAAGCCAAAAGTGTCTATTGACCAAATGCTGTTTGCACAGATCACAGGGCGACGTAAAGTGGGAGGAGCCGCCGCTCGCTCTGCCCTCTGATTGGCTGTTACTTTCTGCAGGTTTCCTCTTGTGCCATATGGATTGTTGATCCCCCAGTGTTGAGATCCATTAGGGATCACACTGCCAAGGAGGCGGAGCCATGTTTATTCTATGCAAATCATATAGTAGTGGAATGGTCGCCTGTGCACTACAGTCCACATTCTGTGCAGTATCAGAACCACAGGCCCAGTAGCTGCATTGTGGGGCCCCCCATCAGTGATTGTACCCCTGCACCCCCAAATACTGGTCACTGTGCCCATTCATTACACTACCAATACAGGCAAGAGTATAACTCCAATGCTGCATTACATATTGTACAGCTTCAGAGCTGAAATCACCCTGCTGCTTCTGCTTATATAAAGCCTGCTGACTGTTTCCAATACTGACAGCAGAATAGTGAGTGCAGCTCTGGGGTATAATACAGGATGTAACTCAGGATCAGTACAGGGTAAGTAATGTCATGTATGTACACAGTGACTGCACCAGCAGCAGAATAGTGAGTGCAGCTCTGGAGTATAATACAGGATGTAACTCAGGATCAGTACAGGATAAGTAATGTCATGTATGTACACAGTGACTGCACCAGCAGCAGAATAGTGAGTGCAGCTCTGGGGTATAATACAGGATGTAACTCAGGATCAGTACAGGATAAGTAATGTCATGTATGTACACAGTGACTGCACCAGCAGCAGAATAGTGAGTGCAGCTCTGGGGTATAATACAGGATGTAACTCAGGATCAGTACAGGATAAGTAATGTCATGTATGTACACAGTGACTGCACTAGCAGCAGAATAGTGAGTGCAGCTCTGGAGTATAATACAGGATGTAACTCAGGATCAGTACAGGATAAGTAATGTCATGTATGTACACAGTGACTGCACCAGCAGCAGAATAGTGAGTGCAGCTCTGGAGTATAATATAGGATGTAACTCAGGATCAGTACAGGATAAGTAATGTCATGTATGTACACAGTGACTGCACCAGCAGCAGAATAGTGAGTGCAGCTCTGGAGTATAATACAGGATGTAACTCAGGATCAGTACAGGATAAGTAATGTCATGTATGTACACAGTGACTGCACCAGCAGCAGAATAGTGAGTGCAGCTCTGGGGTATAATACAGGATGTAACTCAGGATCAGTACAGGATAAGTAATGTCATGTATGTACAGTGACTGCACCAGCAGCAGAATAGTGAGTGCAGCTCTGGAGTATAATACAGGATGTAACTCAGGATCAGTACAGGATAAGTAATGTCATGTATGTACACAGTGACTGCACCAGCAGCAGAATAGTGAGTGCAGCTCTGGGGTAACAGGATGTAACTCTGGATAAGTGAGTTTTGGTGGGAGCTTTAGGATATAGTCAGATTTCGGGTTCCAGTGCTGTCCCCCCCCTCCCCTGGCGGTTGGAGGCTGTTATCCGGGTGCTATGATACTTGTGACTCCGGTAATTAGAACAGTAGGAATAACATTTTCTATTTTCCTACATTATTACAGTATTAGACCTCGCGCCTCATCACTGCCCAATCACAGACTTGTCCGATGTTGTGTCTTTACTTCTTTGGTTTCCTTCCTTGTGGCACGAAGTGCGAACTCTCAATGCCTCACTAGTGTCTCCTTCCTGACTGTACCCGCTTCCTTAGGTGTCCAGGAGGAGGGGCCATCGCGCGCGGGGGGGGGGGGGGGATCTTTTAAAGGTCATTTTGGATATGCATTTTTGATATGTTTTATCATATTTTCCATAAGATTGAATGAAATCATGTCTACTCCAATCACATCCAAAGCTGCATCCAGGCGGCTCTGCTGTGGTCTATTGTGGGGTGTGCAATATGTGCAGCAGGATGGTATATGATCAGTCTAGTCCTGGCAGATCCTCGGGGGCGGGGCTTTTCATAAGACCACACCCACCTTGTAGTGTTTCCCAGCAGGATTAAGCATCCGAATTATGTGAACCCGATACAATTAGAGAAAACTCCTGCAGAATATTTGGGATTGTGTCCTGTGAGATGATGATTGGGGGCGGAGTTCCACCTGTCGCCACAAGTTATAAATCTCCCAGTATGGAGCCGGGGGTGCAGGTACATCTGCTGGGGGGAGGGGCTCCTCTGGGTTTCCTGACTTCGGATCCATCGTCCGGTTCTCTTGTCGTATTCATAAAGTCATAAAAATTTTCCATTAATAAATTTAATTTTGTGCAGTTTTTTTCATTGTTTTTAAAGTTTTAAATGTATATTTTTCTATATTTTTTAATAATATTTTAGATTTTTGCTGTCCCCCCCCCCCCCCATCTGCCTGTGCTTGTACTTTCTATCCCTGGCTCACGCAGCATTAGTATTTTGGGGGCGCCTGTAGCGAGCGCAGCGCAGACCTCCATCCGGCGCACGCTGCAGACCCATCAGATACTTTACAGATCTGAGATTTTTCACGTTATTTTGTATTTCCTGCAGAATGAAATTGTATAAAATGTTTGAGAATGTGGAAGTTCTGATTGTCGGATGCGATGAGCGAACGCGGAGCGCACATCCCGCCGCACGCAGGGGGAGGGGCTTAGTCCTGGGTGTTACAATGTATCTCTCTGTATAATGATGCAGTGCAATCTGATTGGCTGTGCTGTATCACTAGAATTCCTGTAGCACCAGCGGCCGCCCCATCCCCCGCACTTATTGGGGAGCCGCGTGTGTGCGCTCTTCATACAATGGTTGTTATACGGATCCTGATTCCAGAATGTAAGAAAGATGATTGTTGTTTATACTTCAAATAAACATATTTTTCTTTATGAAGACAATGGACTGATTTCTCCCGATATAGCAGCAGAATAGTGAGTGCAGCTCTGGGGTATAATACAGGATGTAACTCAGGATCAGTACAGGATAAGTAATGCCATGTATGTACACAGTGACTGCACCAGCAGCAGAATAGTGAGTGCAGCTCTGGAGTATAATACAGGATGTAACTCAGGATCAGTACAGGATAAGTAATGTCATGTATGTACAGTGACTGCACCAGCAGCAGAATAGTGAGTGCAGCTCTGGAGTATAATACAGGATGTAACTCAGGATCAGTACAGGATAAGTAATGTCATGTATGTACACAGTGACTGCACCAGCAGCAGAATAGTGAGTACAGCTCTGGGGTATAATACAGGATGTAACTCAGGATCAGTACAGGATAAGTAATGCCATGTATGTACACAGTGACTGCACCAGCAGCAGAATAGTGAGTGCAGCTCTGGAGTATAATACAGGATGTAACTCAGGATCAGTACAGGATAAGTAATGCCATGTATGTACACAGTGACTGCACCAGCAGCAGAATAGTGAGTGCAGCTCTGGAGTATAATACAGGATGTAACTCAGGGTCAGTACAGGATAAGTAATGTCATGTATGTACAGTGACTGCACCAGCAGCAGAATAGTGAGTGCAGCTCTGGAGTATAATACAGGATGTAACTCAGGATCAGTACAGGATAAGTAATGTCATGTATGTACAGTGACTGCACCAGCAGCAGAATAGTGAGTGCAGCTCTGGGGTATAATACAGGATGTAACTCAGGATCAGTACAGGATAAGTAATGTTATGTATGTACACAGTGACTGCACCAGCAGCAGAATATTGAGTGCAGCTCTGGGGTATAATACAGGATGTAACTCAGGATCAGTACAGGATAAGTAATGTCATGTATGTACACAGTGACTGCACCAGCAGCAGAATAGTGAGTACAGCTCTGGGGTATAATACAGGATGTAACTCAGGATCAGTACAGGATAAGTAATGCCATGTATGTACACAGTGACTGCACCAGCAGCAGAATAGTGAGTGCAGCTCTGGAGTATAATACAGGATGTAACTCAGGGTCAGTACAGGATAAGTAATGTCATGTATGTACACAGTGACTGCACCAGCAGCAGAATAGTGAGTGCAGCTCTGGGGTATAATACAGGATGTAACTCAGGATCGGTACAGGATAAGTAATGTCATGTATGTACAGTGACTGCACCAGCAGCAGAATAGTGAGTGCAGCTCTGGGGTATAATACAGGATGTAACTCAGGATCAGTACAGGATAAGTAATGTCATGTATGTACACAGTGACTGCACCAGCAGCAGAATAGTGAGTACAGCTCTGGGGTATAATACAGGATGTAACTCAGGATCAGTACAGGATAAGTAATGCCATGTATGTACACAGTGACTGCACCAGCAGCAGAATAGTGAGTGCAGCTCTGGAGTATAATACAGGATGTAACTCAGGGTCAGTACAGGATAAGTAATGTCATGTATGTACACAGTGACTGCACCAGCAGCAGAATAGTGAGTGCAGCTCTGGGGTATAATACAGGATGTAACTCAGGATCGGTACAGGATAAGTAATGTCATGTATGTACAGTGACTGCACCAGCAGCAGAATAGTGAGTGCAGCTCTGGGGTATAATACAGGATGTAACTCAGGATCAGTACAGGATAAGTAATGCCATGTATGTACACAGTGACTGCACCAGCAGCAGAATAGTGAGTGCAGCTCTGGGGTATAATACAGGATGCAACTCAGGATCAGTACAGGATAAGTAATGTCATGTATGTACAGTGACTGCACCAGCAGCAGAATAGTGAGTGCAGCTCTGGGGTATAATACAGGATGCAACTCAGGATCAGTACAGGATAAGTAATGTCATGTATGTACACAGTGACTGCACCAGCAGCAGAATAGTGAGTGCAGCTCTGGGGTATAATACAGGATGTAACTCAGGATCAGTATAGGATAAGTAATGTCATGTATATACACAGTGACTGCACCAGCAGCAGAATAGTGAGTGCAGCTCTGGGGTATAATACAGGATGTAACTCAGGATCAGTACAGGATAAGTAATGTCATTTATGTACACAGTGACTGCACTAGCAGCAGAATAGTGAGTGCAGCTCTGGGGTATAATACAGGATGTAACGCAGGGTCAGTAGCTCCTATCCGTATGCTTCTGCTTTACACTGCAGCTGCTCCTATGTCCTCCATGTTTATAATGTGCATAGGTGACATTATGATATGAAGCTGTTGCACTCAGGCTGAGGGTTAGGAGCCCCTATAGCTGTTCAGTGCAGGACTCCTGGAGCCGGAGTATATAGTAGTATATAATAGTACATGTAGTATATTGTAGTATATAGCAGTAAACGTAGTATATGTAGTATATAGCAGTACATGTAGTATATAGTGTAGTGTATGTAGTATATAGTAGTATATAGCAGTGCATGTAGTATATAGCAGTACATGTAGTATATAGTAGTATATAGCAGTACATGTAGTATATATTAGTGTATAGTAGTACATGTAGTATATAGTGTAGTATATGTAGTATATAGCAGTACATGTAGTATATAGTAGTATATAGCAGTACATGTAGTATATAGTAGTATATAGCAGTACATGTAGTATATAGTGTAGTATATAGCAGTACATGTAGTATATAGTAGTATATAGCAGTACATGTAGTATATAGTGTAGTATATGTAGTATATAGCAGTACATGTAGTATATAGTAGTATATAGCAGTACACGTAGTATATAGTAGTATATAGCAGTACACGTAGTATATAGTAGTATATAGCAGTACATGTAGTTTATAGTAGTATATAGCAGTACATGTAGTATATAGTGTAGTATATGTAGTATATAGCAGTACATGTAGTATATAGCAGTACATGTAGTATATAGCAGTACATGTAGTATATAGTGTAGTATATGTAGTATATAGCAGTACATGTAGTATATAGTAGTATATAGCAGTACATGTAGTATATAGTGTAGTATATGTAGTATATAGCAGTACATGTAGTATATAGCAGTACATGTAGTATATAGCAGTACATGTAGTATATAGCAGTACATGTAGTATATAGTGTAGTATATGTAGTATATAGCAGTACATGTAGTTTATAGTAGTATATAGCAGTACATGTAGTATATAGTGTAGTATATGTAGTATATAGCAGTACATGTAGTATATAGCAGTACATGTAGTATATAGCAGTACATGTAGTATATAGTAGTATATAGCAGTACATGTAGTTTATAGTAGTATATAGCAGTACATGTAGTATATAGCAGTACATGTAGTATATAGCAGTACATGTAGTTTATAGTGTAGTATATAGCAGTACATGTAGTATATAGTAGTATATAGCAGTACATGTAGTATATAGTAGTATATAGCAGTACATGTAGTATATAGTAGTATATAGCAGTACATGTAGTATATAGTGTAGTATATGTAGTATATAGCAGTACATGTAGTATATAGTAGTATATAGCAGTACATGTAGTATATAGTGTAGTATATGTAGTATATAGCAGTACATGTAGTATATAGTAGTATATAGCAGTACATGTAGTATATAGCAGTACATGTAGTATATAGTGTAGTATATAGTAGTATATAGCAGTACATGTAGTATATAGTGTAGTATATGTAGTATATAGCAGTACATGTAGTATATAGCAGTACATGTAGTATATAGCAGTACATGTAGTATATAGCAGTATATAGCAGTACATGTAGTTTATAGTAGTATATAGCAGTACATGTAGTATATAGCAGTACATGTAGTATATAGCAGTACATGTAGTTTATAGTGTAGTATATAGCAGTACATGTAGTATATAGTAGTATATAGCAGTACATGTAGTATATAGTAGTATATAGCAGTACATGTAGTATATAGTAGTATATAGCAGTACATGTAGTATATAGTGTAGTATATGTAGTATATAGCAGTACATGTAGTATATAGTAGTATATAGCAGTACATGTAGTATATAGTGTAGTATATGTAGTATATAGCAGTACATGTAGTATATAGTAGTATATAGCAGTACATGTAGTATATAGCAGTACATGTAGTATATAGCAGTACATGTAGTATATAGCAGTATATAGCAGTACATGTAGTTTATAGTAGTATATAGCAGTACATGTAGTATATAGCAGTACATGTAGTATATAGCAGTACATGTAGTTTATAGTGTAGTATATAGCAGTACATGTAGTATATAGTAGTATATAGCAGTACATGTAGTATATAGTAGTATATAGCAGTACATGTAGTATATAGTAGTATATAGCAGTACATGTAGTATATAGTGTAGTATATGTAGTATATAGCAGTACATGTAGTATATAGTAGTATATAGCAGTACATGTAGTATATAGTGTAGTATATGTAGTATATAGCAGTACATGTAGTATATAGTAGTATATAGCAGTACATGTAGTATATAGCAGTACATGTAGTATATAGTGTAGTATATAGTAGTATATAGCAGTACATGTAGTATATAGTAGTATATAGCAGTACATGTAGTATATAGTAGTATATAGCAGTACATGTAGTATATAGTGTAGTATATGTAGTATATAGCAGTGCATGTAGTATATAGTGTAGTATATGTAGTATATAGCAGTGCATGTAGTATATAGTGTAGTATATGTAGTATATAGCAGTACATGTAGTATATAGCAGTACATGTAGTATATAGTAGTACATGTAGTATATAGCAGTATATGTAGTATATAGTAGTATATAGCAGTATATAGCAGTACATGTAGTATATAGCAGTACATGTAGTATATAGTGTAGTATATGTAGTATATAGTAGTATATAGCAGTACATGTAGTATATAGTAGTATATAGCAGTACATGTAGTATATAGTATATATGGACCTTGCTGTCATATACCAGGTGTATTCCTGCCCCTATAACATTATATAACGTAACATCCTTCTGCCGGAACCTTCGCTCACCTCCTCTGTTCCCCGGGGACGGATTTCCCGTTGCACCGCGGCTCAGTAACTTCCCGGCGTGCTCCGCAAACTGCCTTCCTCTTCCGGTTTGTGGCTGTAGCTGAGCAGCGGTGAGTGCGGCCCCGGGAGCGGGGAATCTGGGTTCATCCTCCGCCGGGGATCCGTGCACCGGGGTGAGGACAGTGGGGGTAGCGGAGGACACGGCGCGGGGCCCGGGGGGAGCCTCATGTCCAGGCCCGGGGTTACCGGGCTGTGTATAGGCGGCTGTGCAGGGGCTATGGGGGACCCCGGGCCGGGAGCAGAGGGGAGGCCGGAGCTCTGGGGGTCTCTGCTCCCTCCTGCACGGACACTGGAGGCTCCTGGTTTGGGGGACACTTTGTGGCTGGTAACCCTGGTTCTGGTACCGCTGGTGCTGGGCCCATGTGAGGTTCTGCAGCTTCCTCTGTGGTGCCGGATCCTCTTCCTCTATTTTCTGTTATTGGAGTTTTATAGCTTTGGGCTGCAGCTTCACCTGTGACCCCCCCCCCCCCCCGGTTGGTTTTGGGGTGCACCATGTCTGTTCCCTGCTCTGTGTGGGGTTCAGTGGTTGTGGACCTCACAGTATGTGTTTGTGGCTGGGTCCCCCTCCCGTGAACGGCTGCTGGGGGGTCCGGCCTGTGATTGGCTGCCGGGGGTGGGGGGGTCCCCCCTCCCTTGTATTCGCTGTTCCCTTTAAATATTCGTGAAAGTATCTAATTCTTTGTTTTCTTCTTCTTTAGGATTCATCATGGCAAAGTCCAAGAATCACACAACTCACAACCAGTGTAAGTGTCGCCCCCCGCAGGCTCCTGTGTGCATGGTCCCCGTCCCCTCTGTGCCCCTCCACTCGCTCAGGCCTGGATGTAATTTTGTGTCTTTATCTTTCAGCTCGCAAATGGCACAGGAACGGCATCAAAAAGCCGCGGTCTCAGAGATACGAGTCTCTTAAAGGGGTGAGTACCGGCGGGTAGAACTATCCTGTGCTAATGGACTGCGGCCCGGTCACTGCATGCGCTTGGTTCTGGTCTGGCTACTTGTGTTCCTTGGGTTTGTCAGGTTTATGGTCATTCTCGCAGCTGAAGTTCTGTCACTCTGTATCGGTGGATCCGAGCGCTCTCAGGTCCTGCACAGAATTGTTACTGCTGAAGTGTTTGTTACATTTTCCCCCGAGCTTAGAAAATCCAAACCCTTCACACTGATGTAAGAGGTTCCTGCTTCCCCATAACTGTGTGTATACAACCATGATGCCGGGAGTCCTGTGGTGGGTCTGTGGGTGCCGGCCGCGCTGTGCTCCTCGATCCATGGACTCGCCACAGGAAAATGTTATCAGCCTGGGACGGGATCGGACCCTCCGTGCAGGAATAAGATGGTTTCCGGGTGGTAACGAGCAGATTCTCCATGTTATGGTGGGGAAGTGTTGGATACACCTGTATTTGGGGGATACACTTGTTGTATTTGGGCTTTTGCTGGTCCGTGTGGTGCAGTCCTGGGGTTCCTGTCCCTGTGGATTGGGGGGGGGGTGTCCTTGTTTGGCTTCAGCTCACTGTGGGTTGAGGTCTGCACATTGTAACCACAGTTATTCCTTCCATACATCAGATTCTAAATCTGACATGTGGGCGGGGTCAGTGCAGGTTAGCTACAGTCAATACCCAGGTGACCTCCTGAAAGGGTTCCTGGGATAGGACACTGATGTTGGATCCACACGCCCCATCGCTCAGGTGGAAGGGGTTACTCTGCAGCAGTGGAGCGGGTTTGTGGCTTCACCCCTTGCACAGCCGCCACGTGTCACCCCCCGTTCTCTTTTGGTTGTCACAATGTGAATGTGATCTGTGGGGCAGGGAGGGGGGGGGGTCCATGGCTCATCACAGCGATTATCACTTTTTGCTCTTCTCCCCCTCACACTTTTCCTCGTGTTTTTCAGGTTGACCCCAAGTTTCTGAGGAACATGCGCTTCGCCAAGAAACACAATAAGAAAGGACTGAAGAAGATGCAGGCGAACCAAGCCAAGAGCGTGAAATAGTCGCCCCCTGTGCCCCGCGCTGTACGAATAAAAACAAAATCTGTACAATCTGATCTGTGTCTTGTATAGAATCTGACCTGCAATTATAGCTAAAGGCTGCAGAGCATCGCGGCTGCACCCGCAGCTCACACCCCAGTGTGCAGGACCCCCCTGTGTGAATACAATATGGAATGGGTGCAGGAGCTTTAGGAAGCTATTGGAGGGCGTCTCTCCAAGGATTCTGGTGTAGTTGTGATTTTCAGATCCCCATTGTCAGGTGGGTGGAGCCTCTGTGGACGCTGTCTAGCTGGCGTATTGTGTACTTGAGCTATGCTAATCAGGCTTTCTAGGGTTGGTTGGTTCTGTCTGGCTCCACCCATTTATCATAGAATGGCTGAGAACACTGGGGACCCCCCCCCCTTCTATGTGGGGAGTTGGGGGGGGGGTGAGTGATTCTTTTATCCATGGATGATGATGGGTTCTACAACTTTTATACATTATAACAACTTCAGAAACATTGTCTCCTCCCTTCTAGTTTTCATGTAACGTGTATATATATATATATATATATATATATATATATATATCACACGGCAGATTTTGTTGTGGATTTTTCACCGTTTCCCTCGGTTCTGTGTCGTACTGGACCCATGTGACTTATTTTAAGCAGAATCCTCTAAAGATCTTGGGCTTCAGGCTTCATCCATTGCTGAAAATCGTCTTCAGTATCTGATGTAACTGACATCTACAGCAGAACCGGGGAGAACTACTGGACCCTGGTCGTGGCCGCTCTGAGGGTTCTGCTGCCGTGTGGGTCTCATCTTAGCCATAAAACATAGTTTTGGTCCACACGTAACCTGAGAATGGTCCCTCTGTCTCTTCCTGGGTGACGCGGTGGTTCTGGTCAGCGGCAGCACTGGACCTGTGTCAAGGTCCTTGCTTGGTTATTGTTTGCGTTACAAACAATAGTCTTGTCAAAGGGTGATAAATGTGAGATTTCGGAGGTGGGTGATGCCCATCCGCTCCGCTCCACTCCCCAAGCCCCCCCCGCCCCCCAACTGATCTGTCATTGTTGTGGGTCTCAAGTGAACAGGGTTGAACTGACTGCAATTCCAAGCACAGCCACTATACAGTGGTCAGCAGTGTCTTTAGCAGGAAGTGATCCCAAATCCTAGTCCACACACAGACATGTTGGGGGTTGTAGTCCCTCTCGGGCCTCGCTCTGGACATTACACAGGGCAGGTCTCTTGGCAGCGGCTCCTGTTTACCTCTGGTCAGTGTTGAGGTGGAGGTGCACACGAGCCTCGCAGGGGCCCCTCTCTGGGGGGGGGGTTGAGTCCTGTTATCTCTCGTGTAGCCGCACAGTCGTACTATCTCGTCATGGTGCCGGTCGTCTCCGTTCTGCTCCTCGTACTGTGTATCGCAGGACGTGGCTATGGCGCAGCGGTGAGTACAGAGTCCACGCAGGGGGAGAGCGGCTGCCGGGATGTGGAGCCTCCGTATACCTGATAAATATTATATATGAAGCACTAAATTGTGATACATCCTGCAGGGTAAAGCATGGAGGGTGGTGGCAGCACAAGGGCTTCCACGTGTATCTATCACCAGAGTCTGGATATCGGGTGCAGATCTGTTCAGTGGTCGGTAACAAAACTGCAGAGATCAATATTATAAACATGAGAACCTGTGATCCGGACGGAGCTTCCATGTATCCTCATCATTCTCTAAGATCTGCTCAGTCCAAGACTCTGCAGCTCACAGAGGGGGCAGGTTACACAGAAACCAAGGCTGCTGCAGGTAATGCTAAGGGACTAGCCCTAAGGGGGACATTAATCATAGGGGGTCTCAGGTTCGCCTATTTTTTGTTCTTTTTGGCTACTGATCTGTGATGGATCTGGTTCTGCCTTAGTAAATGCATTTTGGAATTGTCTCATGTCCCATTCATTTGTGCCAAATTTGGCGCAAATTGTTAGATCTCATTTGTGAGCAATAATGAAAGGAGACTGAGAGAATGTGACAGAAGGTTCAGGGCGTCATCTCTGCACCAAAACCTATCATTGTGATGTAACTGCAGGGACTAAATGTGACAGAGATGTAAAAAAAAAAAAAAAATTCTTGCTGAAATGAGTCTTTGCCTTTTTTATTATAATGTGCAGGAAATGGAGACTGATAATATTCTCCGATCTGTACAATAAGACAATAATCACTCCCAGAGATGATCCCATAGACAATGATAAAACTGCTCCGAAGTATTTTCCATGTTGCATAGAGGGAATTCTTCATTTGGGAACCTAAAATGTATGTTTTTAGTAATGAAAAGTGAAGTTTTTTGGAAGTGCAGCTGCTCGGAGGAGGGGCATTTTCTGCGCCTATTTTGTGCCTTTTTAGGAGCAAAATAGTGATAGATCCGGTGCAAACATCTGTATAGGAGGCTCTCACTATGTCAGATAAGGCGCAGGGACTCAGAACCACTAAGTGCCGAACTTTGCCGTGCGCCAGAAAAGGGCGCATAATTAACGAGATGCGCCAGATTTTTGCGCTAAAAGACGCTCAAAACAGTCTAACAGACTATGATTAATATCCCCCTAAGTGCTTTATGAGAGATAGATGGGAGAGCTATGCAGTAGAGGCCCCTCAGCCTTCTGTGTGCAGTGTATGGGAGACCTCCTAGCCGCCGGTCTCCAGCCCTGAGACCACTGAGAATGGGAGATAGAACCTGCAGGACACGAGTCATACAAATACTGGGTCACTCCTCATATACATGGACTGGACCTACATGGAATATCACGTTGAATACTTTGTTCTGCATAAGTTGAATGTGCTGACAATATCACAAAAATCAATGGATTTAAATTAACCCCCAAAATTAAAGTGGAAAAACACACTAAAGGCTGATCCAACTTTGATGTTATGTCCAAAACCAAGACAAAATGAGGCTCAGTAGTGTGTGTGGCCTCCACGTGCCTGTATGTCCTCCCTACAACACCTGGGCATGCTCCTGATGAGGTCAGTAGTGTGAATGGCCTCCATGTGCCTGTATGTCCTCTCTACAACACCTCGGCATGCTCCTGATGAGGTCAGTAGTGTGTGGCCTCCATGTGCCTGTATGTCCTCTCTACAACGCCTTGGCATGCTCCTGATGAGGTCAGTAGTGTGTGTGGCCTCCATGTGCCTGTATGACCTCCCTACAACACCTGGGCATGCTCCTGATGAGGTCAGTAGTGTGTGTGGCCTCCATGTGCCTGTATGACCTCCCTACAACACCTGGGCATGCTCCTGATGAGGCTCAGTATTGTGTGTGGCCTCCATGTGCCTGTATGACCTCCCTACAACACCTCGGCATGCTCCTGATGAGGCTCAGTAGTGTGTGTGGCCTCCATGTGCCTGTATGACCTTACTACAACACCTGGGCATGCTCCTGATGAGGCTCAGTATTGTGTGTGGCCTCCACGTGCCTGTATGACCTCCCTACAACACCTGGGCATGCTCCTGATGAGGCTCAGTATTGTGTGTGGCCTCCACGTGCCTGTATGACCTCTCTACTACACCTGGGCATGCTCCTGATGAGGATCAGTATTTTGTGTGGCCTCCATGTGCCTGTATGACCTCCCTACAACACCTGGGTATGCTCCTGATGAGGGCAGTAGTGTGTGAGACCTCCACATGCTTGTATGACTTCCCTACAACGCCTCGGCATGCTCCTGATGAGGGCAGTAGTGTGTATGGCCTCCATGTGCCTCTATGACCTCTCTACAACACCTGGGCATGCTCCTGATGAGGTCAGTAGTGTGTGTGTGGCCTCCATGTGCCTGTATGACCTCCCTACAACACCTGGGCATGCTCCTGATGAGGTCAGTAGTGTCTGTGGCCTCCATTTGCCTGTATGACCTCCCTACAAAACCTGGGCATGCTCCTGATGAGGCTCAGTAGTGTGTGAGACCTCCACATGCTTGTATGACTTCCCTACAACACCTTGGCATGCTGCTGATGAGGCTCATATTGTGTGTGGCCTCCACGTGTCTGTATGACCTCCCTACAACACCTGGGCATGCTCCTGATGAGGTCAGTTTTGTGTGTGGCCTCCACGTGTCTGTATGTCCTCTCTACAACACTTGGGCATGCTCCTGATGAGGCTCAGTATTGTGTGTGGCCTCCATGTGCCTGTATGACCTCCCTACAACACCTGGGCATGCTTCTGATGAGGCTCAGTATTGTGTGTGGCCTCCATGTGCCTGTATGACCTCCCTACAACACCTGGGCATACTACTGATGAGGCTCAGTAGTGTGTATGGCCTCCATTTGCCTGTATGTCCTCTTTACAACAGCTGGGCATGCTCCTGATGAGGCTCAGTATTGTGTGTGGCCACCAAATGCCTGTATGACCTCCCTATTACACCTGGGCATGCTTCTGATGAGGTCAGTATTGTGTGTGGCCTCCACGTGCCTGTATGACCTCTCTACAACACCTGGGCATGCTCCTGATGAGGCTCAGTATTGTGTGTGGCCACCAAATGCCTGTATGACCTCCCTATTACACCTGGGCATGCTTCTGATGAGGTCAGTATTGTGTGTGGCCACCAAATGCCTGTATGACCTCCCTACAACACCTGGGCATGCTTCTGATGAGGTCAGTATTGTGTGTGGCCTCCACGTGCCTGTATGACCTCTCTACAACACCTGGGCATGCTGCTGATGAGGTCAGTAGTGTGTGTGGCCTCCATGTGCCTGTATGACCTTACTACAACACCTGGGCATGCTCCTGATGGGGTCAGTAGTGTGTGTGGCCTCCACGTGCCTGTATGACCTCCCTACAACACCTGGGCATGCTCCTGTTGAGGTCAGTAGTGTGTGTCGTCTCCATATGCCTGTATGACCTCCCTACAACACCTGGGCATGCTCCAGATGAGGGCAGTAGTGTGTATGGCCTCTACGTGCCTCTATGACCTCCCTACAACACCTGGGCATGCTCCTGATGAGGCTCAGTATTGTGTGTGGCCTCCACGTGCCTGTATGACCTCCCTACAACACCTGGGCATGCTCCTGATGAGGTCAGTAGTGTGTGTGGCCTCCAAGTGCCTGTATGTCCTCTCTACAACACCTGGGCATGCTCGTGATGAGGGCAGTAGTGTGTGTGGCCTCCACGTGCCTGTATGACCTCCCTACAACACCTGGGCATGCTCCTGATGAGGTCAGTAGTGTGTGTGGCCTCCACGTGCCTGTATGACCTCCCTACAACACCTCGGCATGCTCCTGATGAGGTCAGCAGTGTGTATGGCCACCAAATGCCTGTATGACCTCCCTATTACACCTGGGCATGCTCCTGATGAGGCTCAGTATTGTGTGTGGCCACCAAATGCCTGTATGACCTCTCTACAACACCTGGGCATGCTCCTGATGAGGTAAGTAGTGTGTGTGGCCTCCAGGTGCCTGTATGACCTCGCTACAACACCTGGGCATGCTCCTGATGAGGTGAGTATTGTGTGTGGCCTCCACGTGCCTGTATGACCTCCCTACAACACCTGGGCATGCTCCTGATGAGGTCAGTAGTGTGTGTGGCCTCCATGTGCCTCTATGACCTTACAACAGCACCTGGCCATGCTACTCATGAGGTCAGTAGAGTGTGTGGTCTCCAGGTGCCTGTATGACCTCGCTACAACACCTCGGCATGCTCCTGATGAGGTCAGTATTGTGTGTGGCCTCCATGTGCCTCCATGACCTCTATATAACACCTGGGCATGCTGCTGATGAGGCTCAGTATTGTGTGTGGCCTCCACGTGTCTGTATGACCTCCCTACAACACCTGGGCATGCTCCTGATGAGGTCAGTAGTGTGTGTCGTCTCCATATGCCTGTATGACCTCCCTACAACACCTGGGCATGCTCCGGATGAGGGCAGTAGTGTGTATGGCCTCTACGTGCCTCTATGACCTCCCTACAACACCTGGGCATGCTCCTGATGAGGCTCAGTATTGTGTGTGGCCTCCACGTGCCTGTATGACCTCCCTACAACACCTGGGCATGCTCCTGATGAGGTCAGTAGTGTGTGTGGCCTCCAAGTGCCTGTATGTCCTCTCTACAACACCTGGGCATGCTCATGATGAGGGCAGTAGTGTGTGTGGCCTCCACGTGCCTGTATGACCTCCCTACAACACCTGGGCATGCTCCTGATGAGGTCAGTAGTGTGTGTGGCCTCCACGTGCCTGTATGACCTCCCTACAACACCTCGGCATGCTCCTGATGAGGTCAGCAGTGTGTGTGGCCACCAAATGCCTGTATGACCTCCCTATTACACCTGGGCATGCTCCTGATGAGGCTCAGTATTGTGTGTGGCCACCAAATGCCTGTATGACCTCTCTACAACACCTGGGCATGCTCCTGATGAGGCTCAGTATTGTGTGTGGCCACCAAATGCCTGTATGACCTCTCTACAACACCTGGGCATGTTCCTGATGAGGTAAGTAGTGTGTGTGGCCTCCAGGTGCCTGTATGACCTCGCTACAACACCTGGGCATGCTCCTGATGAGGTGAGTATTGTGTGTGGCCTCCACGTGCCTGTATGACCTCCCTACAACACCTGGGCATGCTCCTGATGAGGTCAGTAGTGTGTGTGGCCTCCATGTGCCTCTATGACCTTACAACAGCACCTGGCCATGCTACTCATGAGGTCAGTAGAGTGTGTGGTCTCCAGGTGCCTGTATGACCTCGCTACAACACCTCGGCATGCTCCTGATGAGGTCAGTATTGTGTGTGGCCTCCACGTGTCTGTATGACCTCCCTACAACACCTGGGCATGCTCCTGATGGGGTCAGTAGTGTGTGTGGCCTCCACGTGCCTGTATGACCTCCCTACAACACCTGGGCATGCTCCTGATGAGGTCAGTACTGTGTGTGGTCTCCACGTGCCTGTATGTACTCCCTACAACACCCCTGCATGCTCCTGATGAGGTCAGTATTGTGTGTCGCCTCCATATGCCTGTATGACCTCCCTACAACACCTCGGCATGCTCCTGATGAGGTCAGTAGTGTGTATGGCCTCCACGTGCCTATATGACCTCCCTCCAACGCCTCGGCATGCTCCTGATGAGGGCAGTAGCGTGTGTGGCCTCCATGTGCCTCTTTGACCTCCCTACAACACTTGGGCATGCTCCTGATGAGGGCAGTAGTGTGTATAGCCTCCACGTGCCTCTATGACCTCCCTACAGCACCTGGGCATTCTCCTGATGAGGTCAGTAGTGTGTGTGGCCTCCATGTGCCTCTATGACCTCCCTACAACACCTGGGCATGCTCCTGATGAGGCTCAGTATTGTGTATGGCCTCCACGTGCCTGTATGACCTCCCTACAACACCTGGGCATGCTCCTGATAAGGTCAGTAGTGTGTGTGGCCTCCACGTGCCTCTATGACCTTACTACAACACTTGGCCATGCTCCTCATGAGGTCAGTAGTGTGTGTGGCCTCCATGTGCCTCTATGACCTCCCTACAACACTTGGGCATGCTCCTGATGAGGCTCAGTAGTGTGTGTGGCCTCCATGTGTCTGTATGACCTCCCTACAACACTTGGGCATGCTACTGATGGGGTCAGTAGTGTGTGTGGTCTCCACGTGCCATCTAACTTCACCCATACACAGTATAATTCCCCCTTAGTGTCCCCTCTTATCTCCTCCTCATACTGTGGCTCCTCATGTCCTCCTAATATTGTGGCCTCTTCCCTTTATATTCTGGCCCCTCACCTCCCCCTCATATTGTGGCATCTCGTCTCCCCCTCATATTTTTGGACCTTCATCCATATTGTGGCCCCTCTCATCACCCCCTCATATTGTGGCCTCTCATCTCCTCCTCATATTGTGGCCTCATCTCCCCCTCATTTTGTGTCCTCTCATCTCCTCCTCATATTGTGTCCTCTCATCTCCTCCTCATATTGTGGCCTCTCATCTCCCCCTCATATTGTGGCCTCTCATCTCCCCCTCATATTGTGGCCTCTCATCTCCCCATCATATTGTGTCCTCTCATCTCCTCCTCATATTGTGGCCTCTCATCTCCCCCTCATATTGTGGCCTCTCATCTCCCCATCATATTGTGATCTCTCATCGCCCCCTCATATTGTGGCCTCTCATCTCCCCCTCATATTGTGGACCTTCCTCTCCCCCTCATATTGTGGCCACTCCTCTCCCCCTCATATTGTGGCCCCTTCTCTCCCCCTCATATTGTGGCCCCTCCTCTCCCCCTCATATTGTGGCCCCTTCTCTCCCCCTCATATTGTGGCCACTCCTCTCCCCCTCATATTGTGGCCCCTTCCTCTCCCCCTCATATGTGGCCTCTCATCTCTCCCTCATATTGTGGCCACTCCTCTGCCCCTCATATTGTGGCCCCTTCCTCTCCCCCTCATATTGTGGCCCCTCACCTCCCCCTCATATTGTGGCCTCTCACCTCCCCCTCATATTGTGGCCTCTCATCTCCTCCTCATATTGTGACCTCTCTCACCTCCCCCTCATATTGTGGCCCTTTCCTCTCCCCCTCATATTGTGGCCCCTCACCTCTCCCTCATATTGTGGCCTCTCATCTGTTCCTCATATTGTGTCCTCTCATCTCCTCCTCATATTGTGGCCTCTCATCTCCCCCTCATATTGTGGCCTCTCATCTCCTCCTCATATTGTGGCCTCTCATCTGCTCCTCATATTGTGTCCTCTCATTTCCCCCTCATATTGTGGCCTCTCATCTCCCCCTCATATTGTGGCCTCCCATCTCCCCCTCATATTGTGGCCTCTCATCTGCTCCTCATATTGTGTCCTCTCATCTCCCCCTCATATTGTGGCCTCTCATCTCCCCCTCATATTGTGGCCTCTCATCTCCCCCTCATATTGTGGCCTCTCATCTCCTCCTCATATTGTGGTCCCTCATCTCCTCCTCATATTGTGGCCTCTCATCTCCCCCTCATATTGTGACCCCTCCTCTCCCCCTCATATTTTAACCCCTCCATCGTGTTTCCTCATTCTCTCAGTCAAAGGTTCCGCTATTAATGTATCAGACCTTGATACTTTTTTACAAAACTTGTGAACCAATAAACAGAATCACATCCAGGGGGGGGGGGGGGGGAGGGGTATTAACCAGAAGTGATTATACACGTCTGGTGCCAGGACTCACATCTGACCCCCAGGCTCCGCCCCCCCCCCCCTCTGTGCTATATACGTCTCTGAGGATTATAATGTTATAACGTTACAGGTGCAGCCGCCGCTGCTCATCCACAATATGGACGTCGACTGTAAAGTCACATCGCGTTTCGCTCGCACCTCGATAGAAGCCAAAATCGAGAACCGTCTGAACTCGTCCCATGAAGCCGTGTTTGACGTGGAACTTCCTAAAACCGCATTTATTACCAACTTCAGCATGTGAGTCCTTGTCCGGGACAGTCCTGGGTCCTGAATACAATAATATATATAATAATGAGGGGGGGGGGGGGATAACACAACCCATCATTGTCTCCCCATTACACATGTATCCGTGTGTCTCCTGATTCATTGGGGTCAGAGGTCGCCCCGGATCCTAATCACTAATGTACATTTCCCTCTCCGTCCATCACTAAGGACCATTGATGGCGTCACCACTGTCGGTGCAGTGAAGAAGAAGGATGAAGCGGATCAGGAGTACGGACGAGCCGCGGCCAAGGGCCAAAACGCCGGACTGGTCCAGTATGATCCCCCGACTGTATAATCAGCTATGTCCCCCCCATCCTCTATATGTCCCCCACCCCGTCCTCTATATGTCCCCCCCATCCTCTATATGTCCCCCACCCCGTCCTCTATATGTCCCCCACCCCGTCCTCTATATGTCCCCCCCGTCCTCTATATGTCCCCCACCCCGTCCTCTATATGTCCCCCACCCCGTCCTCTATATGTCCCCCACCCGTCCTCTATATGTCCCCCACCCCGTCCTCTATATGTCCCCCACCCGTCCTTTATATGTCCCCCACCCGTCCTCTATATGTCCCCCACCCCGTCCTCTATATGTCCCCCACCCGTCCTTTATATGTCCCCCACCCCGTCCTCTATATGTCCCCCACCCGTCCTCTATATGTCCCCCACCCCGTCCTCTATATGTCCCCCACCCGTCCTCTATATGTCCCCCACCCCGTCCTCTATATGTCCCTCACCCGTCTTCTATATGTCCCCACCCCGTCCTCTATATGTCCCCCACCCCGTTCTCTATATGTCCCCCACCCCGTCCTCTATATGTCCCCCACCCTGTCCTCTATATGTCCCCACCCCGTCCTCTATATGTCCCCCACCCCGTTCTCTATATGTCCCCCACCCCGTCCTCTATATGTCCCCCACCCTGTCCTCTATATGTCCCCACCCCGTCCTCTATATGTCCCCCACCCTGTCCTCTATATGTCCCCACCCTGTCCTCTATATGTCCCCCACCCTGTCCTCTATATGTCCCCCACCCCGTCCTCTATATGTCCCCCACCCCGTCCTCTATATGTCCCCCACCCTGTCCTCTATATGTCCCCACCCTGTCCTCTATATGCCATGCATCTCCTTTACGTCCCCTTACCCTGATCTGTATTTGCCTCATAGTCTTCTATACATCCTGTGTGTGTGACTGTACCCCAACTTCCAAGTCCTGACCCATAGGACAAGTGTTATGTGCAGACCCCTGTATCTGTGATCCCTGTACCTGTGTGACCCCCTGTACCTGTGTGACCCCCTGTATCTGTGTGACCCCCTGTACCTGTGTGACCCCCTGTATCTGTGTGACCCCCTGTATCTGTGTGACCCCCTGTATCTGTGTGACCCCTGTATCTATGTGACCCCTGTATCTGTGTGACCCCTGTATCTGTGTGACCCCTGTATCTGTGTGACCCCCTGTATCTGTGTGACCCCTGTATCTGTGTGACCCCTGTATCTGTGTGACCCCCTGTATCTGTGTGACCCCTGTATCTATGTGACCCCTGTATCTGTGTGACCCCTGTATCTATGTGACCCCTGTATCTATGTGACCCCCTGTATCTGTGTGACCCCCTGTATCTGTGTGACCCCCTGTATCTGTGTGACCCCTGTATCTATGTGACCCCCTGTATCTGTGTGACCCCCTGTATCTGTGTGGCCCCTGTATCTGTGTGACCCCCTGTATCTGTGTGACCCCTGTATCTGTGTGACCCCCTGTGTCTGTGTGACCCCCTGTATCTCTGTGACCCCTGTATCTATGTGACCCCCTGTGTCTGTGTGACCCCCTGTATCTGTGTGACCCCCTGTGTCTGTGTGACCCCCTGTATCTCTGTGACCCCTGTATCTATGTGACCCCTGTATCTGTGTGACCCCTGTGTCTGTGACCCTTGTATCTGTGTGACCCCCTGTATCTGTGTGACCCCTGTATCTGTGTGACCCCCTGTATCTGTGTGACCCCCTGTACCTGTGTGACCCCCTGTATCTGTGTGACCCCCTGTGTCTGTGTGACCCCCTGTATCTCTGTGACCCCTGTATCTATGTGACCCCCTGTGTCTGTGTGACCCCCTGTATCTGTGTGACCCCCTGTGTCTGTGTGACCCCCTGTATCTCTGTGACCCCTGTATCTATGTGACCCCTGTATCTGTGTGACCCCTGTGTCTGTGACCCTTGTATCTGTGTGACCCCCTGTATCTGTGTGACCCTTGTATCTGTGTGACCCCTGTATCTGTGTGACCCCCTGTATCTGTGTGACCCCGGGGCCGGGTGACCCCTGTATCTGTGTGACCCCCTGTATCTGTGTGACCCCTGTATCTGTGTGACCCCTGTATCTGTGTGACCCCCTGTGTCTGTGTGACCCCCTGTATCTGTGTGATCCCCTGTATCTGTGTGACCCCCTGTACCTGTGTGACCCCCTGTATCTATGTGATCCCCTGTATCTGTGTGACCCCCTGTATCTGTGTGACCCCTGTATCTGTGTGACCCCCTGTATCTGTGTGACCCCTGTATCTGTGTGACCCCCTGTATCTGTGTGACCCCCTGTATCTGTGTGACCCCCTGTATCTGTGTGACCCCTGTATCTGTGTGACCCCTGTATCTGTGTGACCCCCTGTATCTGTGTGACCCCTGTATCTGTGTGACCCCCTGTATCTGTGTGACCCCCTGTATCTGTGTGACCCCTGTATCTGTGTGACCCCCTGTATCTATGTGACCCCCTGTGTCTGTGTGACCCCCTGTATCTGTGTGACCCCCTGTGTCTGTGTGACCCCCTGTATCTCTGTGACCCCTGTATCTATGTGACCCCTGTATCTGTGTGACCCCTGTGTCTGTGACCCTTGTATCTGTGTGACCCCCTGTATCTGTGTGACCCTTGTATCTGTGTGACCCCTGTATCTGTGTGACCCCCTGTATCTGTGTGACCCCGGGGCCGGGTGACCCCTGTATCTGTGTGACCCCCTGTATCTGTGTGACCCCTGTATCTGTGTGACCCCCTGTATCTATGTGACCCCTGTATCTGTGTGACCCCTGTATCTGTGTGACCCCTGTATCTGTGTGACCCCCTGTGTCTGTGTGACCCCCTGTATCTGTGTGATCCCCTGTATCTGTGTGACCCCCTGTACCTGTGTGACCCCCTGTATCTATGTGATCCCCTGTATCTGTGTGACCCCCTGTATCTGTGTGACCCCTGTATCTGTGTGACCCCCTGTATCTGTGTGACCCCTGTATCTGTGTGACCCCCTGTATCTGTGTGACCCCCTGTATCTGTGTGACCCCCTGTATCTGTGTGACCCCTGTATCTGTGTGACCCCTGTATCTGTGTGACCCCCTGTATCTGTGTGACCCCTGTATCTGTGTGACCCCCTGTATCTGTGTGACCCCCTGTATCTGTGTGACCCCTGTATCTGTGTGACCCCCTGTATCTGTGTGACCCCGGGGCCGGGTGACCCCCTGTATCTGTGTGACCCCTGTGTCTGTGTGACCCCCTGTGTCTGTGTGATCCCCTGTATCTGTGTGACCCCCTGTATCTGTGTGACCCCTGTACCTGTGTGACCCCCTGTATCTGTGTGACCCCTGTATCTGTGTGACCCCCTGTATCTGTGTGACCCCCTGTATCTGTGTGACCCCCTGTATCTGTGTGACCCCTGTATCTATGTGACCCCTGTATCTGTGTGACCCCCTGTATCTATGTGACCCCCTGTATCTGTGTGACCCCCTGTATCTGTGTGACCCCTGTATCTATGTGACCCCTGTATCTGTGTGACCCCCTGTATCTGTGTGACCCCTGTATCTGTGTGACCCCCTGTATCTGTGTGACCCCCTGTATCTGTGTGACCCCTGTACCTGTGTGACCCCCTGTATCTGTGTGACCCCTGTATCTGTGTGACCCCCTGTATCTGTGTGACCCCCTGTATCTATGTGACCCCCTGTATCTGTGTAACCCCCTGTACCTGTGTGACCCCCTGTATCTGTGTGACCCCCTGTATCTGTGTGACCCCTGTATCTGTGTGACCCCCTGTATCTATGTGACCCCCTGTATCTGTGTGACCCCCTGTACCTGTGTGACCCCCTGTATCTGTGTGACCCCCTGTATCTGTGTGACCCCTGTATCTATGTGACCCCTGTATCTGTGTGACCCCCTGTATCTGTGTGACCCCCTGTATCTGTGTGACCCCTGTATCTATGTGACCCCTGTATCTGTGTGACCCCTGTATCTATGTGACCCCTGTATCTGTGTGACCCCCTGTATCTGTGTGACCCCTGTATCTATGTGACCCCTGTATCTGTGTGACCCCCTGTATCTGTGTGACCCCTGTATCTATGTGACCCCTGTATCTATGTGACCCCTGTATCTATGTGACCCCTGTATCTGTGTGACCCCCTGTATCTGTGTGACCCCTGTATCTGTGTGACCCCCTGTATCTGTGTGACCCCTGTATCTATGTGACCCCTGTATCTATGTGACCCCTGTATCTATGTGACCCCTGTATCTGTGTGACCCCCTGTACCTGTGTGACCCCCTGTATCTGTGTGATCCTTGTATCTGTGTGACCCCCTGTGTCTGTGTGACCCCCTGTGTCTGTGTGACCCCTGTATCTGTGTGATCCCCTGTGTCTGTGTGACCCCTGTATCTGTGTGATCCCCTGTATCTGTGTGATCCCTGTATCTGTGTGACCCCTGTATCTGTGTGACCCCTGTATCTGTGTGATGCGACCCTGAGATTCATCTCTATGTAGATCGATTGGACGGAAAATGGAGAATTTTCGGATCTCGGTGAACGTTGGGGCGCGGGTCGTGGCCGTATTCAAACTGACGTATGAGGAATTGCTGAAGAGACAGCAGGGGGCGTACCAGCTAGAGCTGAAGGTGAAACCCAAGCAACTGGTGCAGAACTTCCAGGTCCGAACAGAACATCATTGGTTTATTGTCCTGAAATACTCTGTGCTGCGGGGGGCCCAGCTCTGCTAATATGTGCCCCTCAATCTGCGACCTCCCCCAATCCCCTCCTGAAATACTCTGTGCTGCGGGGGGCCCAGCTCTGCTAATATGTGCCCCTCAATCTGCGACCTCCCCCAATCCCCTCCTGAAATACTCTGTGCTGCTGGAGACCCTTCTCCTTTCCCTGTATACCCTCGGCTCACTGTCCGCTTAAACCCTCTGCGCTGCTGACCCTGCCCCCTCCTTTCTCTGCAGATAACAGTAGATATACTGGAGCCGCAGGGAATCCGCTTTGTGAACGCGTTTGGAGGTTTCTTGACCAATGAGCTGCTGGATGTGGTTCAGATCGACCACCAGGGACACGAGGTAACTGCTTGTAGTCCGGGGGTCCGGCGCCCACCAGGGGCTGCGCTCTTAATGGTTTTTATATTTCAGGCTCATGTTCTGTTCAGACCGACCCTGGAGCAGCAGCGGAAATGTCCGGCGTGTACCGAGACCCTTCTGGACGGAGACTTTGTGGTCAAATACGATGTCAACCGGGAGACGTCTGCCGGCAGCCTCCAGGTGGGTGAAAGGACAGACCCTAAAATACCTACAAACCTTCTACAAGTCACCAGCAGATTCCCCTCGGCAGCCTCGGTCTCTGACTGTCAGTTGTCTCGGAGCTGGAGACCGGCTGCCATGATGTCTCCCATACACTGCACACAGCAAGCAGAGGGGGATCTGCCCCATCACTCAGGGGCATCAGGGGCATCACACAGGATATCGGCCCCTTTACATTTTTCATTCTTTGTTTCATTGCAGCCGATTGGTTCTTATTTTTGCTCATTAATGTACATCCCCCATCACGACAGAAATGTAGATATTTTTGCTCATTTATTAAACACGTAAAACTGAAATATCCCAGGAGATAGAAGCTTTCTCTTTACTGCAGCAGCCTCTGTCTATCCCTCTGCATCAGCAGGATCATATAGAACATTATAGAGCAGTACTGCCATGCACTGATGGTAATAAAGCACCTGGGGTGATATAGAAGCTTCCCATTATCTCCAGCAGTCTCTGTCTGTCCCTGTATATCTCCTCTATCACTCAGAGGCATCAGCAGGATCATATAGAACATTATAGAGCAGTACTGCCATGCACTGATGGTAATAAAGCACCTGGGGTGATATAGAAGCTTCCCATTATCTCCAGCAGTCTCTGTCTGTCCCTGTATATCTCCTCTATCACTCAGAGGCATCAGCAGGATCACATAGAACATTATAGAGCAGTACTGCCATGTCCTGATGGTAATAAAGCACCTGGGGTGAGATAGAAACTTCCTATGATCTCCAGCAACCTCTGTATGTAACTGTATATCTCCTCTATCACTCAGAAGGATCAGCAGGATCACATAGAACATTATAGAGCAGTGCTGTCATGTTCTGATGTGAATAAAGCACCTGGAGTGATATAGAAGCTTCCTATTATCTGCAGCAGTCTCTGTCTGTCCCTGTATATTTCCTCTATCACTCAGAGGCATCAGCAGGATCATATAGAACATTATAGAGCAGTGCTGTCATGTACTGATGTAAATAAAGCACTTGGGGTGATATAGAAGCTTCCTATTATCTGCAGCAGCCTCTGTCTGTCCCTGTATATCTCATCTATCACTCAGAAGCATCAGCAGGATCACATAGAACATTATAGAGCAGTGCTGTCATGTACTGATGGTAATAAAGCACCTGGGGTGAGATAGAAGCTTCCTATTATCTCCAGCAGCCTCTGTCTGTCCCTGTATATCTCCTCTATCACTCAGAAGCACCAGCAGGATCACATAGAACATTATAGAGCAGTGCTGTCATGTATTGATGTGAATAAAGCACCTGGGGTGAGATAGAAGCTTCCTATTATCTCCAGCAGCCTCTGCCTGTGTCCCTCCTCTATCTCTGAGCTCCTCCCTCTCCATAGACTCCTGTACAGGACATCACTCGGCCTCTTCCTTCCTTCATCCGCAGATCGTCAATGGTTATTTTGTCCATTACTTTGCTCCCGGCTTCCTACAACGAGTCCCCAAGAACGTGGTGTTTGTCATCGACTGCAGCGGCTCCATGGCAGGACACAAGATCCGACAGGTGAGTGCTCCGGAGCTGCACTCACTATTCTGCATTCTGGGATATTAACCCCTTGTGCTTGGAGCGCAGACGTACGAGGCCTTCATGAAGATTCTGTCGGATTTGCCGGAGGAAGATCGTTTTGGAATCCTGAAGTTCAGCGATCACATTGTGAAGTGGAAGGAGGCTCTCGTGATGGCCACGCCCGACATGATCCAGAGCGCCAAGGAATTCGTCAGCAAAATCACCGCTCAGGGAGGTGCGTTACATTGCAGTGTGGGGGGTCCTCACACTGCTGTGCCCTGTGTATGTTGTTAGTGGCAGCAGGGCTGTGAAATATGGATTTATATTCCAGGATTGTAGCTTCTCCAGGTGCTTTGGGGATGTGTCCTCACACTGCTGTGCTCTGTGCTGCCACTTTGCGTATGATGTTTGTAGCAGCAGGACTGTGAAATATGGATTTATATTCCAGGCTTGTAGCTTCTCCAGGTGCTTTGGGGATGTGTCCTCACACTGCTGTGCTCTGTGTTGCCACTTTGTGTGTGTTGTTAGTAGCAGCAGGACTGTGAAATATGGATTTATATTCCAGGCTTGTAGCTTCTCTAGGTGCTTTGGGGATGTGTCCTCACACTGCTGTGCTCTGTGCTGCCACGTTGTGTATGTTGTTAGTGGCAGCAGGACTGTGAAATATGGATTTATATTCCAGGGTTGTAGCTTCTCCAGGTGGTCTGCAGGTGTGTCCTCACACTGCTGTGTAATCTGCGTTGAACTTACCCATGGCTCCTTCATTCTTTTCTGAATGTCTGCTGTAGTGTTTAACCAGAAGCAGCTATAGCTTTTACTAAGATCAGAAGGGAGCTCAGTGCAGGGATCTGGAAGCACAGCAGTGTGAGGACCAAGGTGAGTGGAGAGTGGATGCACATCAGGACGAGTCACATCGCACATCAGGACGAGTCACATCGCACATCAGGACGAGTCACATCGCACATCAGGGAGAGTCACATCGCACATCAGGACGAGTCACATCGCACATCAGGACGAGTCACATCGCACATCAGGACGAGTCACATCGCACATCAGGACGAGTCACATCGCACATCAGGACGAGTCACATCGCACATCAGGACGAGTCACATCGCACATCAGGACGAGTCACATCGCACGTCAGGACGAGTCACATCGCACGTCAGGACGAGTCACATCGCACGTCAGGACGAGTCACATCGCACGTCAGGACGAGTCACATCGCGCGTCAGGACGAGTCACATCGCGCGTCAGGACGAGTCACATCGCGCGTCAGGACGAGTCACATCGCGCGTCAGGACGAGTCACATCACGCATCAGGACGAGTCACATCGCGCGTCAGGACGAGTCACATCGCGCGTCAGGACGAGTCACATCGCGCGTCAGGACGAGTCACATCGCACGTCAGGACGAGTCACATCGCACATTAGGACGAGTTACATCGCACATCAGGACGAGTCACATCGCACATCAGGACGAGTCACATCGCACATCAGGACGAGTCACATCGCACATCAGGACGAGTCACAACGTCTTATGTCTCCACTCTAGGAACTGATATAAACTCCGCTTTACTCTCCGCCATGAAGATGCTGAAAGATGGACGCGAAGCAGAAATCTCACAGGACGTCAGGACCTCGGCCGTCATCTTCCTCTCTGATGGCGACGCAACATTTGGTACGTGGAGGCGGGGTCACTGGGGGGCGTGTTCTGTGTGATGCGGTGATCCAGGGGATTTCTGTATTTTAGTCTTTCTCTCTTTATTTACTTGACCTTTTTCTCCTTTGAAGGTGAGACAGACAGTGACCTGATAATGAAGAATGTGAGGGAAGCGGCTGATGGCTCCGTGACCTTGTACAGTTTGGGATTTGGCGCTGATCTTGATTACAGCTTCTTGGAAAAAATGTCTTTGGAAAATGGCGGCCTGGCAAGAAGAATTTATCTGGATTCTGACTCTGCCTTACAGCTACAGGTGACTGCAAACTGTGTGTGACCAATAATGGGGCTCAGTGTCCAGATACATTGTATATATGTGAGCAGATAATAATGGCGCTCAGTGTCCAGATACATTGTATATATGTGAGCAGATAATAATGGGGCTCAGTGTCCAGATACATTGTATCATGCTGTGGATGATATAGACAACACCACCAGCACTGTCTTTGTACACTTGATAAAGGGGTACTGTAACCTCGAAACGCGTTGTGTTTTAAGATCCTTAATAAACCGAATTGTATATTACACTCTGAGTGCGCCATCTGGTTGAATTACAAACATAACCCCACTATCCAGGTACATTGTATATATGTGAGCAGATAATAATGGTGCTCAGTGTCCAGATACATTGTATATATGTGAGCAGATAATAATGGTGCTCAGTGTCCAGATACATTGTATATATGTGAGCAGATAATAATGGCGCTCAGTGTCTAGATACATTGTATATATATGAGCAGATAATAATGGTGCTCAGTGTCCAGATACATTGTATATATGTGAGCAGATAATAATGGTGCTCAGTGTCCAGATACATTGTATATATGTGAGCAGATAATAATGGTGCTCAGTGTCCAGATACATTGTATATATGTGAGCAGATAATAATGGTGCTCAGTGTCCAGATACATTGTATATATATGAGCAGATAATAATGGTGCTCAGTGTCCAGATACATTGTATATATGTAAGCAGATAATAATGGTGCTCAGTGTCCAGATACATTGTATATATGTGAGCAGATAATAATGGTGCTCAGTGTCCAGATACATTGAATATATGTGAGCAGATAATAATGGCGCTCAGTGTCCAGATACATTGTATGTATGTGAGCAGATAATAATGGTGCTCAGTGTCCAGTTACATTGTATATATGTGAGCAGATAATAATGGTGCTCAGTGTCCAGATACATTGTATATATGTGAGCAGATAATAATGGTCCTCAGTGTCCAGATACATTGTATATATGTGAGCAAATAATAATGGTGCTCACTGTCCAGATACATTGTATATATGTGAGCAGATAATAATGGCGCTCAGTGTCCAGATACATTGTATATATGTGAGCAGATAATAATGGCGCTCAGTGTCCAGATACATTGTATGTATGTGAGCAGATAATAATGGGGCTCAGTGTCCAGATACATTGAATATATGTGAGCAGATAATAATGGCGCTCAGTGTCCAGATACATTGTATGTATATGAGCAGATAATAATGGTGCTCAGTGTCCAGATACATTGTATATATGTGAGCAGATAATAATGGTGCTCAGTGTCCAGATACATTGTATATATGTGAGCAGATAATAATGGTGCTCAGTGTCCAGATACATTGTATATATGTGAGCAGATAATAATGGCGCACCGTCTCCAGATATTTTGTATATATGTGAGCAGATAATAATGGTGCTCAGTGTCCAGATACATTGTATATATGTGAGCAGATAATAATGGTGCTCAGTGTCCAGATACATTGTATATATGTGAGCAAATAATAATGGTGCTCACTGTCCAGATACATTGTATATATGTGAGCAGATAATAATGGCACTCAGTGTCCAGATACATTGTATATATGTGAGCAGATAATAATGGCGCTCAGTGTCCAGATACATTGTATGTATGTGAGCAGATAATAATGGTGCTCAGTGTCCAGATACATTGTATATATGTGAGCAGATAATAATGGCTCTCAGTGTCCAGATACATTGTATATATGTGAGCAGATAATAATGGTGCTCAGTGTCCAGATACATTGTATATATGTGAGCAGATAATAATGGCGCACCGTCTCCAGATATTTTGTATATATGTGAGCAGATAATAATGGTGCTCAGTGTCCAGATACATTGAATATATGTGAGCAGATAATAATGGTGCTCAGTGTCCAGATACATTGTATATATGTGAGCAAATAATAATGGTGCTCACTGTCCAGATACATTGTATATATGTGAGCAGATAATAATGGCGCTCAGTGTCCAGATACATTGTATATATGTGAGCAGATAATAATGGCGCTCAGTGTCCAGATACATTGTATGTATGTGTGCAGATAATAATGGTGCTCAGTGTACAGATACATTGTATATATGTGAGCAGATAATAATGGCGCTCAGTGTCCAGATACATTGTATATATGTGAGCAGATAATAATGGCGCTCAGTGTCCAGATACATTGTATGTATGTGAGCAGATAATAATGGGGCTCAGTGTCCAGATACATTGAATATATGTGAGCAGATAATAATGGCGCTCAGTGTCCAGATACATTGTATGTATATGAGCAGATAATAATGGTGCTCAGTGTCCAGATACATTGTATATATGTGAGCAGATAATAATGGTGCTCAGTGTCCAGATACATTGTATATATGTGAGCAGATAATAATGGTGCTCAGTGTCCAGATACATTGTATATATGTGAGCAGATAATAATGGCGCACCGTCTCCAGATATTTTGTATATATGTGAGCAGATAATAATGGTGCTCAGTGTCCAGATACATTGTATATATGTGAGCAGATAATAATGGTGCTCAGTGTCCAGATACATTGTATATATGTGAGCAAATAATAATGGTGCTCACTGTCCAGATACATTGTATATATGTGAGCAGATAATAATGGCACTCAGTGTCCAGATACATTGTATATATGTGAGCAGATAATAATGGCGCTCAGTGTCCAGATACATTGTATGTATGTGAGCAGATAATAATGGTGCTCAGTGTCCAGATACATTGTATATATGTGAGCAGATAATAATGGCTCTCAGTGTCCAGATACATTGTATATATGTGAGCAGATAATAATGGTGCTCAGTGTCCAGATACATTGTATATATGTGAGCAGATAATAATGGCGCACCGTCTCCAGATATTTTGTATATATGTGAGCAGATAATAATGGTGCTCAGTGTCCAGATACATTGAATATATGTGAGCAGATAATAATGGTGCTCAGTGTCCAGATACATTGTATATATGTGAGCAAATAATAATGGTGCTCACTGTCCAGATACATTGTATATATGTGAGCAGATAATAATGGCGCTCAGTGTCCAGATACATTGTATATATGTGAGCAGATAATAATGGCGCTCAGTGTCCAGATACATTGTATGTATGTGTGCAGATAATAATGGTGCTCAGTGTACAGATACATTGTATATATGTGAGCAGATAATAATGGCGCTCAGTGTCCAGATACATTGTATATATGTGAGCAGATAATAATGGCGCTCAGTGTCCAGATACATTGGGGCACATTTACTTACCCGGCCCATTCGCGATCCAGCGGCGCTTTCTCTGCACAGGATTCGGGTCCGGCTGGGATTTAAGATGGTAGTTCCTCCGCCGTCCACCAGGTGGCGCTGCAGCGCCGAAAATAATCTTAACGCCCCGGAATGCACCATCCCATAGAAGGTGAAGGTGAGCGCTCCCCAAGCGACACATTTGCGGTTTTTAAATGCGGCGGTTTTTCCGAATACGTCGGGTTTTCGTTCGGCCACGCCCCCCCGATTTCTGTCGCGCGCATGCCGGCCCCGATGCGCCACAATCCGATCGCGTGCGCCAAAAACCCGGGGCAATTCATGTACAAGCGGCGCAAATCGGAAATATTCGGGTAACACGTCGGGAAAACGCGAATCGGGCCCTTAGTAAATGACCCCCATTGTATACATGTGAACAGATAATAATGGTGCTCAGTGTCCAGATACATTGTATATATGTGGGCAGATAATAATGGCGCTCAGTCTCCAGATACATTGTATATATGTGAGCAGATAATAATGGTGCTCACTGTCCAGATACATTGTATATATGCGAGCAGATAATTATGGTGCTCAGTGTCCAGATACATTGTATACATGTGAGCAGATAACAATGGTGCTCAATGTCCAGATACATTGTATATATGTAAGCAGATGATAATGATGCTCAGTGTCCAGATACATTGTAAACATGTGATCAGATAATCATGGTGCTCAGTGTCCAGATACATTGTATATATGTGAGCAGATAATAATGGCGCTCAATGTCCAGATACATTGTATATATGTGAGCAGATAATAATGGCGCTCAATGTCCAGATACATTGTATATATGTGAGAAGATAATAATGGCGCTCAGTGTCCAGATACATTGTATATGTGTGAGCAGATAATAATGGTGCCCACTGTCCAGATACATTGTATATATGCGAGCAGGTAATAATGGCACTCAGTGTCCAGATACATTGTATATATGTGAGCAGATAATAATGGGGCTCAGGGTCCAGATACATTGTACATATGTGAGCAGATAATAATGGGGCTCAGTGTCCAGATACATTGTATATATGTGAGCAGATAATAATGGCGCACAATGTCCAGATACATTGTATATATGTGAGCAGATAATAATGGTGCTCAGTGTCCAGATACATTGTATATATGTGAGCAGATAATAATGGCGCTCAATGTCCAGATACATTGTATATATGTGAGCAGATAATAATGGTGCACAGTCTCCAGATACATTGTATATATGTGAGCAGATAATAATGGCGCTCAGTGTCCAGATACATTGTATATATGTGAGCAGATAATAATGGTGCTCAGTGTCCAGATACATTGTATATATGTGAGCAGATAATAATGGGGCTCAGTGTCCAGATACATTGTATATATGTGAGCAGATAATAATGGTGCTCAGTGTCCAGATACATTGTATATATGTGAGCAGATAATAATGGTGCTCACTGTCCAGATACATTGTATATATGTGAGCAGATAATAATGGTGCTCAGTGTCCAGATACATTGTATATATGTGAGCAGATAATAATGGTGCTCACTGTCCAGATACATTGTATATATGTGAGCAGATAATAATGGTGCTCAGTGTCCAGATACATTGTATATATGTGAGCAAATAATAATGGTGCTCACTGTCCAGATACATTGTATATATGTGAGCAGATAATAATGGCGCTCAGTGTCCAGATACATTGTATATATGTGAGCAGATAATAATGGCGCTCAGTGTCCAGATACATTGTATGTATGTGTGCAGATAATAATGGTGCTCAGTGTACAGATACATTGTATATATGTGAGCAGATAATAATGGCGCTCAGTGTCCAGATACATTGTATATATGTGAGCAGATAATAATGGCGCTCAGTGTCCAGATACATTGGGGCACATTTACTTACCCGGCCCATTCGCGATCCAGCGGCGCTTTCTCTGCACAGGATTCGGGTCCGGCTGGGATTTAAGATGGTAGTTCCTCCGCCGTCCACCAGGTGGCGCTGCAGCGCCGAAAATAATCTTAACGCCCCGGAATGCACCATCCCATAGAAGGTGAAGGTGAGCGCTCCCCAAGCGACACATTTGCGGTTTTTAAATGCGGCGGTTTTTCCGAATACGTCGGGTTTTCGTTCGGCCACGCCCCCCCGATTTCTGTCGCGCGCATGCCGGCCCCGATGCGCCACAATCCGATCGCGTGCGCCAAAAACCCGGGGCAATTCATGTACAAGCGGCGCAAATCGGAAATATTCGGGTAACACGTCGGGAAAACGCGAATCGGGCCCTTAGTAAATGACCCCCATTGTATACATGTGAACAGATAATAATGGTGCTCAGTGTCCAGATACATTGTATATATGTGGGCAGATAATAATGGCGCTCAGTCTCCAGATACATTGTATATATGTGAGCAGATAATAATGGTGCTCACTGTCCAGATACATTGTATATATGCGAGCAGATAATTATGGTGCTCAGTGTCCAGATACATTGTATACATGTGAGCAGATAACAATGGTGCTCAATGTCCAGATACATTGTATATATGTAAGCAGATGATAATGATGCTCAGTGTCCAGATACATTGTAAACATGTGATCAGATAATCATGGTGCTCAGTGTCCAGATACATTGTATATATGTGAGCAGATAATAATGGCGCTCAATGTCCAGATACATTGTATATATGTGAGAAGATAATAATGGCGCTCAGTGTCCAGATACATTGTATATGTGTGAGCAGATAATAATGGTGCCCACTGTCCAGATACATTGTATATATGCGAGCAGGTAATAATGGCACTCAGTGTCCAGATACATTGTATATATGTGAGCAGATAATAATGGGGCTCAGGGTCCAGATACATTGTACATATGTGAGCAGATAATAATGGGGCTCAGTGTCCAGATACATTGTATATATGTGAGCAGATAATAATGGCGCACAATGTCCAGATACATTGTATATATGTGAGCAGATAATAATGGTGCTCAGTGTCCAGATACATTGTATATATGTGAGCAGATAATAATGGCGCTCAATGTCCAGATACATTGTATATATGTGAGCAGATAATAATGGTGCACAGTCTCCAGATACATTGTATATATGTGAGCAGATAATAATGGCGCTCAGTGTCCAGATACATTGTATATATGTGAGCAGATAATAATGGTGCTCAGTGTCCAGATACATTGTATATATGTGAGCAGATAATAATGGGGCTCAGTGTCCAGATACATTGTATATATGTGAGCAGATAATAATGGTGCTCAGTGTCCAGATACATTGTATATATGTGAGCAGATAATAATGGTGCTCACTGTCCAGATACATTGTATATATGTGAGCAGATAATAATGGTGCTCAGTGTCCAGATACATTGTATATATGTGAGCAGATAATAATGGTGCTCAGTGTCCAGATACATTGTATATATGTGAGCAGATAATAATGGCGCACAGTGTCCAGATACATTGTATATATGTGAGCAGATAATAATGGCGCTCAGTGTCCAGATACATTGTATATATGTGAGCAGATAATAATGGCGCTCAGTGTCCAGATACATTGTATATATGTGAGCAGATAATAATGGTGCTCAGTGTCCAGATACATTGTATATGTGTGAGCAGATAATAATGGTGCCCACTGTCCAGATACATTGTATATATGCGAGCAGATAATAATGGCACTCAGTGTCCAGATACATTGTATATATGTGAGCAGATAATAATGGGGCTCAGGGTCCAGATACATTGTACATATGTGAGCAGATAATAATGGGGCTCAGTGTCCAGATACATTGTATATATGTGAGCAGATAATAATGGCGCACAATGTCCAGATACATTGTATATATGTGAGCAGATAATAATGGTGCTCAGTGTCCAGATACATTGTATATATGTGAGCAGATAATAATGGCGCTCAATGTCCAGATACATTGTATATATGTGAGCAGATAATAATGGTGCACAGTCTCCAGATACATTGTATATATGTGAGCAGATAATAATGGCGCTCAGTGTCCAGATACATTGTATATATGTGAGCAGATAATAATGGTGCTCAGTGTCCAGATACATTGTATATATGTGAGCAGATAATAATGGGGCTCAGTGTCCAGATACATTGTATATATGTGAGCAGATAATAATGGTGCTCACTGTCCAGATACATTGTATTATGTGAGCAGATAATAATGGTGCTCAGTGTCCAGATACATTGCATATATGTGAGCAGATAATAATGGTGCTCAGTGTCCAGATACATTGTATATATGTGAGCAGATAATAATGGCGCTCAGTGTCCAGATACATTGTATGTATGTGAGCAGATAATAATGGCGCACAGTGTCCAGATACATTGTATATATGTGAGCAGATAATAATGGGGCTCAGTGTCCAGATACATTGTATATATGTGAGCAGATAATAATGGTGCTCAGTGTCCAGATACATTGCATATATGTGAGCAGATAATAATGGCGCTCAGTGTCCAGATACATTGTATATATGTGAGCAGATAATAATGGCGCACAAATTTCTTTTCCACCATTCAGCTTCCACATCTGGTACTTCATGATTTGATGATAATTTCAGCTTTTCTGTTTTTCCTGCAGAATTTCTACAAAGAAGTGGCGAACCCGGTTCTGTTGGATGTCACCCTGCGGTACCATAACTCGCCTGTCAGCAGCTTAACCCAAAACCGCTTCAAGTATTATTACCAGGGCTCCGAGATCGTGGTGGCCGGACACATAGACAGTAACGATGTGGACGTGCTCATAGCTGAGGTTTCGGCACAAGGTGTAAGTAGAGTTGGGATGACCTTTGACCCGAGCAGAGAGTTATGAGCGTCCTGTGACCTCCATGTTCTGGTTTGTCCAGGTGACTGACCCCTTCTCCAGTAGGGTGGAGACCGGTGTACAGGAGGACGTGAAGGCGGAGCAGCGATACATATTCGGAGACTTCACCCAGAGACTGTGGGCTTATCTGACCATCGACCAACTGCTGACCAAGAGGTGGGATCAGGCAGAGCGACGCTGGGACACCCCGACACAATGATGTGTATTTTTGTGAATTAGACAATGTGATATTTTGTTATTCTGAGTAGATTTCGAGTCTTTGTGTAACGTATCAATGTTTTGGTTTCAGAATTTCCTCTGATGGAGAATTAAAGGAGAACTCCACCGAGGAGGCGCTGCGCCTCAGCCTCAAGTACCACTTTGTGACGCCTCTCACCTCCATGGTCATCACCGAGCAGAGCCATGACCCCCGGACTATGGTGGCCGGGAAGCCAAAGGAGGACAGTAAGTGTCATAGTTCCCACAGCTGAGGGTTTGTTACAGTTGTATCATGTCCGGGGATTCCTTGGTGAGATGAAGGTATCAGGGGAACCATCTCTCTGTTGTTCTTGTAGGCGACTATACCAATGTCCCCTCTGATACTCAGGGTGTATAAGAGTCACGTGTAAGGGGCGCAGGATTTTCCATTAAGACCCCACCTTAAAGAGTCCCATCCAAGCAGGAAGTGCATGTATTAGGATGGAAGTTCAATAAGTCCCACCCGTTTTTAAGTTGGCTGCAGAGAACACAGAGCAAAGCAGTGTGAGCATCCTGGAATATAAATCCATATATCACAGTCCTGCTGCTACTAACAAGATACACAAAGGACTGATTACACATCTCTCCAGGGACAATACATATCAATGGTTGCAGAGAGCACAGAGCACAGCAGTGTGAGGTATGATCACACATATCTCCAGGGACAATACATAACACTGGCAGCAGAGAGCACAGAGCACAGCAGTGTGAGGTATGATAACACATCTCTCCAGGGACAGTACATAACACTGGCTGCAGAGAGCACAGAGCACAGCAGTGTGAGGTCTGATAACACATCTCTCCAGGGACAATACCTCATACTGGCTGCAGAGAGCACAGTGCACAGCAGTGTGAGGTCTGATTACACATCTCTCCAGGGACAATACATAACACTGGCTGCAGAGGGCACAGAGCACAGCAGTGTGAGGTCTGATTACACATCTATCCAGGGACAATACATAACACTGGCTGCAGAGAGCACAAAGCACAGCAGTGTGAGGTCTGATTACACATCTCTCCAGGGACAATACATAACACTGGCTGCAGAGAGCACAGAGCACAGCAGTGTGAGGTCTGATTACACATCTCTCCAGGGACAATACATAACACTGGCTGCAGAGGGCACAGAGCACAGCAGTGTGAGGTCTGATTACACATCTATCCAGGGACATTACATAACACTGGCTGCAGAGAGCACAAAGCACAGCAGTGTGAGGTCTGATTACACATCTATCCAGGGACAATACATAACAATGGCTGCAGAGAGCACAGAGCACAGCAGTGTGAGGTCTGATTACACATCTCTCCAGGGATAATACATAACACTGGCTGCAGAGAGCACAGAGCACAGCAGTGTGAGGTCTGATTACACATCTCTCAAGGGACAATACATAACACTGGCTGCAGGGAGCACAGAGCACAGCAGTGTGAGGTCTGATTACACATCCCTTCAGGCACAATACATAACACTGGCTGCAGAGAGCACAGAGCACAGCAGTGTGAGGACTGATCACACATCTCTCCAGGGACAATACATAACACTGGCTGCAGAGAGCACAGAGCACAGCAGTGTGAGGTCTGATTACACATCTCTCCAGGGATAATACATAACACTGGCTGCAGAGAGCACAGAGCACAGCAGTGTGAGGTCTGATTACACATCTCTCCAGGGACAATACATAACACTGGCTGCAGAGGGCACAGAGCACAGCAGTGTGAGGTCTGATTACACATCTATCCAGGGACATTACATAACACTGGCTGCAGAGAGCACAAAGCACAGCAGTGTGAGGTCTGATTACACATCTCTCCAGGGACAATACATAACAATGGCTGCAGAGAGCACAGAGCACAGCAGTGTGAGGTCTGATTACACATCTCTCCAGGGATAATACATAACACTGGCTGCAGAGAGCACAGAGCACAGCAGTGTGAGGTCTGATTACACATCTCTCCAGGGACAATACATAACACTGGCTGCAGGGAGCACAGAGCACAGCAGTGTGAGGTCTGATTACACATCCCTTCAGGCACAATACATAACACTGGCTGCAGAGAGCACAGAGCACAGCAGTGTGAGGACTGATCACACATCTCTCCAGGGACAATACATAACACTGGCTGCAGAGAGCACAGAGCACAGCAGTGTGAGGTCTGATTACACATCTCTCCAGGGATAATACATAACACTGGCTGCAGAGAGCACAGAGCACAGCAGTGTGAGGTCTGATTACACATCTCTCCAGGGACCATACATAATACTGGCTGCAGAGAGCACAGAGAACAGCAGTGTGAGGTCTGATTACACATCTCTCCAGGACAATACATAACACTGGCTGCAGAGAGCACAGAGCACAGCAGTGTGAGGTCTGATTACACATCTCTCCAGGGTCAATACATAACACTGGCTGCAAAGAGCACAGAGCACAGCAGTGTGAGGTCTGATTACACATCTCTCCAGGGACAATACATAACACTGGCTGCAGAGAGCACAGAGCACAGCAGTGTGAGGTCTGATTACACATCTCTCCAGGGACAATACATAACACTGGCTGCAGAGAGCACAGAGCACAGCAGTGTGAGGTCTGATTACACATCTCTCCAGGGACAATACATAACACTGGCTGCAGAGAGCACAGAGCACAGCAGTGTGAGGTCTGATTACACATCTCTCCAGGGACAATACATAACACTGGCTGCAGAGAGCACAGAGCACAGCAGTGTGAGGTCTGATTACACATCTCTCCAGGGACAATACATAACACTGGCTGCAGAGAGCACAGAGCACAGCAGTGTGAGGGCTGATTACACATCTCTCCAGGGACAGTACATACCACTGGCTGCAGAGAGCACAGAGCACAGCAGTATGAGGTCTGATTACACATCTCTCCAGGGACAATACATAACACTGGCTGCAGACAGCACAGAGCACAGCAGTGTGAGGTCTGATTACACATCTCTCCAGGGACAATACATAACACTGGCTGCAGAGAGCACAGAGCACAGCAGTGTGAGGGAAGATTACACATCTCTCCAGGGACAGTACATAACACTGGCTGCAGAGAGCACAGAGCACAGCAGTGTGAGGTCTGATTACACATCTCTCCAGGGACAATACATAACACTGGCTGCAGAGAGCACAGAGCACAGCAGTGTGAGGTCTGATTACACATCTCTCCAGGGACAATACATAACACTGGCTGCAGAGAGCACAGAGCACAGCAGTGTGAGGCTGATTACACATCTCTCCAGGGACAATACATAACACTGGCTGCAGAAAGCACAGAGCACAGCAGTGTGAGGTCTGATTACACATCTCTCCAGGGACAATACATAACACTGGCTGCAGGGAGCACAGAGAACAGCAGTGTGAGGCTGATTACACATCTCTCCAGGGACAATACAGGACACTGGCTGCAGAGAGCACAGAGCACAGCAGTGTGAGGACACCCCCTAAGTAAATCTTGGAATGTAAATCACAGTCCTGCTGCTACTAACAACATACACAAAAGTCTCTTAAAAGTAACAATCCCAAATAGCCAAGAAGGCAGCGGCTCTCGCCGTTAAAAAGGTCCAAACATTTTTGCATATTTTCTAAAATGTCCAAGCAGCTATAGGGAGTCGGCACAGGAGGAATGAGGACCCCACAAGCCAAGTGGTCACACCTGCTGACAGGTTCCTTTTAGAGATCTCTGCTTGCTATAACCCTGTTTATAGCTTCTCCTGCTCCTAGACGCGAGTTTGATACAATTGTATCCAAGATCTGAGAGCCACACAACCTGCATTTCACACTGATACATTGTAACAAACCTGCAGCTGTGGGTGCAGTCATCGACATGACCCCTGAGGCACAGAGAGCTAAGTGCAGCCAAGGTATCAGAACTTTTTATTGTGTCCAGATCAAACATTATTTTTTTTCCCATAAAATATTCTTTTTCCTTTCAGATGTTGGTGACGTTCCTGGGCCTCGCTCTGGTACAGAACAGGTTACATGTTATTCCATTTGTAGAGTAACTGCCCCTTTAAGGGGCTGCTGTCCACATGTGCCACATTTATTACAGAGCGCCAGTTTTCTGTCTGATTTTTCACTGAAAACAACATGGAAACTGCTTGTTCATGTATTTATGAAGCATCTGCGCCCGTAGCTCCCAACCGTCCCGGATTTTTACGGGACAGTCCTGGTCTTTCACCTCTGTCCCCCAGTCACGGGCAGCTGGTAGATTGTCCAGGATATTTACTTAAGGTCCTGCACTGGCTGGGGTTGTCCCAGCTCTGTGTCCCACCTACTATACTTTCAAAACAAGAACTTGCGTTACTGAATGACTTCTACAGGGAATCCTGACAGGCAGAAATGTGTCGGGTTAGTGCAGAGCAGGGACCACGTCATCAGAAAGATATAACCATCTGTCCATATATGGTGTCTGCATCTCTTAGGGCTTCCCCAGAGCAGAACCAGGACCCAAAACCATAGATCCCAGAACCCACACCTGTGTAAGAGTGAAAGCCCCTCTGACATGGTGTCACCCGGTGGTGAGGGGTTATTATTTGGGGGGGGTGACGTTGTGCTGCGGTGACTTCTCTGGGCAGTGACTCCTCTCATTATCCTCTTTCTAGGGTTCCCGATTTTCGCCCGTACATTATCCATAAAGAAAAGGAGGCGGAGACCATCTGTGATAGGTGCGGAGACCGCACAGGACACACCAATGCCGCTGGGTGACATCCCCTGCTGGAGCAGCAGTGGCGGCCGTAGGGGTTATCACCCACATAACGCCTGGAGCAGTATATACAGTATTATCTGCATTCATTACAGCACTGTATCCATTCACCTCCGGGGTGACCCCTAGTGGTGGAAGCAGGCAGCCACATTTCTGGGAATGCCTTGTCCTGACAATGAACCAGCAGGGGGTGTTTTCTGTCTGATCAGTTTTTCTCCATATTTCTCCTGTTTTTTCTTTGCAGATTGCTCGTCGTCTCATCTGCTGATAAGCGTCGCCGCCATCCCAGAGAACATTTGTCTGGAGATTTCTGAGCCTCAGGATGGAATTATCAATCTGTTTCACAATGCAGACAGAGGTAGAAGTTATTCCGATCACACGCGGATAATCTGTATACAGCGAGGGATGGATGGTGACATGAGATTGTCCTGCAGCCTCCTCTCACTTAATAAATGTCCTGCAGCCTCCTCTCACTTAATAAATGTCCTGCAGCCTCCTCTCACTTAATAAATGTCCAGCAGCCTCCTCTCACTTAATAAATGTCCAGCAGCCTCCTCTCACTTAATAAATGTTCAGCAGCCTCCCCACACTAAATATATGTCCAGCAGCCTCTCCTCACTAAATATATGTCCAGCAGCCTCTCCTCACTAAATATATGTCCAGCAGCCTCTCCTCACTAAATATATGTCCAGCAGCCTCTCCTCACTAAATATATGTCCAGCAGCCTCCCCTCATTCATTAAATCTCCAGCAGCAGACTCCTTTCACTAAGGAAAAATGTCCAACAGCCTCCCCTCGCTAAATGAAGGTTCAGCAAACTCCTCTCATTCGTGAAGTGTCCAGCAGCAGCCTCCCCTCAGTAATGAAATGTCCAGCAGCCTCTCCTCAGTAATGAAATGTCCAGCAGCCACCCCTCAGTAATGAAATGTCCAGCAGCCACCCCTCACTAATGAAATGTCCAGCAGCCTCCCCTCGCTAAATGGATGTCCAGCAGCCTCTCCTCAGTAATGAAATGTCCAGCAGCCTCCCCTCAGTAATGAAATGTCCAGCAGCCTCTCCTCAGTAATGAAATGTCCAGCAGCCACCCCTCAGTAATGAAATGTCCAGCAGCCACCCCTCACTAATGAAATGTCCAGCAGCCTCCCCTCGCTAAATGGATGTCCAGCAGCCTCTCCTCAGTAATGAAATGTCCAGCAGCCTCCCCTCAGTAATGAAATGTCCAGCAGCCATCCCTCAGTAATGAAATGTCCAGCAGCCTCCCCTCACTCATGAAATGTCCAGCAGCCTCCCCTCACTAATGAAATGTCCAGCAGCCTCCCCTCACTAATGAAATGTTCAGCAGCCTCCCCTCATTCATGGAATGTCCAGCAGTCTCCTTTCACTAAATAAATGTCCAGCACCCTCCCTCATTAATGAAATGCCCAGCCGCCACCCTTCACTTAATAAATGTCCTGCAGCCTCCTCTCACTTAATAAATGTCCAGCAGCCTCCTCTCACTTAATAAATGTCCAGCAGCCTCCTCTCACTTAATAAATGTTCAGCAGCCTCCCCACACTAAATATATGTCCAGCAGCCTCTCCTCACTAAATATATGTCCAGCAGCCTCTCCTCACTAAATATATGTCCAGCAGCCTCTCCTCACTAAATATATGTCCAGCAGCCTCTCCTCACTAAATATATGTCCAGCAGCCTCCCCTCATTCATTAAATCTCCAGCAGCAGACTCCTTTCACTAAGGAAAAATGTCCAACAGCCTCCCCTCGCTAAATGAAGGTTCAGCAAACTCCTCTCATTCGTGAAGTGTCCAGCAGCAGCCTCCCCTCAGTAATGAAATGTCCAGCAGCCTCTCCTCAGTAATGAAATGTCCAGCAGCCACCCCTCAGTAATGAAATGTCCAGCAGCCACCCCTCACTAATGAAATGTCCAGCAGCCTCCCCTCGCTAAATGGATGTCCAGCAGCCTCTCCTCAGTAATGAAATGTCCAGCAGCCTCCCCTCAGTAATGAAATGTCCAGCAGCCATCCCTCAGTAATGAAATGTCCAGCAGCCTCCCCTCACTCATGAAATGTCCAGCAGCCTCCCCTCACTAATGAAATGTCCAGCAGCCTCCCCTCACTAATGAAATGTTCAGCAGCCTCCCCTCATTCATGGAATGTCCAGCAGTCTCCTTTCACTAAATAAATGTCCAGCACCCTCCCTCATTAATGAAATGCCCAGCCGCCACCCTTCACTAAATAAATGTCCAGCAGCCTCCCCCCACTAAATAAATGTCCAGCAGCCTCCTCTCATTCATGAAATGTCCAGCAGCCTCCCCTCACTAATAAAATGTCTAGCAGCCTCTCCTCACTAAATAAATGTCCAGCAGCCTCCCCTCATTCATGAAATGTCCAGCAGCCTCCCCTCACTAATAAAATGTCCAGCAGCCTTCCCTCACTAATAAAATGTCCAGCAGCCTTCCCTCATGATGTTACAAATAAAATAAACTCTGTACTTACCTTCTATTCTCTGGCGAACCCTACGGTTTTGCTCTTTTCCCTTGACCGTGCAGCTCTGTGAGCTCCGCCCGCGCACGCTGTATACCTGTGCATGATGACATCATAGTGTCTTTGTCTGTGCACTCTCTGAATCAATTATATGAGGGTCTTACACTCACACAATCAATTTGCTTCTCCTCTGACGGAACACAATCTGTGGCTGGGACACTGCGGGCCCCTCCATCCTCAGGCCCGGTAGTTACGCCCCTGTCTGACTGTTTATTGGTACGATGCTGATATTTCTGAGATCTCACCCTCTTCTTCTACTCCAGGGATCACACTTAATGGAAAACTCGCTGCAGATGGAAGCGGCTTTGAGAAAGTTGGACTAGTGCACAAGAGAAAGATGGCGACCATGGAAGTAACAGCCGGAAACATCACAGTGACCAGAGGTCAAAGTGCACAAGTGCATCCATGGACATCAGCAACGCAGGGGCTACGGTAATATTACCCCATGGAGTTATACAAGGATAGATAGATAGATAGATAGATAGGAGATAGATAGATAGGAGATAGATAGATAGATAGGAGATAGATAGATAGATAGATAGATAGATAGATAGATAGATAGATAGATAGGAGATAGATAGATAGATAGATAGATAGATAGATAGGAGATAGATAGATAGATAGATAGATAGATAGATAGGAGATAGATAGATAGATAGGAGATAGATAGATAGGAGATAGATAGATAGATAGGAGATAGATAGATAGGAGATAGATAGATAGATAGATAGATAGATAGATAGATAGGAGATAGATAGGAGATAGATAGATAGATAGGAGATAGATAGATAGGAGATAGATAGATAGATAGATAGATAGGAGATAGATAGGAGATAGATAGATAGATAGATAGATAGATAGATAGATAGGAGATAGATAGGAGATAGATAGATAGATAGATAGATAGATAGATAGATAGATAGATAGGAGATAGATAGATAGATAGATAGATAGATAGATAGGAGATAGATAGATAGATAGATAGGAGATAGATAGATAGATAGATAGATAGATAGATAGATAGATAGGAGATAGATAGATAGATAGATAGATAGATAGATAGATAGATAGATAGATAGGAGATAGATAGATAGGAGATAGATAGATAGATAGGAGATAGATAGATAGATAGGAGATAGATAGATAGATAGATAGATAGATAGGAGATAGATAGATAGATAGATATGAGATAGATAGATAGATAGATATGAGATAGATAGATAGTTAGATAGATAGTTAGATAGTTAGATAGATAGATAGATAGATAGATAGAAGATAGATAGGACACCCGTGACACCCCATGCCACCGCCCAGGCTGACACACACCACTGCATGCCAGCTGGCGCATTCTCCTTCCCGCCAGCCGGTACAAACATCCCCCTGTCCTAAGTGCAGCCCCTCCGCTCCACTCCACCCCCACTGCTCCATTCCCCCACTCTGCTTCCCCCCCACTCCGTTCCGCCCCCCCTCTCCTCTTCTCCGTAACCCCCCCCCTCTGCTCCAGGTACCCCCCCAAGTGGATGAGAAGGCAGAACCTTAAAGAAAACAAAGTGGGGGTCATTTACTAAGGGCCCGATTCGCGTTTTCCCGACGTGTTACCCGAATATTTCAGATTTGCGCCGATTGTACTTGAATTGCCCCGGGATTGTGGCGCACGCGATCGGATTGTGGCGCATCGGCGCCGGCATGCGCGCAACGGAAATCGGGAGGGGGGGGCCGAACGAGAACCCGACGTATTCGGAAAAACCGCCGCATTTAAAAACCGACAAACTGTCGCTTGCGAATCGCTTACCTTCACCTGGTCCGAGGTGGTGCATTCCGGCGCGTTGAGATGACTTTCAGCGCAGCAGCGCCACCTGGTGGACGGTGGAGGAACTACCTTCATAAATCCCGTCCGAACCCGAATCCAGAGCAGAGAACGCGCCGCTGGATCGCGAATGGGCCGGGAAAGTAAATCTGCCCCAGTAAGTTTATATGGGTATATGTATGTGATGTGTATATGTATGTGTTTATATGTATGTATATATATATATAGTATATATATAGAGTATATATATATATTATAGTGGAGACATCCTGCATGCATTTTATACTACATGGCTGTAGGCTGTATGCATTTTATACTACATGGCGGCACGCTGTATACATTTTATACTACATGGTGGTACGCTATATGCATTTTATAATATATGGCGGTACGCTGTATGCATTTTATACTACATGGCGGCACGCTGTATACATTTTATACTACATGGTGGTACTCTGTATGCATTTTATACTACATGGTGGTACGCTGAATGCATTTTATAATACATGGCGGCATGTTGTATGCATTTTATACTACATGATGGCACGCTGTATACATTTTATACTACATGGCAGTACGCTGTATGCATTTTATACTACATGGTGGTACGCTGTATGCATTTAATACTACATGGTGGTACTTTGAATGCTTTTTATAATACATGACGATATGCTGTATGCATTTTATACTACATGGCGATACGCTGTATGCATTTTATACTACATGGCGATACGCTGTATGCATTTTATACTACATGGCGGCACGCTGTATACATTTATACTACATGGTGGTACTCTGTATGCATTTTATAATACATGGCGGCATGTTGTATGCACTTTATACTCATGGCGGCACGCTGTATACATTTTATACTACATGGTGGCACGCTGTATGCATTTTATACTACATGGCGTTACACTGTATGCATTTTCTACTACATGGTGGCACGCTGCATGCATTTTAGACTACATGGCGGTACGCTGTATCTATCTTATACAACATGGGGGCACGCTGTATACATTTTATACTACATAGCGGTACGCTGTATGCATTTTATAATACATGGCGGTACGCTGTATCTATCTTATACAACATGGCGGCACGCTGTATACATTTTATACTACATGGCGGTGCGCTGTATGCATTTTATACTACATGGAGGTACGCTGTATGCATTTTATACTACATGGCGATACGCTGTATGCATTTTATACTACATGGCGATACGCTGTATGCATTTTATACTACATGGCGGCACGCTGTATACATTTATACTACATGGTGGTACTCTGTATGCATTTTATAATACATGGCGGCATGTTGTATGCACTTTATACTCATGGCGGCACGCTGTATACATTTTATACTACATGGTGGCACGCTGTATGCATTTTATACTACATGGCGTTACACTGTATGCATTTTCTACTACATGGTGGCACGCTGCATGCATTTTAGACTACATGGAGGTACGCTGTATCTATCTTATACAACATGGGGGCACGCTGTATACATTTTATACTACATAGCGGTACGCTGTATGCATTTTATAATACATGGCGGTACGCTGTATCTATCTTATACAACATGGCGGCACGCTGTATACATTTTATACTACATGGCGGTGCGCTGTATGCATTTTATACTACATGGTGGCACGCTGCATGCATTTTATACTACATGGATGTACGCTGTATCGATCTTATACTACTTGGCGGCACGCTGTATACATTTTATACTACATGGCGGTACACTGTATACATTTTATACTACATGGAGGTACGCTGTATGCATTTTATACTACATGGCGGTGCGCTGTATGCATTTTATACTACATGGCGGTACGCTGTATGCATTTTATACTACATGGCGGTATGCTGTATGCATTTTATACTACATGTTGGTGCTCTGTATGCATTTTATACTACATGGTGGTAAGCTGTATGCATTATATCCTACATGGCGGTACTCTGTATGCATTTTATACTGCCTGGTGATATGCTGCATGCATTTTATACAACATGGTGGCACGCTGTATACATCTTATACTACATGGTGGTTTGCTGTATGCATTTTATACTACTTGTCGGTACGCTGTATGCATTTATACTTCATGGTGGTACTCTGTATGCATTTTATACTACATGGCGGCATGTTGTATGCATTTTATACTACATGGTGGTACGCTGTATGCATTTTATAATACATGGCGGCATGCTGTATGCATTTTATAATACATGGCGGCACGCTGTATACATTTTATACTACATGGTGGTACGCTGTATGCATTTTATACTACATGGCGTTACACTGTATGCATTTTCTACTACATGGTGGCACGCTGCATGCATTTTATACTACATAGGGGTACGCTGTATGCATTTTATACTACATGGCAGTACGCTGTATACATTTTATACTACATGGTGGTACGCTGTATGCATTTTATACTACATGGCGGCACGCTGTATTCATTTTATACTCATGGCGGTACGCTGTATGCATTTTATACTACATGGCGGCACGCTATATACATTTTATACTCATGGTGGTACGCTGTATGCATTTTATAATATATGGCGGTACGCTGTATGCATTTTATACTACATGGCGGCACGCTGTATACATTTTATACTACATAGCGGTACGCTGTATGCATTTTATAATACATGGCGGTGCGCTGTATCTATCTTATACAACATGGCGGCACGCTGTATACATTTTATACTACATGGCGGTACACTGTATACATTTTATACTACATGGCGGTGCGCTGTATGCATTTTATACTACATGGTGGCACGCTGCATGCATTTTATACTACATGGAAGTACGCTGTATCGATCTTATACTACTTGGCGGCACGCTGTATACATTTTATACTACATGGCGGTACACTGTATACATTTTATACTACATGGAGGTACGCTGTATACATTTTATACTACATGGCGGTACACTGTATGCATTTTATACTACATGGAGGTACACTGTATACATTTTATACTACATGGAGGTACGCTGTATACATTTTATACTACATGGTGGTAAGCTGTATGCATTATATCCTACATGGCGGTACTCTGTATGCATTTTATACTGCCTGGTGATATGCTGCATGCATTTTATACTACATGGTGGCACGCTGTATACATCTTATACTACATGGTGGTTTGCTGTATGCATTTTATACTATTGGCGGTACGCTGTATGCATTTTATACTACATGGCGCAACGCTGTATGCATTTTATCCTTCATGGTGGTATGCTGTATGCATTTTATACTACTTGGCGGTACGCTGTATGTATTTTATACTTCATGGCGCTACACTGTATGCATTTTATACTACATGGCGCTATGCGGTACGCATTTTATACTATATGGCGCTATGCTGTATGCATTTTATACTACATGGCGGTATGCTGTAAGCATTTTATACTACAGGGTAGTACGCTGTATGCATTTTATACTACTTGGTGGTATGCTGTATCTATCCTATACAACATGGAGGTATGCTGTATGCATTTTATATTACATGGCGGCACCCTGTATGCATTTTATACTACATGGCGGCACGCTGTTTACATTTTATACTAGATGGTGGCGCGTTGTATACATTTTATACTACATGGCGATACGCTGTATGCATTTTATACTACATGGTGGTACGCTGTATATATTTTATGTTACATGGCGGTACGCTGTATGCATTTTATACTACATGGCGGCACGCTGTATACATTTTATACTACATGGTGGTACGCTGTATGCATTTTATAATACATGGCGGCATGCTGTATGCATTTTATACTACATGGTGGCACGCTGTATACATTTTATATTACATGGCGGTAGGCTGTATGCATTTTATACTACATGGTGGTACGCTGTATGCATTTAATACTACATGGTGGTACTCTGTATGCTTTTTATAATACATGACGATATGCTGTATGCATTTTATACTACATGGCGATACGCTGTATGCATTTTATACTACATGGCGGCACGCTGTATACACTTTATACTCATGGCGGTACACTGTATGCATTTTATACTACATGGCGGCACGCTGTATACATTTTATACTACATGGTGGTACGCTGTATGCATTTTATAATACATGGCGGCACGCTGTATGCATTTTATAATACATGGCGGCACGCTGTATACATTTTATACTACATGGTGGTACGCTGTATGCATTTTATACTACATGGCGTTACACTGTATGCATTTTCTACTACATGGTGGCACGCTGCATGCATTTTATACTACATAGGGGTACGCTGTATGCATTTTATAATACATGGCGGTACGCTGTATCTATCTTATACAGCATGTCGGCACGCTGTATACATTTTATACTACATAGGGGTACGCTGTATGCATTTTATAATACATGGCAGTACGCTGTATCTATCTTATACAACATGGCGGCACGCTGTATACATTTTATACTACATGGCGGTGCGCTGTATGCATTTTATACTACATGGTGGCACGCTGCATGCATTTTATACTACATGGAAGTACGCTGTATCAATCTTATACTACTTGGCGGCACGCTGTATACTTTTTATACTACATGGCGGTACACTGTATGCATTTTATACTACATGGCGGTATGCTGTATGCATTTTATACTACATGTTGGTGCTCTGTATGCATTTTATACTACATGGTGGTAAGCTGTATGCATTATATCCTACATGGCGGTACTCTGTATGTATTTTATACTGCCTGGTGATATGCTGCATGCATTTTATACTACATGGTGGCATGCTGTATACATTTTATGCTACATGGTGGTTTGCTGTATGCATTTTATACTACTTGGCGGTACGCTGTATGCATTTTATACTACATGGCGCTACGTTGTATGCATTTTATACTTCATGGTGCTACACTGTATGCATTTTATACTACATGGCGCTACGCTGTATGCATTTTATAATACATGGCGGTATGCTGTATGCATTTTATACTACAGGGTAGTACGCTGTATGCATTTTATACTACTTGGTGGTATGCTGTATCTATCCTATACAACATGGCGGTACGCTGTTTGCATTTTATATTACATGGCGGCACCCTGTATGCATTTTATACTACATGGCGGCACGCTGTATACATTTTATACTACATGGTGGTTTGCTGTATGCATTTTATACTACTTGGCGGTACGCTGTATGCATTTTATACTACATGGTGCTACGTTGTATGTATTTTATTCTTCATGGTGGTATGCTGTATGCATTTTATACTACTCGGCGGTACGCTGTATGCATTTTATACTTCATGGCACTACACTGATTCATTTTATACTACATGGCGCTATGCAGTACGCATTTTATACTACATGGCGCTACGCCGTATGCATTTTATACTACATGGCGGTATGCTGTATGCATTTTATACTACAGGGTAGTACGCTGTATGCATTTTATACTACTTGGTGGTATGCAGTATCTATCCTATACAACATGGCGGTACGCTGTTTGCATTTTATATTACATGGCGGCACCCTGTATGCATTTTATAAGAACTTCGTAGAAGAGAAGAAAAAGTTGGCACTCACCGCCTTTGTAAAACTTCAATTCCTTTATTCATCCATATTTAAAACGCTTCATCTTGCGCTAACCTGTGCGCGAAACGACTCGTCCCTGAACGAAATAACGCATCCTTTTGCACAACCCTCCCCTGCTGTGTACGCCATGTTTTAAATATGGATGAATAAAGGAATTGAAGTTTTACAAAGGCGGTGAGTGCCAACTTTTTCTTCTCTTCTACGAAGTTCTTGTACATGACTGTCTGTTATAGTTAGAGCACCACGCCAAAAACCTCAAGTCTTACGGTTTTAACTCTTGACCGACTCTGGATCAGAGCCCCTACTATCATGAAGACATAGGAATTTTCTCAATAGTGCCCCCGATCTCCCCTCTTTTTTCTGTTACTGTATGCATTTTATACTACATGGCGGCACGCTGTTTACATTTTATACTAGATGGTGGCACGGTGTATACATTTTATACTACATGGCGATACGCTGTGTGCATTTTATTCTACATGGTGGTACGCTGTATACATTTTATACTACATGGCGGTACGCTGTATGCATTTTATACTACATGGCGGTACGCTGTATGAATTTTATACTACATGGCGGCACAATGTATACATTTTATACTACATGGCGGCACGCTGTATACATTTTATACTACATGGCGGCACGCTGTATACATTTTATACTAGATGGTGGCACGCTGTATACATTTTATACTACATGGCGATACGCTGTACGCATTTTATACTACATGGTGGTACGCTGTATACATTTTATACTACATGGCGGTACGCTGTATGCATTTTATACTACATGGCGGCACAATGTATACATTTTATACTAGATGGTGGCACGCTGTATGCATTTTATACTACATGGTGATAAGCTGTATGCATTTTATACTACATGGCGATAAGCTGTATGCATTTTATACTACATGGCGGTATGCTGTATGCATTTTATACTACATGGTGGTACGCTGTATGCATTTTATACTACATGGCGATACGCTGTATGCATTTTATACTACATGGTGGTACGCTATATGCATTTTATACTACATGGTGGCACGCTGTATGCATTTTATACTACATGGCGCTACGTTGTATGCATTTTATTCTTCATGGTGGTATGCTGTATGCATTTTATACTACATGGTGGTACGCTGTATGCATTTTATACTACATGGCAATACGCTATATGCATTTTATACTACATGGTGGCACGCTGTATGCATTTTATACTACATGGCGGCACGCTGTATGCATTTTACATTGCTTTATTTTCACACCAAACCACTATGATGGATCTGGTCCTGACACTCCCCGAAATATTACATATATGGGGGGGGGGGGGGAGGCGCCTCTCTATGGCTTGCCTCAGGCAGCAGACATGCTTGGTACACCCCTGGATAGATAAATAGATACATAGATAGGAAATAGATAGGAGATAGACTGGAGATAGATAGGAGTTAGGAGATAGATAGGAGATAGACAGGAGATAGATAGGAGTTAGGAGATAGATAGATGATAAATTCGGAAACATCCATCATTTTTGAAATATTATTATTACCATTCCAGAGTTGCCAGGAGGGAAGGAGATAAGTTGGTCGCCTCCTTGGAGCCGGGGCTGAAGGTTCTTATTTCTTTGGCTAAATCCCGGGATTTCCTGAAGCTGCAGGTGGAGAGTAAAAGGACGGATTCCAACTTCACCATTGGCCTGGCCAGTAAGTGCTCGTGTCACAGCGGGGGATGGATAACGGGGGGGCAGGGAGCTCAGGACCTGGGGGCACTATCAGGCTTGAGGGCGGATTATATACAATTCCCAGCCATGTGCCAGGTACAAGCCGTGATACATCCCCCCATTGTATGAGGGTCACAGTGCCCCGGGCTGTAATACATCACTTTATGTTATAATTTTAGGTCATGTGACAAGTGATAGAGACATCATTATAACATCCTATGACATCAGCATCCACGGGACCACCCTGCCAGCACTACGGTGAGTGCAGCATCCGACCAGCAGGAATATATCTCCCTGCACAAAACATTCCTTACAGGTGCAGACATAGAGGCAGTGTACTGTACAGCATGAAGGGGCAGTGTACTGTACAGCATGGAGGGGCGGTGTACTGTACAGCATGGAGGGGCGGTGTACTGTATAGCATGGAGGGGCAGTGCACTGTACAGCGTGGAGGGGCGGTGTACTGTATAGCATGGAGGGGCGGTGTACTGTACAGCATGGAGGGGCGGTGTACTGTATAGCATGGAGGGGCAGTGCACTGTACAGCGTGGAGGAGCAGTGTACTGTATAGCATGGAGGGGCGGTGTATTGTATAGCACGGAGGGGCGGTGTATTGTACAGCATGGAGGGGCGGTGTATTGTACAGCATGGAGGGGCGGTGAATTGTACAGCATGGAGGGGCGGTGTACTGTACAGCACGGAGGGGCGGTGTATTGTATAGCACGGAGGGGCGGTGCACTGTACAGCACGGAGGGGCGGTGTATTGTATAGCACGGAGGGGCGGTGTACTGTACAGCATGGAGGGGCGGTGTATTGTACAGCATGGAGGGGCAGTGTACTGTACAGCATGGAGGGGCGGTGTATTGTACAGCATGGAGGGGCGGTGAATTGTACAGCACGGAGGGGCGGTGTACTGTACAGCACGGAGGGGCGGTGTATTGTATAGCACGGAGGGGCGGTGTACTGTAAGGCACGGAGGGGCGGTGTATTGTACAGCACGGAGGGGCAGTGTACTGTACAGCATGGAGGGGCGGTGTATTGTATAGCACGGAGGGGCGGTGTACTGTACGGCACGGAGGGGCGGTGTATTGTACAGCACGGAGGGGCAGTGTACTGTACAGCATGGAGGGGCGGTGTACTGTATAGCATGGAGGGGCGGTGTATTGTACAGCGTGGAGGAGCAATGTACTGTACAGCATGGAGGGGCAGTGTACTGTATAGCGTGGAGGAGCAGTGTACTGTACAGCATGGAGGGGCAGTGTACTGTATAGCGTGGAGGAGCAGTGTACTGTACAGCATGGAGGGGCGGTGTACTGTACAGCATGGAGGGGCAGTGTACTGTATAGCATGGAGAGGCGGTGTACTGTACAGCATGGAGGGGCGGTGTACTGTATAGCATGGAGGGGCAGTGCACTGTACAGCATGGAGGGGCAGTGTACTGTATAGCATGGAGGGGCAGTGCACTGTACAGCATGGAGGGGCAGTGTACTGTATAGCATGGAGGGGCGGTGCACTGTACAGCACGGAGGGGCGGTGTATTGTATAGCACGGAGGGGCGGTGTATTGTATAGCACGGAGGGGCGGTGCACTGTACAGCACGGAGGGGCGGTGTACTGTATAGCATGGAGGGGCGGTGTATTGTACAGCATGGAGGGGCAGTGTACTGTACAGCACGGAGGGGCAGTGTACTGTACAGCACGGAGGGGCGGTGTACTGTACAGCTTGGAGGGGCAGTGTATTGTACAAGTCTTTTCTATTTCCTCCCTCCAGGAGCTGCTCCTGTGATGTTACATCTTTTGGAATCAGAAATCACGGCTGTTGTGTGAGCGTCAGCGCTGAAGTGGATGAGCTAACGGCAGGAGCCACTAACATCGTCCACAGTCTCTTCCACATTCCTCCTCCCTGACCCCGAAATACGGAAGAACTCGGCGTGTAGCTCATCATCTGCAACTATATAGGGAATAAAGAACAAGGGATGGAAAACTGCAGCCCTGTAATAATTCTGTACTGAAGTACCCAGGTTATACCAGCTGTACATATATCATTATATACAGGAGATCTCCAGGTTATACTGGCTGTACATATATCATTATATACAGGAGATCCCCAGGTTATACCGGCTGTACATATATCATTATATACAGGAGATCCCCAGGTTATACCAGCTGTACATATATCATTATATACAGGAGATCTCCAGGTTATACCGGCTGTACATATATCATTATATACAGGAGATCCCTAGGTTATACCGGCTGTACATATATCACTATATACAGGAGATCTCCAGGTTATACCAGCTGTACATATATCATTATATACAGGAGATCTCCAGGTTATACCAGCTGTACATATATCATTATATACAGGAGATCTCCAGGTTATACCGGCTGTACATATATTATTATATACAGGAGATCCCCAGGTTATACCGGCTGTACATATATCATTATATACAGGAGATCCCCAGGTTATATCGGCTGTACATATATCATTATATACAGGAGATCCCCAGGTTATACCAGCTGTACATATATCATTATATACAGGAGATCTCCAGGTTATACCGGCTGTACATATATCATTATATACAGGAGATCCCCAGGTTATACCAGCTGTACATATATCATTATATACAGGAGATCCCCATGTTATACCGGTTGTACATATATCATTATATACAGGAGATCCCCATGTTATACCGGTTGTACATATATCATTATATACAGGAGATCCCCAGGTTATACCGGCTGTACATATATCATTATATACAGGAGATCCCCAGGTTATACCGGCTGTACATATATCATTATATACAGGAGATCCCCAGGTTATAGCGGCTGTACATATATCATTATATACAGGAGATCCCCAGGTTATACCAGCTGTACATATATCATTATATACAGGAGATCCCCAGGTTATACCAGCTGTACATATATCATTATATACAGGAGATCCCCAGGTTATACCGGCTGTACATATATCATTATATACAGGAGATCCCCAGGTTATACCAGCTGTACATATATATCATTATATACAGGAGATCCCCAGGTTATAGCGGCTGTACATATATCATTATATACAGGAGATCCCCAGGTTATAGCGGCTGTACATATATCATTATATACAGGAGATCCCCAGGTTATACCGGCTGTACATATATCATTATATACAGGAGATCCCCAGGTTATACCGGCTGTACATATATCATTATATACAGGAGATCCCCAGGTTATACCGGCTGTACATATATCATTATATACAGGAGATCCCCAGGTTATACCGGCTGTACATATATCATTATATACAGGAGATCCCCAGGTTATACCGGCTGTACATATATCATTATATACAGGAGATCCCCAGGTTATACTGGCTGTACATATATCGTTATATACAGGAGATCCCCGGGTTATACCGGCTGTACATATATCATTATATACAGGAGATCCCCAGGTTATACCGGCTGTACATATATCATTATATACAGGAGATCCCCAGGTTATACCGGCTGTACATATATCATTATATACAGGGGATCCCCAGGTTATACCGGCTGTACATATATCATTATATACAGGAGATCCTCAGGTTATACCGGCTGTACATATATCACTATATACAGGCGATCCCCAGGTTATACCGGCTGTACATATATCATTATATACAGGAGATCCCCAGGTTATACCGGCTGTACATATATCATTATATACAGGAGATCCCCAGGTTATACCGGCTGTACATATATCATTATATACAGGAGATCCCCAGGTTATACCGGCTGTACATATATCATTATATACAGGAGATCCCCAGGTTATACCGGCTGTACATATATCATCATATACAGGAGATCCCCAGGTTATACCGGCTGTACATATATCATTATATACAGGAGATCCCCAGGTTATACCGGCTGTACATATATCATTATATACAGGAGATCCCCAGGTTATACCAGCTGTACATATATCACTATATACAGGAGATCCCCAGGTTATACCGGCTGTACATATATCACTATATACAGGAGATCCCCAGGTTATACCAGCTGTACATATATCATTATATACAGGAGATCTCCAGGTTATACCGGCTGTACATATATTATTATATACAGGAGATCCCCAGGTTATACCGGCTGTACATATATCATTATATACAGGAGATCCCCAGGTTATACCGGCTGTACATATATCATTATATACAGGAGATCCCCAGGTTATACCAGCTGTACATATATCATTATATACAGGAGATCTCCAGGTTATACCGGCTGTACATATATCATTATATACAGGAGATCCCCAGGTTATACCGGCTGTACATATATCATTATATACAGGAGATCCCCAGGTTATACCGGCTGTACATATATCATTATATACAGGAGATCCCCAGGTTATACCGGCTGTACATATATCATTATATACAGGAGATCCCCAGGTTATAGCGGCTGTACATATATCATTATATACAGGAGATCCCCAGGTTATACCAGCTGTACATATATCATTATATACAGGAGATCCCCATGTTATACCGGTTGTACATATATCATTATATACAGGAGATCCCCATGTTATACCGGTTGTACATATATCATTATATACAGGAGATCCCCAGGTTATACCGGCTGTACATATATCATTATATACAGGAGATCCCCAGGTTATACCGGCTGTACATATATCATTATATACAGGGGATCCCCAGGTTATACCGGCTGTACATATATCATTATATACAGGAGATCCTCAGGTTATACCGGCTGTACATATATCACTATATACAGGCGATCCCCAGGTTATACCGGCTGTACATATATCATTATATACAGGAGATCCCCAGGTTATACCGGCTGTACATATATCATTATATACAGGAGATCCCCAGGTTATACCGGCTGTACATATATCATTATATACAGGAGATCCCCAGGTTATACCGGCTGTACATATATCATTATATACAGGAGATCCCCAGGTTATACCGGCTGTACATATATCATCATATACAGGAGATCCCCAGGTTATACCGGCTGTACATATATCATTATATACAGGAGATCCCCAGGTTATACCGGCTGTACATATATCATTATATACAGGAGATCCCCAGGTTATACCAGCTGTACATATATCACTATATACAGGAGATCCCCAGGTTATACCGGCTGTACATATATCACTATATACAGGAGATCCCCAGGTTATACCAGCTGTACATATATCATTATATACAGGAGATCTCCAGGTTATACCGGCTGTACATATATTATTATATACAGGAGATCCCCAGGTTATACCGGCTGTACATATATCATTATATACAGGAGATCCCCAGGTTATACCGGCTGTACATATATCATTATATACAGGAGATCCCCAGGTTATACCAGCTGTACATATATCATTATATACAGGAGATCTCCAGGTTATACCGGCTGTACATATATCATTATATACAGGAGATCCCCAGGTTATACCGGCTGTACATATATCATTATATACAGGAGATCCCCAGGTTATACCGGCTGTACATATATCATTATATACAGGAGATCCCCAGGTTATACCGGCTGTACATATATCATTATATACAGGAGATCCCCAGGTTATAGCGGCTGTACATATATCATTATATACAGGAGATCCCCAGGTTATACCAGCTGTACATATATCATTATATACAGGAGATCCCCATGTTATACCGGTTGTACATATATCATTATATACAGGAGATCCCCATGTTATACCGGTTGTACATATATCATTATATACAGGAGATCCCCAGGTTATACCGGCTGTACATATATCATTATATACAGGAGATCCCCAGGTTATACCGGCTGTACATATATCATTATATACAGGAGATCCCCAGGTTATAGCGGCTGTACATATATCATTATATACAGGAGATCCCCAGGTTATACCAGCTGTACATATATCATTATATACAGGAGATCCCCAGGTTATACCAGCTGTACATATATCATTATATACAGGAGATCCCCAGGTTATACCGGCTGTACATATATCATTATATACAGGAGATCCCCAGGTTATACCAGCTGTACATATATATCATTATATACAGGAGATCCCCAGGTTATACCGGCTGTACATGTATCATTATATACAGGAGATCCCCAGGTTATACCAGCTGTACATATATCATTATATACAGGAGATCCCCAGGTTATACCGGCTGTACATATATCCTTATATACAGGAGATCCCCAGCTTATACCGGCTGTACATATATCACTATATACAGGAGATCCCCAGGTTATACCGGCTGTACATATATCACTATATACAGGAGATCCACAGGTTATACCGGCTGTACATATATCATTATATACAGGAGATCCCCGGGTTATACCGGCTGTACATATATCATTATATACAGGAGATCCCCAGGTTATAGCGGCTGTACATATATCATTATATACAGGAGATCCCCAGGTTATAGCGGCTGTACATATATCATTATATACAGGAGATCCCCAGGTTATACCGGCTGTACATATATCATTATATACAGGAGATCCCCAGGTTATACCGGCTGTACATATATCATTATATACAGGAGATCCCCAGGTTATACCGGCTGTACATATATCATTATATACAGGAGATCCCCAGGTTATACCGGCTGTACATATATCATTATATACAGGAGATCCCCAGGTTATACCGGCTGTACATATATCATTATATACAGGAGATCCCCAGGTTATACTGGCTGTACATATATCGTTATATACAGGAGATCCCCGGGTTATACCGGCTGTACATATATCATTATATACAGGAGATCCCCAGGTTATACCGGCTGTACATATATCATTATATACAGGAGATCCCCAGGTTATACCGGCTGTACATATATCATTATATACAGGGGATCCCCAGGTTATACCGGCTGTACATATATCATTATATACAGGAGATCCTCAGGTTATACCGGCTGTACATATATCACTATATACAGGCGATCCCCAGGTTATACCGGCTGTACATATATCATTATATACAGGAGATCCCCAGGTTATACCGGCTGTACATATATCATTATATACAGGAGATCCCCAGGTTATACCGGCTGTACATATATCATTATATACAGGAGATCCCCAGGTTATACCGGCTGTACATATATCATTATATACAGGAGATCCCCAGGTTATACCGGCTGTACATATATCATCATATACAGGAGATCCCCAGGTTATACCGGCTGTACATATATCATTATATACAGGAGATCCCCAGGTTATACCGGCTGTACATATATCATTATATACAGGAGATCCCCAGGTTATACCAGCTGTACATATATCACTATATACAGGAGATCCCCAGGTTATACCGGCTGTACATATATCACTATATACAGGAGATCCCCAGGTTAAACCGGCTGTACATACATCATTATATACAGGAGATCCCCAGGTTATACCGGCTGTACATATATCATTATATACAGGAGATCCCCAGGTTATACCGGCTGTACATATATCATTATATACAGGAGATCCCCGGGTTATACCGGCTGTACAGATATCACTATATACAGGAGATCCCCAGGTTATACCAGCTGTACATATATCACTATATACAGGAGATCCCCGGGTTATACCAGCTGTACATATATCATTATATACAGGAGACACCCAGGTTATACCGGCTGTACATGTATCATTATATACAGGAGATCCCCAGGTTATAGCGGCTGTACATATATCATTATATACAGGAGATCCCCGGGTTATAGCGGCTGTACATATATCATTATATACAGGAGATCCCCAGGTTATACCGGCTGTACATATATCATTATATACAGGAGATCCCCAGGTTATACCGGCTGTACATATATCATTATATACAGGAGATCCTCAGGTTATACCGGCTGTACATATATCATTATATACAGGAGATCCCCAGGTTATACCGGCTGTACATATATCATTATATACAGGGGATCCCCAGGTTATACCGGCTGTACATATATCATTATATACAGGAGATCCCCAGGTTATACCGGCTGCACATATATCATTATATACAGGAGATCCCCAGGTTATACCGGCTGTACATATATCATTATATACAGGAGATCCCCAGGTTATACCGGCTGTACATATATCATTATATACAGGAGATCCCCAGGTTATACCGGCTGTACATATATCATTATATACAGGAGATACCCAGGTTATACCGGCTGTACATATATCATTATATACAGGAGATCCCCAGGTTATACCGGCTGTACATATATCACTATATACAGGAGATCCCCAGGTTATACCAGCTGTACATATATCATTATATACAGGAGATCCCCGGGTTATACCGGCTGTACATATATCATTATATACAGGAGATCCCCAGGTTATACCGGCTGTACATATATCATTATATACAGGAGATCCCCGGGTTATACCGGCTGTACATATATCATTATATACAGGAGATCCCCGGGTTATACCGGCTGTACATATATCATTATATACAGGAGATCCCCAGGTTATAGCGGCTGTACATACATCATTATATACAGGAGATCCCCGGGTTATACCGGCTGTACATATATCATTATATACAGGAGATCCCCAGGTTATACCGGCTGTCCATATCTCATTATATACAGGAGATCCCCAGGTTATACCGGCTTTACATATATCATTATATACAGGAGTTCTCCAGGTTATACCGGCTGTACATATATCATTATATACAGGAGATCCCCAGGTTATACCGGCTTTACATATATCATTATATACAGGAGTTCTCCAGGTTATACCGGCTGTACATATATCATTATATACAGGAGATCCCCAGGTTATACCGGCTGTACATATATCATTATATACAGGAGATCCCCAGGTTATACCGGCTGTACATATATCATTATATACAGGAGATCCCCAGGTTATACCGGCTGTACATATATCATTATATACAGGAGATCCCCAGGTTATAGCGGCTGTACATATATCATTATATACAGGAGATCCCCAGGTTATACCGGCTGTACATATATCATTATATACAGGGGATACCCAGGTTATACCAGGTTTACATATATCATTATATACAGGAGATCCCCAGGTTATACCGGCTGTACATATATCATTATATACAGGAGATCCCCAGGTTATAGCGGCTGTACATATATCATTATATACAGGAGATCCCCAGGTTATACCGGCTGTACATATATCATTATATACAGGAGATCCCCAGGTTATACCGGCTGTACATATATCATTATATACAGGAGATCCCCAGGTTATACTAGCTGTACATATATCACTATATACAGGAGATCCCCAGGTTATACCGGCTGTACATATATCATTATATACAGGAGATCCCCAGGTTATACCGGCTGTACATATATCATTATATACAGGAGATCCCCAGGTTATAGCGGCTGTACATATATCATTATATACAGGAGATCCCCAGGTTATACCGGCTGTACATATATCATTATATACAGGAGATCCCCAGGTTATACCAGCTGTACATATATCATTATATACAGGAGATCCCCAGGTTATACCAGCTGTACATATATCATTATATACAGGAGATCCCAGGTTATACCGGCTGTACATATATCATTATATACAGGAGATCCCCAGGTTATACCGGCTGTACATATATCATTATATACAGGAGATCCCCAGCTTATACCGGCTGTACATATATCATTATATACAGGACATCCCCAGGTTATACCGGCTGTACATATATCATTATATACAGGAGATCCCCAGGTTATACCGGCTGTACATATATCATTATATACAGGAGATCCCCAGGTTATACCAGCTGTACATATATCATTATATACAGGAGATCCCCAGGTTATAGCGGCTGTACATATATCATTATATACAGGAGATCCCCAGGTTATACCGGCTGTACATATATCATTATATACAGGAGATCCCCAGGTTATACCGGCTGTACATATATCATTATATACAGGAGATCCCCAGCTTATACCGGCTGTACATATATCATTATATACAGGACATCCCCAGGTTATACCGGCTGTACATATATCATTATATACAGGAGATCCCCAGGTTATACCGGCTGTACATATATCATTATATACAGGAGATCCCCAGGTTATACCAGCTGTACATATATCATTATATACAGGAGATCCCCAGGTTATACCGGCTGTACATATATCATTATATACAGGAGATCCCCAGGTTATACCGGCTGTACATATATCATTATATACAGGAGATCCCCGGGTTATACCGGCTGTACATATATCATTATATACAGGAGATCCCCAGGTTATACCGGCTTTACATATATCATTATATACAAGAGTTCTCCAGGTTATACCGGCTGTACATATATCATTATATACAGGAGATCCCCAGGTTATACCGGCTGTACATATATCATTATATACAGGAGATCCCCAGGTTATACCGGCTGTACATATATCATTATATACAGGAGATCCCCAGGTTATACCGGCTGTACATATATCATTATATACAGAAGATCCCCAGGTTATAGCGGCTGTACATATATCATTATATACAGGAGATCCCCAGGTTATACCGGCTGTACATATATCATTATATACAGGGGATACCCAGGTTATACCGGCTGTACATATATCACTATATACAGGAGATCCCCAGGTTATACCGGCTGTACATATATCATTATATACAGGAGATCCCCAGGTTATACCGGCTGTACATATATCATTATATACAGGAGACCCCCAGGTTATACCGGCTGCACATATATCATTATATACAGGAGATCCCCAGGTTATACCGGCTGTACATATATCACTATATACAGGAGATCCACAGGTTATACCGGCTGTACATATATCATTATATACAGGAGATCCCCAGGTTATACCGGCTGTACATATATCATTATATACATGGAGATCCCCAGGTTATAGCAGCTGTACATATATCATTATATACAGGAGATCCCCAGGTTATACCGGCTGTACATATATCACTATATACAGGAGATCCACAGGTTATACCGGCTGTACATATATCACTATATACAGGAGATCCCCAGGTTATACCGGCTGTACATATATCATTATATACATGGAGATCCCCAGGTTATAGCAGCTGTACATATATCATTATATACAGGAGATCCCCAGGTTATACCGGCTGTACATATATCATTATACACAGGAGATCTCCAGGTTATACCGGCTGTACATATATCATTATATACAGGAGATCCCCAGGTTATACCGGCTGTACATATATCATTATATACAGGAGATCCCCAGGTTATACCAGCTGTACATATATCATTATATACAGGAGATCCCCAGGTTATACCGACTGTACATATATCATTATATACAGGAGATCCCCAGGTTATACCGGCTGTACATATATCATTATATACAGGAGATCTCCAGGTTATACCGGCTGTACATATATCATTATATACAGGAGATCTCCAGGTTATACCGGCTGTACATATATCATTATATACAGGACATCCCCAGGTTATACCAGCTGTACATATATCACTATATACAGGAGATCCCCAGGTTATACCGGCTGTACATATATCATTATATACAGGAGATCCCCAGGTTATACCGGCTGTACATATATCATTATATACAGGAGATCTCCAGGTTATACCGGCTGTACATATATCATTATATACAGGGGATCCCCAGGTTATACCGGCTGTACATATATCATTATATACAGGAGATCCCCAGGTTATACCGGCTGTACATATATCATTATATACAGGAGATCCCCAGGTTATAGCGGCTGTACATATATCATTATATACAGGAGATCCCCGGGTTATACCGGCTGTACATATATCATTATATACAGGAGATCCCCAGGTTATACCAGCTGTACATATATCATTATATACAGGAGATCCCCGGGTTATACCGGCTGTACATATATCATTATATACAGGAGATCCCTGGGTTATACCGGCTGTACATATATCATTATATACAGGAGATCCCCAGGTTATACCGGCTGTACATATATCATTATATACAGGAGATCCCCAGGTTATAGCGGCTGTACATATATCATTATATACAGGAGATCCCCGGGTTATACCGGCTGTACATATATCATTATATACAGGAGATCCCCAGGTTATAGCGGCTGTACATATATCATTATATACAGGAGATCCCCGGGTTATACCGGCTGTACATATATAATTATATACAGGAGATCCCCAGGTTATACCGGCTGTACATATATCATTATGTACAGGAGGTCCCCAGGTTATAGCGGCTGTACATATATCATTATATACAGGAGATCCCCAGGTTATACCAGCTGTACATATATCATTATATACAGGAGATCCCCGGGTTATACCGGCTGTACATATATCATTATATACAGGAGATCCCCGGGTTATACCGGCTGTACATATATCATTATATACAGGAGATCCCCAGGTTATACCGGCTGTACATATATCATTATATACAGGAGATCCCCAGGTTATAGCGGCTGTACATATATCATTATATACAGGAGATCCCCGGGTTATACCGGCTGTACATATATCATTATATACAGGAGATCCCCAGGTTATACCAGCTGTACATATATCATTATATACAGGAGATCCCCAGGTTATACCAGCTGTACATATATCATTATATACAGGAGATCCCCGGGTTATACCGGCTGTACATATACCATTATATACAGGAGATCCCCAGGTTATACCGGCTGTACATATATCATTATATACAGGAGATCCCCAGGTTATACCGGCTGTACATAAATCATTATATACAGGAGATCCCCAGGTTATACCGGCTGTACATGTATCATTATATACAGGAGATCCCCAGGTTATACCAGCTGTACATATATCATTATATACAGGAGATCCCCAGGTTATACCGGCTGTACATATATCATTATATACAGGAGATCCCCAGGTTATACCGGCTGTACATGTATCATTATATACAGGAGATCCCCAGGTTATACCGGCTGTACATATATCATTATATACAGGAGATCCCCAGGTTATACCGGCTGTACATATATCATTATATACAGGAGATCCCCAGGTTATACCGGCTGTACATATATCATTATATACAGGAGATCCCCGGGTTATACCGGCTGTACATATATCACTATATACAGGAGATCCCCAGGTTATAGCGGCTGTACATATATCACTATATACAGGAGATCTCCAGGTTATACCGTCTGTACATATATCATTATATACAGGAGATCCCCAGGTTATACCGGCTGTACATATATCATTATATACAGGAGATCCCCAGGTTATACCAGCTGTACATATATTATTATATACAGGAGATCTCCAGGTTATACCGTCTGTACATATATCACTATATACAGGAGATCCCCAGGTTATACCGGCTGTACATATATCACTATATACAGGAGATCCCCAGGTTATAGCGGCTGTACATATATCACTATATACAGGAGATCCCCAGGTTATACCGGCTGTACATATACCATTATATACAGGAGATCCCCGGGTTATACCGGCTGTACATATATCATTATATACAGGACATCCCCAGGTTATACCGGCTGTACATATATCATTATATACAGGAGATCCCCAGGTTATACCGGCTGTACATATATCACTATATACAGGAGATCCCCAGGTTATACCGGCTGTACATATATCAATATATACAGGAGATCCCCAGGTTATACCGGCTGTACATATATCACTATATACAGGAGATCCCCAGGTTATACCGGCTGTACATATATCATTATATACAGGAGATCCCCAGGTTATACCGGCTGTACATATATCATTATATACAGGAGATCCCCAGGTTATACCGGCTGTACATATATCATTATATACAGGAGATCCCCAGGTTATACCGGCTGTACATATATCATTATATACAGGAGATCCCCAGGTTATACCAGCTGTACATATATCATTATATACAGGAGATCCCCAGGTTATACCGACTGTACATATATCATTATATACAGGAGATCCCCAGGTTATACCGGCTGTACATATATCATTATATACAGGAGATCCCCAGGTTATACCGGCTGTACATATATCATTATATACAGGAGATCTCCAGGTTATACCGGCTGTACATATATCATTATATACAGGAGATCCCCAGGTTATACCGGCTGTACATATATCATTAATTGTAGGTCTTGTACAATCTCATCAGGTGTAGCAGGACTTCAGGGACAATTCTCAGTAACCACCGGACGCGCAGCAGGGAAACATCCCAAATAAAATACCTTGCAGCGACATGCTGGGATTTGGGGGGTGGCCACAACTTTATTAACCAAACATATTTAACATTAAAGATTGTTTTGACCTTTGCCCTTAAACCAGAAACCTTCTTCAGACTTCTGCGCTTCTTGTCCGTCGGCCCGCCGAGCATGAGGCGCCAAGCTGCCCCTCCTTCTCCAGGGCAAGGTCCCAATCCGCAGCTGTGCCTCCTGAAAGACAGTGAAAAACCCAAAGTATCCCACAAAAACATAATATCTTGCAATTATACATTATACCAAAATAAGAGGGGTGTCGTGACTTTTCTGAAAAGGTAAGACCCTTGCCAACCCTCTCCTTCCACTTATATAACCCCACTGCCCCTCCCTCGCGGTGTCCAACTGACCAATTATCCCACCTGTACTGCCTTCCAAAACCGCTCGACCTACCACTGACCTCCTCACTGTACTATCTCATCAGAGGTAGTAGGTCTTGCACAGTCTCAGTAGATGTTGTAGGTCCTGCACAGTCTCAGTAGATGTTGTAAACCTTGCACAGTCTCAGTAGATGTTGTAAACCTTGCACAGTCTCAGTAGATGTTGTAGGCCCTGCACAGTCTCAGTAGATGTTGTAGGTCTTGCACAGTCTCAGTAGATGTTGTAGCCCCTGCACAGTCTCAGTAGATGTTATAGGCCGTGCTCAGTCTCAGTAGATGTTGTAGGTCTTGCACAGTCTCAGTAGATGTTGTAGGTCTTGCACAGTCTCAGTAGATGTTGTAGGGCTTGCACAGTCTCAGTAGATGTTGTAGGCCTTGCACAGTCTCAGTATATGTTGTAGGCCCTGCACAGTCTCAGTAGATGTTGTAGGCCCTGCACAGTCTCAGTAGATGTTGTAGGTCTTGCACAGTCTCAGTATATGTTGTAGGCCCTGCACAGTCTCAGTAGATGTTGTAGGCCTTGCACAGTCTCAGTAGATGTTGTAGGCCTTGCACAGTCTTAGTAGATGTTGTAGGCCTTGCACAGTCTCAGTAGATGTTGTAGGCCTTGCACAGTCTCAGTAGATGTTGTATGCCCTGCACAGTCTCAGTAGATGTTGTAGGCCTTGCTCAGTCTCAGTAGATGTTGTAGGCCTTGCACAGTCTCAGTAGATGTTGTAGGCCTTGCACAGCCTCTGTAGATTTTGTAGGCCTTGCACAGTCTGAGCAGATGTTGTAGGCCCTGCACAGTCTCAGTAGATGTTGTAGGTTTTGCACAGTCTGAGCAGATGTTGTAGGTCCTGCACAGTCTCAGTAGATGTTGTAGGCCTTGCACAGTCTGAGCAGATGTGGTAGGCCTTGCACAGTCTCAGCAGATGTTGTAGGCCTTGCACAGTCTCAGCAGATGTTGTAGGCCTTGCACAGTCTGAGCAGATGTTGTAGGCCTTGCACAGTCTCAGCAGATGTTGTAGGCCTTGCACAGTCTCAGCAGATGTTGTAGGCCTTGCACAGTCTCAGTAGATGTTGTAGGCCTTGCACAGTCTCAGTAGATGCTGTAGGCCTTGCACAGTCTCAGTACATGTTGTATGTCCTGCACAGTTTCAGTCGATGTTGTAGGCCTTGCACAGTCTCAGTAGATGTTTTAGTTGCTGTGCAGTCACTGTAGATTTTGTAGATCTTATTAAGGCTCAGATGTTGTCTTGCACAGTCACAGTAAATATTGTAGGTCTTGTACAGGCTCAGCAGATGTTGTAGGCCCTGTACAGGTTCAGCAGATGTTGTAGGCCCTGCACAGTCTCAGCAGATGTTGTATGTCCTGCACAGTCTCAGTAGATGTTGTATGCCCTGCACAGTCTCAGCAGATGTTGTAAGTCTTGCATAGTCACAGTACATGGTGTAGGTCTTGTACATGCTCAACAGATGTTGTATGCCCTGTACAGGCTCAGCAGATGTTGTATGCCCTGCACAGTCTCAGCAGATGTTGTAAGTCTTGCACAGTCACAGTACATGGTGTAGGTCTTGTACATGCTCAACAGATGTTGTATGCCCTGCACAGTCTCAGCAGATGTTGTAGGTCTTGCACAGTCTCAGCAGATGTTGTATGTCCTGCACAGTCTCAGCAGATGTTGTAAGTCTTGCACAGTCACAGTACATGGTGTAGGTCTTGTACATGCTCAACAGATGTTGTAGGCCCTGCACAGTCTCAGCAGATGTTGTAGGCCCTGTACAGGCTCAGCAGATGTTGTAGGCCTTGTACAGTCTCAGTAGATGTTGTAGGCCCTGTACAGGCTCAGCAGATGTTGTAAGTCTTGCACAGTCACAGTACATGGTGTAGGTCTTGTACAGGCTCAGCAGATGTTGTAGGCCCTGTACAGGCTCAGCAGATGTTGTAGGCCTTGCACAGTCTCAGTAGATGTTGTAGGCCTTGTACAGTCTTAGTAAGGCTTCCTTTAGCTCCTGGTTCCTTAGACTATATATCAGTGGATTTACTAGAGGTGTGACTACAGTATAAAACACTGATACTACTCTGTCAGCCGTGTGGTAATAACTGGTGGTTGGTCTGAAATAGTTGAAGACAAGTGTCCCATAGAAAATAAAGACAACTGTGAGGTGAGATGAACATGTGGAGAAGGCTTTAAACCTCTTCTCCTTCACTTTCATCTTCAGGACAGTGGAGAAGACAGTGACGTATGGAATAAATGTCATCAGCAGAGAACTTATGCCCAGAAGTCCCCCAAGGATGAAGATGGACAACAGATTGACAAGTGTATCAGTGCAGGAAATCTGCAACAACTTGGAGACATCACAGAAGAAACTTTGGATGATATTGGAGTCACAGAAGGTCAACCTCAACGTGAAGACTGTGTGTATCATGGAATATGTCATGCCAAGCGTCCACACCAGGGCGGACAGAAGGACACAGTTCCTCCAGCCCATGACATGGATGTAGTGAAGAGGTCTACAGACGGCAATGTATCGATCATATGACATCACTGCAAGTAAGAGAATCTCACTAGATGCAAAAAATATGAAGAAGAAGACTTGGCAGATGCAGGCTGGTACAGAAATCATCTTACTGTTGGTTCTGAGATCAAAGAGCAACCGTGGGGTCGTGAGGGAAGAGGAACCAACGTCCAGAAGGGCCAGGTTACCAAGAAAGAAGTACATGGGGCTATGGAGGTGGGCATCCATGATGACCAGAAGAAGGATGAGAAGATTAGTCACTAGGGTCAAGAAATAGACATGGAAGAAGAGCAGGAAGAGAAGAAGCTGAATGTGGGGGAGGTCAGAAATCCCCAACAGGTACAACTCTGACAAGGTGTGGTTCCCCATCAGAAGAGAAACAATAGATTCGAGGAGCTGCCTCAGAAGACGTCAGAAGTCAAAACATTCTAACGATTGTTACTGAGGGGAAATCTAGTGACATGTAGACAGTGACAGTGGCCAAACGTGCAGGTTGTGGACATCTCCAGGAGTAGGGTGCATGGACTACAGAGCCACCAGATCATGTACATAGAGAAGTGCATATCTTGTATATCTGATATCTGTGCCGTCTTATATGTTCCTGTATTTGGCTCCTGGGGTTTATTGTAGACATCATCCCTCACATCCCGGAGGAATTGGATAGAGACAAAGAAACCACCGGGAATTACAGAAAAATAATGAGTTTTCTCCACCTCAATGTAATAAGTGAAATAAGTGAAAGATGAAGAGTCTCCCCTGTACACTGCCCCTGTCTGCGTGTTATATTGGGGTACATAAGAGTGATGGGACCCAGGACATATGACAAAATAGTTTATAATCACAGGTGTCCACCACTGTGGACTTCCTCTATAGATCTCCTCTGTAGACCTTCTCCATGGACCTCTACTATAGATCTCCTCTATGGACCTGCTCTATGGACTTCTTCTATGGACCTGATCTTTAGACTTCCGCTATGGATCTCCTCTATATACCTTCTCTATGGACCTCCTCTCTGGACCTCCTCTATAAACTTTCACTATAGACCTCCTCTATAGACCTCCTTTATGGACTATCTCTGTGGACCCCCTCTATAGACTTCCTCTATGGATCTCCTCTATAGACTTCCTCTATGGACTTCCTCAATGAGGTACTCTGTGGATCTCCTCAATGGACTTCTTCTATGGACCTCCTCTATGGACCACCTCTGTAAACCATCTCTGTGGACCTCCTCTATGGACCTTCTTTTATGGACCATCTCTATGCACTTCCTCAATGACGTACTCTATGGATCTCCTCTATAGACCTCCTCTATGGACCTCCTCTATGGACCATCTGTGTGGACCTCCTCTATGGACTTCCTCAATGACGTACTCTATGGATCTCCTCTATAGACCTTTTCTATGGACCTCCTCTATAGAAGTCTTCTATGCACCATCTCTGTGGACCTTCGCTATGGATCTCCTCTATGGACTTCCTCTGTGGACCTTCTCTATGGACTTCCTCTATAGACTTCCTCTGTGGACCTCCTCTAGCTGAAGTAGTTAAGTTAGGAAGTCAGGAAGAAACCAAGATAAACTTTTTCAATGAGCCCCGGGGAGGATTACATTGTGCCTCTGGTTATTGGATTTGGATCTCCCATTGAGGTGAATAAGGTAACAGCGCCCCTCCGGACCTGGAGGCTGAGAGAAGAAGTGCTGTTATATACTCAGGTTTCCAGGATTCTCTATGGGTGATGACAGGGGAGGGGAAAATAATAAAGTACTTACTGCGCCTTTTACAGGGCCCGGTGCAGCTAATCAGTGGCCTCAGTGGGGGCCCCTAACACTTATTCTATGTTACTGGGGCCCCAATGTACCCCAATATAACACAGGCAGGGGCAGTCTGAGGCCGCTGGTTACTTTGTACATTAGCTGAGTAGAATAAACTTTTAATTTAAGAGAATTAACATTTTTGGACAACAAAGTCCCCCAGTCAGTTCTGCTGAGAAAAATATAAATGTTCCTCTTTATTTCATTTCATTTCATCCTTTATAAATACTCTGTGGCACATTCACTGAGGCCCCTGCGCCAGTTTTCCGATGGACTTTGCATTTAGGAAGTGTCTGCACCACACAAATTTCTGCACTGAAGGGGCGTCCGGGGCTCAGGCGCACCACATTTATCCTGCGAAGTCCGACAGAAGTGTCACACGTCCCATGTTAAAGGGGCACCAAAAAAAGTGGTGCACTCTGTCGGGGCAGTGCAGGGGGCACCAGATTGATGAAGAATGCCCTAGAAATCCTGAATCTGGTGCCCAAATCTGTGAAACTGTAGCAGTAGCAGCCATGTAGGCTGCTATGGGGCCCGTAGTCTCAGGGGGCCCCAGCATCTGACCTAACACACTAAAAATAGCAAATGTGCAGGGTCAGCACCAGCACTGGGTGAACCTGGGCAAGTTCTGGGGCTCCATAAGGCTGTAGATAAAGATTCCATGGGGTGAGAGGGGCTGTATCTAATAAATCCAGCTCCTGCCATCTACTTCCCTCGGAGAGATATGAGCCCTCAACCTCCCTGGGATAAGAAGATTACCTGACAAAGTGAAAAAGGGCCCCATTGAGAACTCTTCTAGTTGTGCCCCCATCTACCAGTGTGATTTTAGCTTTAGCAGGTAAATATAGGCGATATACACAGTATACAGACTACAACAACTCAACGGAGATGAATAGAAGCCACTTTTTCTTTTGGAATTATGGACCAGGCCTGAAATGCACAAATCAAAGGACAATCTATGGAAGAACAAGACCAACCTAGAGGTCCTGGGACAATGGGGGTCATTTACTAAGGGCCCGATTTGCGTTTTCCCGACGTGTTACCCGAATATTTCCAATTTGCGCCGATTGTACCTGAATTGCCCCAGGATTTTGGCGCACGCGATCGGATTGTGGCGCATCGGCGGTGGCATGCACGTGACGGAAATCGGGGGGCGTGGCCGAACGAAAACCCGACGGATTCGGAAAAAAACGCAGCATTTTAGAAAAAAATGTGTTGCGAAAATTACACTTACCTTCACCAGTTATAGGCCGGTGAATTTCAGGGCATTCCAGTGCGCCTCCGGAGAACTTCTGCGCAGCAGCGCCACCTGGTGGACGGCGGAGGAACTACCTTAGTGAATCCCGGCCAGACCCGAATCCAGCGCAGAGAACGCGCCACTGGTTTGCGAACGGACCGGGTAAGTAAATCTGCCCGAATGTGTGTGACGTGTCGTCCAGTGCGGAGGCTGGTTTAGTATTTTACTCTTCTATCGGCTTTTGTCGCTCTTGGAAGGTTTATGGTGGGAATGTATTAATACTTTTACCTCTGTTTTTTTGTCGGGCAATTCTGCGATTTTTTTTATTTTGCACCGGTTACGACGGATTTCCAGAGCTTCAGCTCCACAGTCAGCTCAGTTTTCTGTCTCTCTCAATTTGGGCACAGCTCTTGTTTCTGACACCTATTTCTGGGGCAATTTTTGTTGCACATTAAGACCAACACGAAGTCTATTACCGTCAGGGGCGTAACAATCACAGTTGCAGAGGGTGCGACTGCGACTGGGCCCTCCCTCTGTCTCTGTGCTTCCCCAAACACTGGCCCACCCAAACTCCAGCCGGCCCAACTCTGTACAGTACTTCTCTGAGTGCTGGCCCGCCCAAACTCCGCGGCACCGGCCTGAACTCAGGGGTAGGAGGGCCCCAAGCAGAAGTTTGCCATGGGGTCCAGCCTCTCCTAGTTACGCTACTGATCACCTTCTAAACTCCTTCCTGAATGTAGCATTTCCATTGCCCATTTTCTCCTCGTGTCTTGCGATACAATGCTACAAAACAGAAAACCGACCCTGCCCCACAAATTAATCCACTCAACGCACCAAGCCACCAATGGCTTATGGCGGCCAATATTTTAAGTTTTTATGGTTAGAGATAATTTTAAGAACAATGAACCAGCAGAAATACTGATCCACCACCACAACTAGAGAAGACTATTGTAGATCAGGCTGGAGCAATACTCACTGCTGCTGGAGGAGTCACCAACCCCCACCGAGGGAAATGTGTAATAATAAACAACATAGGACAACGTGGACCAGCAATGTCCTTATTATTTCTTCTCCATCAAGGCCCATCATCAATATCTGTCTAAAAGTGTGGACCATGTATGATAGACCCTGAGCAGGAGGCATCTTCATCTCCTTGTAGCGGTGTCTGGATGCAGCCGGTGTATATGTAACGCTCTCTGCAGTGCGGCCTTCAGGTCTTTACTCCTCAGGCTGTAGATTAAGGGGTTCAGTAAGGGGGTGATCAGGGTGTAGATCACAGTGACCATCTGGCTGAGGACAACCAGGTGACTTGTGTCAGGAACAAGATAGATAAAAGTTACTGATGCATAAAATATTACGACCACAGTCAGGTGAGACGTACAGGTGGAGAAAGCTTTACTCTTCCCATCACTGGTGCCGATTCTGAGGACTGCCCTAAATATTCGGACATAGGGGTAAAATGTGGCTACAAAGGCTATGGTGCCGATAACACCCCCAAAAATTGAAGTGACTAGAATATTAATGGAAGCATCGCTACAGGAGATCTGGAACAAATGGGGCAGATCACAAAAGAAACTTCGGATGAAGTTAGGACCACAGAAGGTCAATCTTCTTATGCATAAGGTACAAATGAGGGGAACAACAAAAGAAATAGACCAGACCAGAGACACAATTTTAAAGCATGTTTCCAAAGACATAAGTTTAGAGTAATGGAGAGGATGGCAGATGGCTACATACCGGTCATAGGACATGGAGGACAACAAGTAAACCTCACAGCCTCCAAAATACATGGCCAAAAACACTTGTACTATACATTCTGGGAAGGAGATGGACCATCGTTGGGTGTTGAGATGAAAAAGCAGACTTGGTCCAATGACAGATGAAGAGGACATGTCGAATACTGCCAAGTTACCAAGAAAGGAATACATGGGTGTATGAAGATGAGCACAAGTAACAACTAGAAGGATAATGAGGAAGTTGGAGAAGACAGTCATCAGGTAGATGAGGAGGAAGAAGATGAAGAGGACATGGATGGTCTTCTGGTCATCCGATAGACTCATGAGAAGAACGCTGGTGATGGATGTTTGGTTCTTCATCATTTCCGTGTAATATGTCCAAATTATTAAAATTGATGGCAAAACTGGTACATACAGAGATAATGTGAATAACGGGGACACGGTGGGTGAACAAATAGAAGAGCAAATACTAACAGCAAAGAGTATCCGTCTTTTATAACTCATCAGTTCTCCCAGGAACAAAAGAAACAAATGCCAAGACTTTTTGGCAACACATCCAAGAATAAAGTAACATAGTCCCAGGATACAAAGTGTCATAGTTCTTTCAAGAGTTGAATTTTGAAGTTTTACTTTGTTAACTTTTGAAGATCTACAATTCCTAGTATCATGGCAAATATAAGTCAGTCCTAGGCTGTAAGCTCTTGTGTCCTCCCCCTCATCCTCACAGACTGTAAGCTCTTGTGTCACCCCTCATCCTCATAGACTGTAAGCTCTTGTGTCACCCCCTCATCCTCATAGACTGTAAGCTCTTGTGCCACCCCCTCCTCCTCATAGACTGTAAGCTCTTGTGTCTCCCCTCATCCTCATAGACTGTAAGCTCTTGTGTCACCCCCTCCTCCTCATAGACTGTAAGCTCTTGTGTCCCCTCTCATCCTCATAGACTGTAAGCTCTTGTGTCACCCCTCATCCTCATAGACTGTAAGCTCTTGTGTCTCCCCTCATCCTCATAGACTGTAAGCTCTTGTGTCTCCCCTCATCCTCATAGACTGTAAGCTCTTGTGTCACCCCCTCATCCTCATAGACTGTAAGCTCTTGTGTCACCCCCTCATCCTCATAGACTGTAAGCTCTTGTGTCCCCCCTCATCCTCATAGACTGTAAGCTCTTGTGTCCCCCCTCATCCTCATAGACTGTAAGCTCTTGTGTCACCCCTCATCCTCATAGATTGTAAGCTCTTGTGTCCTCCCCTCATCCTCATAGACTGTTAGCTCTTGTGTCCTCCCCTCATCCTCATAGACTGTAAGCTCTTGTGTCTCCCCTCATCTTCATAGACTGTAAGCTCTTGTGTCACCCCCTCATCCTCATAGACTGTAAGCTCCTGTGCCACCCCCTCATCCTCATAGACTGTAAGCTCTTGTGTCACCCCCTCATTCTCATAGACTGTAAGCTCTTGTGTCACCCCCTCATCCTCATAGACTGTAAGCTCTTGTGTCACCCCCTCATCCTCATAGACTGTAAGCTCTTGTGTCCCCCCTCATCCTCATAGACTGTAAGCTCTTGTGTCATCCCCTCATCCTCATAGACTGTAAGCTCTTGTGTCACCCCCTCATCCTCATAGACTGTAAGCTCTTGTGTCACCCCCTCATCCTCATAGACTGTAAGCTCTTGTGCCCCCCTCTCACCCTCATAGACTGTAAGCTCTTGTGTCACCTCCTCATCCTCATAGACTGTAAGCTCTTGTGTCCTCCCTCGTCCTCATAGACTGTAATGTAGTATTATATGTCCCCTATAATGTGAAGTTTGGGATATGATTATTATTATTTGTGGAGCTTCTCTTGTCCATATTCTAGGACTTGTGCTCAGATTTCCTTCTGTTCGTGTTACTATTTGGCGCTGATGTCCCCTTCGTTCTCTTTTCCCGGGTTCCGGGGCTGGTTTTAGCTTGGAATGTTTAGCAGCTTTGTAGGGTCTATCGTCCCTTGTACACTGCTCCGTGTATAGATGTGTACTGACCGCCACGTCCGATATCCAGGGGGACAGATCTTCCCCCCTCATCCCTGGAAAACAGACTCTTCAGCTCGGTCAGGACCCGCCATATAAAGGTGCGATGGAGGGTCCCGTCCCCCCTTCCAAAAAACAACACACAACATAATTTGGGATAAAAAACTTTGGGATAAAAAATAAGTGACCTCTGGGGAACCCAGACCCTTTCCCTAAACTTCACCTTGCATGCCCGGCCCCGCCTCCGCAACCCTCATATTCAGCATCTGCCACGCCCTTTTGATGGAGTCGGGGTTACGGGCACCATTCCAGATCCACCGTGGCATGATCTCAGACCATACCACCACCAAGTCCGTGAAGAAGGCTGCAAAACGCTGAAAGTCCGACTTCATAGCGGAAATCAACTTGGCCAGACGTGTCGAACACATGTTGTTCCCTCTGGCATGCACCACCAGAGCCATACATGTCTGTTTTTGATCTTTTAACATGCACTTTGACAAACTCCCCCACTAAAAGGACATCTCCCTCCCCAAGACTAGCCTGCACTCGGCCAGAAGCATCCACTAACTCGCTAACTCGTAAAGCAAAACTGTTCTGCAGCAATAAAACCTTGAAGGATGAAGAGCATGGTCCACAGCGACCATGCATAAACGTTGCAGCAAAGCAAAGGAAATAGGTCTATGGGAATCCCTGCGAACCGGTTCCTTGCCCCAGCCACGCAACAGCAAAAGAACCTGGACATCTTTGGTGACATCCTGAAATCCTGAATACCCCACAGTTGCAGTTTCATGAAATGAAGGAAACCCCCACCAAGCACTTCTTAACGGTGGTGATCGACAAGCCCGTAGGCAAGCCAGGTAGCGCAGTGTATTGATCTTAGCTACTATTACCCAATCCCCTCATTCCTCTGTCAGCAAGCTGTACCACTCGCCCCACGCCTTACCATGGCTCTCCGCCAATGATGATTGGATCAACAGTGTCAACTGTTCACCACCAGGTCCCACAGGAAGAGGGGACAGGGGAACCCCTACGGGTCCGCCAGGGGATGGAAATCCCTGAACCTGGAAATGAGATAACACATCAGCAACCACATTAACCTCGCCAGGAACATGCCTGGCCCTGAAGACTATATTCAACTGCCAACAGAGCAGAACCAAATGCCTATGCAAAGCTAGAACCTGCAAAGAACTGGAGGTGAGTACTTTCATTGTCCGACCAAAAAACAAATCCTCTTATTCGCCATCTCATGACCCCAAAGTTCCACAGCCACTACAATCGGAAAGAGTTCTAGCAAGGTCAAGTTCTTTGTGCATTCCCTCTCCAACCACTGCAGAGGCCAACGTTCCGCCGAACACTGCTTTCCAAAAATAGCACCGTACCGAACCGATCCTGCTGTGTATATAACTGTAAGTCAGCGTTGTCAATCTCGTGCTCAAGAAATGCCGACACACCATATAATCAGTCAAAAAGGACCTCCAGACCCGCAAATCGTCCTTCAAAACCGCCATCAAACGTATATGATACGGTTCCGGCTGTAGCCAGCAACAACCTCCTGGCAAAAACCCTACCCATGGGAAAAATTCTGCAAGCAAAGGCTAATTGGCCCAGCATGGACTGCAAACGCTGTAAGGTCACTTTTTCAGACAAAAGGCACAAGTCGATGTTGCCCCGCAAACGTTCCAATTTATCAGCAGGGAGGCTGAGAGTCATATTCTTCGAATCAATCAAAATACCCAAAAAGGTCAACCGTTGAGTGGGACCCTCAGTCTTCTCTGCTGACAACGGAATGCCGAAGAACTCTGCCAAGTGACGGAACAGGTTCAGTAGTCTCAAGCAGTCCTGAGAGTCCTTCGGACCCACGAACAAGAAGTCATCCAAATAATGAATGACCCAATGAACCAGCCTCTAATCGAACGACCCATTCCAAAAAACTGCTAAACATTTAAAAAAACCTGCAAGATATAGAGCAACCCATCGGGAGGCACATGTCAACAAAGAAAGAATCGTTAATTTTGTCAACCCAACAGATGAAAACAGGATGGATGCACCGGGAGGAGGCGGAATGCCGACTCTATGTCCGACTTGGCCATAAGGGCCCCAAGAACTGGCTTTATTCACCAAGAGAACCGCCTTATCAAAGGACGTATAAGAAACAGCCACCTCCTCCCGGGGAATACCGTCGTTAACGGAGTCACCCTCCAGGTATGACAAATGGTGTATCAGGCGAAACTTAACCGACTCTTTCTTTGGGACCAAACCCAGCAGAGAGACACGCAGGTTTCCAAAAGGCGGCCATGAAAAGGGGCCCGCCATCCTGCCCAACTCAACCTCCTTTAACAATTTTTCCTCAACCAGTAACTCTTTGTCCCTAACCGATTTACGATTACCCGGCAACATCAAACCATCACGTGGCACAAAGGGGATCACAAAACCAAAGGTAAAACCATCAAGCAGCACTTTTGCCTCCTGCTTCAGGTGGTAACTGTCTAGCCATGGCCACATCCTTTGTACCTGAACTGAGGTCCTCCCCCCTGACAGCTGTGGAAGATTTCGAAGGGGGTCTCTGCCTCTTAGAACACCGGAGAGCGGAATGCGCCCGCCACATATTTAGCATTCGTGTCGCCCAACCCACCTCCGGACTCGTCGCTAAGGGACGTCTGAATTCCTCGTCATATCTCCACCATGCCGAAACTAATGTGCAGTATATATAGTATCCAAATACACAAACAAATCCTGGGTGCAGGTAGGCTTCTGCTGAACAATGATACTTGCCATAACCGCAAAGGCTTGAAGCCAGTTACCAAAGGTCCTTGTGACCTTCGGCTTTTTATCATCACCCTTCTCAAAACGCTTCTCCTTATCTACTGTCAATTGATCAGGAGATAACAATGTCCATATATCAATATATTCAAATTTAACTATTTTTTCCTGGAGGTCAGCTGCAACCCGCGTGCCCAAAGGAGCCACGCCACAAAACAAAGAGTCTCTAAAAAGGATCCCCACTGACCCCGGGGCTGCTCAGGCGGCAACGATGTTGCCCGTGGGGATGCCCCGGAGGCACCGGCCTCCATTCTCGCCAAAACCGCCTTAAGGGCACCCACCACATCATCACCAGCAATAGCAGACTTTTTCCATGCGTTTTCACAGGACAACTCACCCGCCGAAGGAACGACCTGATGCATCACCACTGGAGGAGGAGGCAACATGGGTGCACTGGGCATCGCTGAGGATGGGACCGTTGGCGGTACCCTAGCTTCATCCACCCCATGAGGCGGAGAAGAGTGTTGCCGTCTCCACGACCGCCTCTCTCTGGAGCGGGTGTAGCGACCGCTAGACGAGGATGAAGAGCGCCTGGAATAGGTCCGGCCCCAGATGGTTCTACCAGAACGCCTGCTTTCTCTGTCACGAGACCTGGACTGCTTACAGCTTGCACAAGTTAAGCGGGAAAACGAACAGGTCGATCGAGATGGGTGCCTACACCGTCCCTCAGGGCTACGTGACCGAGGCCCAGCCCCCGAGCGGTACCCGCGCTGCAAAAATCCGAACAGTCGCACCATGGCCCCAGTCGCGCCGAAACGGCATGCTGGCGGTCTGTGGGTTCATAACTATCTTCACCGTAACCCCCCATGGCGGGACATGGAGTGGGAGAGGGGTGGCGGGGGGATGAATGTGTTCACAGGGGGGTGTGTGGTGCTTGGTGCTAGCGGTGGCTGCTGAGCCACCGCACTATGTGACATGTGTGGGGTGGGTGGGGCGGATGTGTCAGTGTGTGGTGCTTGCACTGTACTACTGCTGGCACCCAGCCCTAACCACCTAGCTAAACGGCCAGGCTGTTTGGGTGGAGGGCCAGCAGGGGGAGCAGCTGGAACCTGCACTGTGCTTGTAGGCACAGCAAGGTTGTCCGTGTGAGTAGACACAGGAGCGAACGCGCCCTGCATCTCCTCCCTGCACGGGTACATAGTCACTGCCGCCGCAATCGGCCCACCTGCTGCGGCCGACGCACGGCTGCTAGCCTTGGTAGAGCGCAACACGCACCGGGTCCCGGTGCATGGAGAGGGCTTGCGGGCCGAGCCCTCTGCATAGCCGGTGAGCCTTTGCTGCATTTTGCTTGTTTGGATGTTTCCACCTCGATTGCCGCCGGCAATGACGTCACGTGGAGCGTTGATCCATCGCCATGGTAGCCTCGGGTGTTCCGAATAGCCCAGGCTACTTCGTTTTAACTAATTCATTACAATGTAATGCATGGGCAGTTAAATCCACATATACTGCCATATATGTAGTATGGCAGTATATGGAGGGATCGATCAGACAACCTAGGGTTAAAGTACCCTAGGGAGTCTGAAAAATATTAAAAGTAAAAATAAAAAAAGTTCATATACAATGGGGCAGATTTACTTACCTGGTCCGTTCTCGATCCAGCGGCACGTTCTCTGCAGTGGATTCGGGTGCGGCCGGGATTCATCAAGGTAGTACCTCCTCCTCCTGCTGCACTGAAAAGCATCCGGATGCCCTGAAATTCACCGACCCGGACCAAGTGAAGGTAAGCGCGTCCCAAGCGACACATTTTCAGTTTTTAAATGCGGCGGTTTTTCCGAATCCGTCGGGTTTTCGTTCGGCCACGCCCCCCCATTTCCGTTGTGTGCATGCCAGCGCCGATGCGCCACAATCCGATCGCGTGCGCCAAAATCCCGGGGCAATACAGGAAAAATCAGCGCTAATCGGAAATATTCGGGTAACACGTCGGGAAAACGCGAATCGGGCCCTTAGTAAATGACCCCCAATGTTTTGTGGAAGTCTATGCAGCCAGAAGATGTGTTGGCAAGTTGCCAAGAAATGAAGCAGACGGGAGACCTGGAAGGGGAACGAAATGGGACATCTTAGAAAACCGTTCAGTCACCACCCAGATGACGGTATTGCCAGAGGAAGGTGGAAAGTCCATGACAAACTCCATAGCCATGTGCGACCACGGGCGCAAAATCCCAAACATCTTTGACCAAGTCAGGCCACCAGTAGTAGCGGGAGATGAGGGCCATGGAGCGTTGCACCCCAAGGTGCCCTGCCAGACTTGAAGAATGTCCCCAAGACAGAATGCTCTTCCGCAGTGCAGGTCGGACCTTCATCTTGCTGGGTGGAAGATGCCAAAGATCCCCCCGAGTGGCAACAACCAGTCATTCAGGAGAGATAATATGCCGGGTCCTCTCCTACAACATTGGAGGCACGGGAAAGGGAATCCGCTTTGATATTCTTCTCCACAGGACGAAAGTGGATCAACAGGTTGAAGCGTGAGAAGAAAAGCGACCAATGGGCTTGCCCAGGATTAAGACGTTGGGCTGTCTGCAGATAGAGGAGATTTTTATGATCTGTATATGCACAGCCCAGATGGCGAGCTCCCACCAAAATATATTGCCATTTTCCAGGGCAAGTTTGATGACCAGAAGTTCTCCTATAGAGTAATTTCTTTCTGCAGGAGAAATAGTTTTGGAAAAGAAACCCCACGTGAGCGTTCGGCCCTTTCTGAGTGAGCACTGCCCCAGCACCTACGGAGGATGCATCTACCTCTAAATGAAAGGCCTTCTCTGTGTCAGGCCTAGTGAGAACAGGAGCCGAGGAAAAGGCAGACTTTAATCTTGAGAAGGCCACGATGGGCGACACCAGAGTAGAGAAATGCAGGATAAACTGGCGGTAATAATTCGCAAACCCCAGTTAACTCTGGATGGCACATAGACTTTCCGACAGTTTAGCAGGATCCATCTGAAGACCTTTGTCGGAGATTATATAGCCGAGGAAAGGAAGGTTCGATAGTGAAATTGATATTTCTCCAGCTTGGCGTAGAGACGATTGGCCCGAAGGCAAAAAAACAACTTGCCATATATGGGACAGGTGAGACTCAAGGTCCGGAGAAAACACCAAAATGTTGTCTAGGTAAACTATGACACACGCATACAGCAGATCCCTGAAGATGTCATTGACGAATTCTTGAAAGACAGCTGGCGGATTACAAAGTCCGAAAGGCATCAACAGGTATTCAAAATGTCCATCATGGGTGTTAAAGGCTGTCCTCTATTTGTCACCCTTGCAGATCCGGATGAGGTTGTAAGCCCCACGAAGGTCCAGTTTGGAAAAGATCTTGGACCCACACAGATGGTCAAAAAGCTCGCTAATCAAAGGCAAAGGATAGCGGTTCTTAACCTTAACCTTGTTAAGCTCTCGATAGTCAATGCAAGGACCGAGTGACCCATCCGTTTTGGTCAGAAAAAGAAGCCTGCACCAGCCAGAGAGGAGGACTTACATATAAACCCTCTCTGCAAGTTCTCTGTTATATATTATGACCTGGCAACGGTCTCGGGAATGGAGAGAGGGTACACCCGACCCTGGGGAGGAGAGGTACCCAGCAACAGCTCCATAGGGCAGTCGTAGGGACGGTGTAGCGACAATGTCTCTGCCTGCTTCTTGGAGAACATGTCAGCAAATACAGTATGAAATACTGTACAAAAAAATATGGACAACTACCCCTCCCAACCCTTACTGGTCGTCACTGGTCACCACTGAATCCGACCCTCCAGGTTGTGGACCACCTCATTATGTGTGAAGGGTGGGCATGTACTTCAATGTGTTTCTATACGTTTGTGCAGTTATATTGTTTTTATATGTATAATTTACATTTATCATACACTTCGGCCTCCTGGTGCTTCTAGTGGACAATTCTTTGATTATTTAAGGATTGGTAAGATAAAAACCTTCCTAAGAAGCCTTGATAAATGTCCCCCTGTGTGTGTCATATGTCATGAATAACTGGTGCGGGAGCAATGTGATTCTGGGGCCACTACTAATTGTGTTCTGCCTATGGAGAAGAGACATCTCACCGAGCAGTTGTTCCGAGAAAGAGATAACCTGAAACCTCTGCCTATTGCCTTCAAAAGGGGATTGAGCCCCATTTATGTTCCTTTCTTTCCAACAAAAAAATTCCACATTGCACTTTATGATTGGATCTATTTATTTTAATAAATGCAGCTGAAAACTTGTCCTGAGCTCAGACCATCAATGATGGACCCTGAGCAGGAGTCATCTTCATCTCCTTGTAGCGGTGTCTGGATGCAGCCGGTGTATATGTAACACTCTCTGCAGTGCGGCCTTCAGGTCTTTACTCCTCAGGCTGTAGATTAAGGGGTTCAGTAAGGGGGTGATCAGGGTGTAGATCACAGTGACCACTCCATTCAGTGTAAGGAAATTACTTGTGTCAGGAACAAGGTAGATAAAAGTTATTGATGCATAATATATAAGGACCACAGTGAGATGAGACGTACAGGTGGAGAAAGCTTTACTCTTCCCATCACTGGTGCCGATTCCGAGGACTGTCCTAAATATTCTGACATAGGGGTAAAACGTGGCTACAAAGGCAACGATGCCAGAAACAGCTCCCACAATAATAAGGGTTAGAACATTGATTGTAGGATCAGTACAGGAGATCTGGAACAAATGGGGAAGATCACAAAAGAAATTCTGGATGAGGTTGGGACCACAGGTCAATCGTCTTAGACATAAAGTAAAAATGATGGGGGCAAGGAGAGCAAACGACCAAACCAACGACACCATCTGCGTGCAGATGCTCCAAGACATGACTTGAGAATAGTGGAGAGGATGGCAGATGGCTACATACCGGTCACAGGACATGGAGGACAACAAGAAAAACTCAGAGGTCCCAAAATAAATCACAAAGAACATTTGTATTTTACATTCTTGGAGCGCCATGGACCAGCGGTGGGTGATGAGGTGGGAGAGCATGCTAGGAGCAGTGACCGATGAGTAGGACATGTCCAAGAAAGCCAAGTTACCAAGAAAGAAATACATGGGTGTATGAAGATGAGCACAAGTAATAACTAGAAGGATGATGAGGAAGTTGGAGAAGACTTCATCAGGTAGATGAGGAGGAAGAAGATGAAGAGGACATGGATGGTCTTCTGATCATCCGATAGACTCATGAGAAGAACCCTGGTGATGGATGTTTGGTTCTTCATCGGTCAATTCTTTCCAATAAGAAAATCCATGGAAACATTTTGAGACGTTATTAATGAAATAAAACCAACACTAATCCCGGCTGTGATTGCTGATACTAATCGCTGCCGGAGTTCTTTGTAGGTCTTTGTAGGTCTCTGAAGAAAAGAAGCCGCAAATTCCCCAAATCTCTGATCTGCAAATCCAGAAATAATGGAGAAGGGTTTCGGGACAGTAATTATCATGTTACTTATACGAAAGTGTTTTATTCTAAAATAACAAAAAAAAATTCTCAATACAAAGTTCTCCTTCCCTGAAGAGCTCGTGTACAATGGGGAAGCCAAGATGAAACCTTCTACGTACCAGACAAAAGACAAAGTAAACGTAAAACGCAACTCAATCCACCGCGGTGGAAACCTGAGCCTTCAGCAAAACATGTGGGTAATGTGTTTTTTATATAATCAGGGAGGATTTTTCATGGATAAAATGTAAAGATATTCTTAACAATGATCGATTAACGCTTAATTCAAACCCAATTCTAACATAATAACCCTTTAGCGTCTCACATAGGCACCAAGGAGAAGTAGAGAAGACCCTGCCCAGATCCACTGCCAGCGTTATACGCTCTGACTTCTCAAAGTCTCCCAAGTGGAGGACATCAACTGTTGGAGATAGTAGTCAAGGGTGCCCAGACTGTGAAGCTTCAGCATGGAGGGGCACTGGTAACACCCCTGGTGATGGAAATATAGAACAATACAGACACAGGAAGGGGGCACTTTGTTCAGCAGTGCCAAATATCTGGAAGTGACCTCTCTGGGAGGTCTAACTACAAAGGCTTAGACCAGTCCTGCTGGCACCGAAGGTTTCACAGATTCCCCTCCACTTCTTTAGACAAAGACACAAAGAGCTACAAAAATCAGTGACTTATCTAACAATATGCCGGTAATAGATTCATGGTCCATCCCAGCCCCGGGCCAAATACATAGCGGGGATCAGGGCAGCGAGGGGAACATGGACCTTGGATTCAGTTTGTTCAGGTGGTCTTGGAAAAGGAGATATACAGAACTTGTAATGGGAGCATAGGAACTGGGTCATGTCTGGTATCAACAGAATCCAGAGAACCATATGGGTCTGATGAGACCAGAACCCTGACAGCTAGGAGTGAGATGATCCACACTGACAACTAGGAGTGAGAGGATCCACACTGACAACTAGGAGTGAGAGGATCCACGCTGACAACTAGGAGTGAGAGGATCCACACTGACAACTAGGAGTGAGAGGATCCACACTGACAACTAGGAGTGAGAGGATCCACACTGACAACTAGGAGTGAGAGGATCCACACTGACAACTAGGAGTGAGAGGATCCACACTGACAACTAGGAGTGAGAGGATCCACACTGACAACTAGGAGTGAGAGGATCCACACTGACAACTAGGAGTGAGAGGATCCACACTGACAACTAGGAGTGAGAGGATCCACACTGACAACTAGGAGTGAGAGGATCCACACTGACAACTAGGAGTGACAGGATCCACACTGACAACTAGGAGTGACAGGATCCACACTGACAACTAGGAGTGAGAGGATCCACACTGACAACTAGGAGGAAGAGGATCCACACTGACAACTAGGAGTGAGAGGATCCACACTGACAACTAGGAGGAAGCGGATCCACACTAACAACTAGGAGTGAGAGGATCCACACTGACAACTAGGAGTGACAGGATCCACACTGACAACTAGGAGTGAGACGATCCACACTGACAACTAGGAGGAAGCGGATCCACACTAACAACTAGGAGTGAGAGGATCCACACTGACAACTAGGAGTGACAGGATCCACACTGACAACTAGGAGTGACAGGATCCACACTGACAACTAGGAGTGACAGGATCCACACTGACAACTAGGAGTGAGAGGATCCACACTGACAACTAGGAGTGAGAGGATCCACACTGACAACTAGGAGTGAGAGGATCCACACTGACAACTAGGAGTGAGAGGATCCACACTGACAACTAGGAGTGAGAGGATCCACACTGACAACTAGGAGTGAGAGGATCCACACTGACAACTAGGAGGAAGAGGATCCACACTGACAACTAGGAGGAAGAGGATCCACACTGACAACTAGGAGGAAGAGGATCCACACTGACAACTAGGAGTGAGAGGATCCACACTGACAACTAGAAGTGAGAGGATCCACACTGACAACTAGAAGTGAGAGGATCCACACTGACAACTAGGAGGAAGAGGATCCACACTGACAACTAGGAGGAAGAGGATCCACACTGACAACTAGGAGTGAGAGGATCCACACTGACAACTAGGAGTGAGAGGATCCACACTGACAACTAGGAGTGAGAGGATCCACACTGACAACTAGGAATGAGAGGATCCACACTGACAACTAGGAGTGAGAGGATCCACACTGACAACTAGGAGTGAGAGGATCCACACTGACAACTAGGAGTGAGAGGATCCACACTGACAACTAGGAGTGAGAGGATCCATCCTGACAACTAGGAGTGAGAGGATCCGCACTGACAACTAGGAGTGAGAGGATCCGCACTGACAACTAGGAGTGACAGGATCCACACTGACAACTAGGACTGAGAGGATCCACACTGACAACTAGGAGTGAGAGTATCCCCACTGACAACTAGGAGTGACAGGATCCACACTGACAACTAGGAGTGAGAGGATCCACACTGACAACTAGGAGCGAGAGGATCCACACTGACAACTAGGAGCGAGAGGATCCACACTGACAACTAGGAGCGAGAGGATCCACACTGACAACTAGGAGTGAGAGGATCCACACTGACAACTAGGAGTGAGAGGATCCAACCTGACAACTTTGAGGGGACACTGAGGAGCTTTGGTCTGCACTCTCTCATTTTGGCCGCCATCTTGCTGGGATACAAAGCTAATCACACCCATAGGCCATCCACTGCGTTTCTCTATGACCTCCATGAGTTCTCATTGGTTAACATATCATGTGATATCCAGGAACCAATCAGAAATGTCCTTACTACACAGAGGATCACACTGTCTAGAAGGGAGAATGTGCACAGTAACAAGTGTGTAAGTGATTTCATTACTACTACTCCTATCCTGCATATATAGACACAGCACAGTACTACTACTCCTATCCTGCATATATAGGGGGACAGCACAGTACTACTACTCCCATCCTGCATATATAGGGGGACAGCACAGTACTACTACTCCTATCCTGCATATATAGGGGGACAGCACAGTACTACTACTCCTATCCTGCATATATAGGGGGACAGCACAGTACTACTACTCCCATCCTGCATATATAGGGGGACAGCACAGTACTACTACTCCTATCCTGCATATATAGGGGGACAGCACAGTACTACTACTCCTATCCTGCATATATAGACACAGCACAGTACTACTACTCCTATCCTGCATATATAGGGGGACAGCACAGTACTACTACTCCTATCCTGCATATATAGGGGGACAGCACAGTACTACTACTCCTATCCTGTATATATGGGCACAGCACAGTACTACTACTCCTATCCTGCATATATAGGGGGACAGCACAGTACTACTACTCCTATCCTGCATATATAGGGGGACAGCACAGTACTACTACTCCTATCCTGCATATATAGGGGGACAGCACAGTACTACTACTCCTATCCTGCATATATAGGGGGGCAGCACAGTACTACTACTCCTATCCTGTATATATAGGGGGACAGCACAGTACTACTACTCCTATCCTGCATATATAGGGGGACAGCACAGTACTACTACTCCTATCCTGCATATATGTACACAGCACAGTACTACTACTCCTATCCTGTATATATGTACACAGCACAGTACTACTACTCCTATACTGTATATATGGGCACAGCACAGTACTACTACTCCCATCCTGTATATATGGGCATAGCACAGTACTACTACTCCTATCCTGTATATATGTGCACAGCACAGTACTACTACTCCTATCCTGTATATATGGATACAGCACAGTACTACTACTCCTATCCTGTATATATGGCACAGCACAGTACTACTACTCCTATTCTGTATATATGAGCACAGCACAGTACTACTACTCCTATCCTGTATATATGGGCACAGCACAGTACTACTACTCCTATCCTGTATATATGGACACAGTACTACTACTCCTATACTGTATATATGGGCACAGCACAGTACTACTACTCCTATCCTGTATATATGGGCACAGCACAGTACTACTACTCCTATCCTGTATATATGGGCACAGTACAGTACTACTACTCCTATCCTGTATATATGGGCACAGCACAGTACTACTACTCCTATCCTGTATATATGGACACAGCACAGTACTACTACTCCTATCCTGTATATATGAGCACAGCACAGTACTACTACTCCTATCCTGTATATATGAGCACAGCACAGTACTACTACTCCTATCCTGTATATATGGGCACAGCACAGTAATACTACTCCTATCCTGTATATATGGGCAGAGTACTACTACTCCTATCCTGTATATATGGACACAGCACAGTACTACTACACCTATCCTGTATATATGGACACAGCACAGTACTACTACTCCTATCCTGTATATATGGGCAGAGCACAGTACTACTACTCCTATCCTGTATATATGGGCACAGCACAGGACTACTACTCCTATCCTGTATATATGGGCACAGTACTACTACTCCTATCCTGTATATATGGGCACAGCACAGTACTACTACTCCTATCCTGTATATATGGGTACAGCGCAGTACTACTACTCCTATCCTGTATATATGGGTACAGCGCAGTACTACTACTCCTATCCTGTATATATGGACACAGCACAGTACTACTACTCCTATCCTGTATATATGGACACAGCACAGTATTACTACTCCTATCCAGTATATGTGGGCACAGCACAGTACTACTACTCCTATCCTGTATCCTGTATATATGGGCATAGCACAGTACTACTACTCCTATCCTGTATATATGGGCACAGCACAGTACTACTACTCCTATCCTGTATATATGGGTACAGCACAGTACTACTACTCCTATCCTGTATATATAGGCACAGCACAGTACTACTACTCCTATCCTGTATATATGGGTACAGCACAGTACTACTACTCCTATCCTGTATATATGGATACAGCACAGTACTACTACTCCTATCCTGTATATATGGGCACAGCACAGTACTACTACTCCTATCCTGTATATATGGACACAGCTCAGTACTACTACTCCTATCCTGTATATATGGGCACAGCTCAGTAATACTACTCCTATCCTGTATATATGGACACAGCTCAGTACTACTACTCCTATCCTGTATATATGGACACAGCTCAGTACTACTACTCCTATCCTGTATATATGTACACAGCACAGTACTACTACTCCTATCCTGTATATCTGGACACAGCTCAGTACTACTACTCCTATCCTGCATATATAGGTGAACAGCACAGTACTACTACTCCTATCCTGTATATATAGGCACAGCTCAGTACTACTACTCCTATCCTGCATATATAGACACAGCACAGTACTACTACTCCTATCCTGCATATATAGGGGGACAGCACAGTACTACTACTCCTATCCTGTATATATAGATGAGCACAGTACTACTACTCCTATCCTGCATATATAGGGGGACAGCACAGTACTACTACTCCTATCCTGTATATATAGATGAACACAGCACAGTACTACTACTCCTATCCTGCGTTTATAATGAGCACAGCACAGTACTACTACTCCTATCCTGCATATATAGGGGAACAGCATAGTGCTACTACTCCTATCCTGCATATATAGATGAGCACAGTACAGTACTACTCCTCCTATCCTGCGTCACAGCATGAGGAGGATGGAGGACAGGAGGTCACAGTATGAGGAGGATGGAGGACAGGAGGTCACAGTATGAGGAGGATGGAGAATAGGAGGTCACAGTATGAGGAGGATGGAGGACAGGAGGTCACAGCATGAGGAGGATGGAGGACAGGAGGCCACAGTATGAGGAGGATGGAGGACAGGGGGTCACAGTATGAGGAGGATGGAGGATAGGAGGCCACAGTATGAGGAGGATGGAGGACAGGAGGTCACAGTATGAGGAGGATGGAGGACAGGAGGCCACAGTATGAGGAGGATGGAGGATAGGAGGCCACAGTATGAGGAGGATGGAGGACAGGAGGTCACAGTATGAGGAGGATAGGAGGTCACAGTATGAGGAGGATGGAGGACAGGAGGTCACAGCATGAGGAGGATGGAGTACAGGAGGTCACAGTATGAGGAGGATGGAGGATAGGAGGCCACAGTATGAGGAGGATGGAGGACAAGAGGTCACAGTATTAGGAGGATGGAGGACAGGAGGTCACAGTATGAGGAGGATGGAGGACAGGAGGTCACAGTATGAGGAGGATGGAGGACAGGAGGTCACAGTATGAGGAGGATGGAGGACAGGAGGTCACAGTATGATGAGGATGGAGGACAGGAGGCCACAGTATGAGGAGGATGGAGGACAGGAGGCCACAGTATGAGGAAGGATGGAGGACAGGAGGCCACAGTATGAGGAGGATGGAGGACATGAGGTCACAGTATGAGAAGGATGGAGGACATGAGGTCACAGTATGGGGAGGATGGAGGACAGGAGGCCACAGTATGAGGAGGATGGAGGACATGAGGTCACAGTATGAGGAGGATGGAGGACATGAGGTCACAGTATGGGGAGGATGGAGGACAGGAGGCCACAGTATGAGGAGGATGGAGGACATGAGGTCACAGTATGAGGAGGATGGAGGACAGGGGGTCACAGTATGAGGAGGATGGAGGACAGGGGGTCACAGTATGAGGAGGATAGGAGGTCACAGTATGAGGAGGATGGAGGACAGGAGGTCACAGCATGAGGAGGATGGAGGACAGGAGGTCACAGTATGAGGAAGGATGGAGGACAGGAGGTCACAGTATGAGGAGGATGGAGGACAGGAGGTCACAGCATGAGGAGGATGGAGGACAGGAGGTCACAGTATGAGGAGGATGGAGGACAGGAGGCCACAGTATGGGGAGGATGGAGGACAGGAGGTCACAGTATGAGGGATGTATTGCCCCGGCAAAGCAAATTTCAAGTACCGTCATCAAGTAATTGTAATTATAATGATACTTAGATCTTATGGTTAGAGTACTGTACATGTAATGTAGATGTTGTCCTTTGATGTCCTTTGATGTCCGCTTCTATCATATTTTACATTTTAGGAAGTATAGAACAAATTAAGTGTTAACGTTATCACCGGTGACATTTAGCATGTTCAATGTTAGTGGAAATGGAGTATTGACAAAATGTGGTTAATTTTCGTTTTGTGCTATGACATTTTATGATTATGATGTTTTTAGGGTTAAAGTGAGGTTACCAGATGTACTATATGCAGCAAACACTAAACGGCGGTGGAGAGGGCTCAGCCTGTGAGCCCAGTCCATTCACCCACAGCCGACGCGTGACTTGGTAAAAGGTCGAACTACACGTTTTCAGCTTAATTTAATGGGAGCCTTCTTCAGGTGCGTTAAGGGTTCGAAGCAGAGACTGCTAATGCTCTTTTTAGTTTACTAAAAAACTAATGCTGAATGTAAGTCGGAGTGCCCTGGATTGTACCTTCCGTTTACCTTTAATACATATTTACCTGACGAGGAATGACTGGACCTCCAGACCGCTGGGCGATCCCGACGGCTTAAAGACTTATCCTATATGTTATTAACTTGGTGATCAATACACAATAACACAAGTGACGAGAGGGTGAAATACATCTTATATCATCTGCCTCCTATTGAGTGTTTCTGACCCCTACACGTGAATCTCTATACCTCTCACATATGGACCTGAGAGGTTATCCCTCCAGATTTACTGAAAATTAGACACTTTAGTATAAGCAAAAGCAGAACAAACCTGCTGTACAATGGGATCTTATCTAGAAATGTAAGAAAAGATTGTCCTGAGCCGAGATCATGTATGATGGACCCTGAGCAGGAGGCATCTTCATCTCCTTGTAGCGGTGTCTGGATGCAGCCGGTGTATATGTAACGCTCTCTGCAGTGCGGCCTTCAGGTCTTTACTCCTCAGGCTGTAGATTAAGGGGTTCAGTAAGGGGGTGATCAGGGTGTAGATCACAGTGACCACTCGATTCAGTGTAAGGAGATGACTTGTGTCAGGAACAAAGTAGATAAAAGTTATTGATGCATAATATATGATGACCACAGTCAGATGAGACGTACAGGTGGAGAAAGCTTTACTCTTCCCATAATTGGTGGCGATTCTCAGGACTGTCCTTAAAATTCTGACATAGGGGTAAAATGTGGCTACAAAGACTATGATGCCAAAAACACCACCCACAATTATGAGGATTAGAACATTGATTGTAGGATCAGTACAGGAGATCTGGAACAAATGTGGCAAATCACAAAAAAAATTCTGGATAAGGTTAGGGCCACAGAAGGTCAATCTTTTTAAACATATAGTATATGTGATGGATATAAGGAATGGAATTGACCAAACCAAAGATGCCAACTCAGCACATGCACCTGAAGACATGAGCTGAGAATAGTGGAGAGGGCAGCAGATGGCCACATACCGGTCATAAGACATGGAGGCCAACAAGAAAGCCTCAGATCCTGCAAAATATATAACAAAGAACATCTGTACTATACAATCTGAGAGGGACATGGACCAGTGTTGGGTGATGAGGTGGGAGAGCATGCTAGGGGCAGTGACCGATGAGTAGGACATGTCCAAGAAAGCCAAGTTACCAAGAAAGAAATACATGGGTGTATGAAGATGAGCACAAGTAACAACTAGAAGGAGGATGAGGAAGTTGGAGAAGACAGTCATCAGGTAGATGAGGAGGAAGAAGATGAAGAGGACATGGATGGTCTCCTGATCATCTGATATACTCATGAGAAGAACAATGGTGATGAATGTTTGGTTTTTCATCTTTACAGCTCTATATTTCCAATGATAAAACTGATGTAGAATTTGGTGGAGTAAATTCACTCAACAATTGAAAATTAAAGGTCTGAAATTTCTAATAGTAAGAGATAATGTCGTCCTTTTAAAGCTCATCAGTTCTCAGTGGAGAGAAGTCTCAGTATCCCCAAACCTCCGCTCCACACATTAATGAAAAGGATAATAAGGTCTCAGGACAGTTAATTCGTGATTTTATTTCACTCTGTGAAAATACTCAATTTAAAGTTTTCTAGCAAATATCCTGGTTCATTTCTAGGGCTTCAAGCCAAAAGTCTATGGTCCCCAGAACAGTCTATGGATGCTGTCTTGGTCTCCCGGCATTGTCTTCCTGTGGTCCGACTCGAGAAACCGCTGGTCATCTCATCCGTTAGTGGGCAGATTCTCTGTGACCCGGTCTGTTACTTCACCGAGCCCCTGTGCCTGAAAATTGGGCCTTGCACAAAGAGAGACTGTCGTTCTATGTGTTACCTAGGTTAATGTCTTCTGTTCTGCTTGGTCTTCCATGGTTGCAACATCATGCTCCTGTTCTCAACTGGCAGACCGGTGAAGTTCTTAACCGGAATGCCAGTCATGCCATATCCACCACAGCTTCCCCGTTGTCCTCCAAGCCTCCGGTGTCTCTCTCCACTTCATATATGGACTTTGTCTTCTGGGAGAAGCAATCAGAGACTCCACACTATCCCTACAACTGCCCTATAGAATCATTGTTGGGCACTTCTCCTCCACGGGGTCAGGTGTATCCACCTTCAGTGCTTGAAACCGTGGCTATGTTGGCCTACGTGAAGGAGAACCTGCAGAAGGGGTTCTTACGCAAGTCCTCTTCTCCTGCTGGTGCAGGGTTCTTTTTTGTAACCATAAAGGATTAAAAGTAAAAAGTTTACTCCTTCAATGCATAGACTATTGCAGTCTTAACAAAATTACCTGCCTCCTAGGGTGCACAAGCGCAGACTCTGTAAGATTTAACTGTCCAGCACGACGGTGATTGGCGCTGGCCGGCTGCCTGCCTTGGTAAATTGCCGGCCCCTTCCTGTGTCCCCTGCCGGATGTTTGAGCCTTGTGCCTTAAAAAAAGCTTAAAAAAAGCTTCACTATAGTGATTTCCCGTTGTGACCTTGATTCCGTTCCTGAATCTGATTCTCTGCCGCCTGTCCTGACCTTCTGCCTAGTCCCTGACTCTGATCCTGTGCGCCTGTCCTGATCATCTGCCTGACCACGACTCTGTCTCTGCCTTACAATTCTGTACCACTCCTTGGCTACAAGTCGCGCCTATGTAGCAACCTGTTGGTGTCCCGTCGCAGCAAGTCCAACCCGCTTTGCGGCGGGCTTTGGTGAAACCTGGGTGCCACTTAGACTCTGCTCCAAGGTGTCGGCTTATGTCATCGCTCGTGTTGGATCAGTGGGTCCACTACCCCTGACCCTGACAACAGAGAGTATTCAAAGAAGCCAAAGGAATAAGGATGTGGGGAACAATATAAATTGCATGTCCACTAATGCCAGAAGCCTCACAAACAAAATTGAAGAACTAGGAGTCTTAATGTTGGAGGGTAGATATGATATAGTGGGTATCAATGAGACATGGCTGGACAATAGCTATGACTGGGCTGTTAGTATAGATGGTTATAGTCTTTTTTAGAAATGATTGTATAAATAGACAAGGGGGAGGGGTTTGTTTATATGTGAAATTTTTCCTCAAGCCCATTCTGCTAGATGACATCAGTGAAGATGTAGAGTCCCTATGGGTGGAGATGAGGGGAGGTAAAAAGAATAATAACATATTACTATTATTATTAGGAGTTTGTTATATGGCTCCAAATTTTCAGAGGAAATGCTGATAAGTCAAATAGATGCAGTCTCAAAGCACAGGAAGTACTCATCATGGGGGACTAGAATTAGATGTTTAAGTTACTAAAACATGAAGGTAGTGATGAGGCGTTGCAGGATTATAAAGAGAACTAAATTCTGTAAAAAACAGATAAAGGAAGTAAAATAGAGGCTGAAAGAAATATTGACATAATATAAATCCACTATTAAATGTTAGCCGCTTAACCCAGGAAGAGGTGCGGCGCTGCCTCAACACCACTAAAATAAACAAATCATGCGGCCCAGATGTCATACACCCTCTGGTACTGCATGAATTATGTACTGTGATAGACATTATTTTAAATATTTGAAGATTCCTTAAGTACTGGTTGTGTTCCACAGGACTGGCATATGCTGTACATAACCTTATAACCCAGCATCAGCATCAGTTTATGAGGGATCAGTCCCGCCAGAGTAATCTGATTGGCTTCTATGAGGAGGTAAGTTCCAATCTAGACCTGGGGAGGCTGTGGATGTTGTATATCTGGACTGTTCCAAGGCATTTGATAAAATGCCATATAAAAGGTTGGTACAGATTGGGTTGACTTTACTAGTGGAGTACCACAGGGGTCAGTATCAGTATCAGTATAGTGACCTTATAGAGAGTTTCAATATTTGCACATGATACTAAGCTCTGTAAAGCAAATAATACTGAGGAGGATAGTATAACATTACAGAGGGATTTGTGGAAGCTGGAGGAGTGGGCGGAGAAATTACTGATGAGCTTTAATGTAGATAAATGTAAAGTTCTGCACTTGGGTTTGTTAGGATCAGTGGATCCTCTGGACCACCGCGGGAGATGTAACTAGCCAACACCCGGAACCGGAGCCTAGCGGCACCTGGTTTTCACCAGAGCCCGCCGCAAAGCGGGTTGGACTTGCTACGGCAGGATACCACTAGGTCGTTCCCAGGTGTGACTAGCCCACGGTGGCAGCCGAGGTCGAGGTACCTTAACGGATGACAAACTCGTAGTCGGGTCCAGGCACAGGGTCAGGGCAGGCGGCAGAGATGCAACGTCAGGTTCAAGTCCGGGGTCAGCAACAGGAGGTCCAGGCAGGAGGGAACGGGAACACAGGCACACAGCAACAGGGAGGAACACAGGTAACACGGCAACACAGGACTCAGGAACGGGAACACACAGGAATACACTGGAACGCAGGAATACAGGAATACGCAGGAACACAGCAATACTCGCTAGGAAGCTTTCTCTAAGGCACAAAGAGGCACAAAGATCCGGCAGGGAATGATGGGAAACAAAGGGTTATATACAAAACAGGAAATGACCAATACTAATCACCTGTGCGCTGGCCCTTTAAATCTTGAGGCAGTGCCGGACGGGAGCGGGAGCCAGGAGAGGTGAGTGCACCGGAGCAGCACTGGGGCAGCGGAGGGAGGCACGGGTGCACCCGCGATCCGCGATATGGATCGCGGGGGTGCCCGCAACGGAGGCACGGGTGCACCCGCGATCCGTGGTATGGATCGCGGGGGTGCCCGTGACAGTACCCCCCCCCCCTTCGGCCTCCCCCTCTTCTTCTTGGTCCCAAGAAACCTCTGGAGGAGAGTCCGATCAAAAATATTCTCTTCAGGCTCCCAGGATCTCTCCTCAGGCCCGAACCCCTTCCAATCTACAAGGAAGAACCGCTTACCCCTTACGAACTTCATGTCCAGAACCTCCTTGACTTCATATACATCTGGAGAATCAGCCTCAGGAGCCGGAGGAGGGGATTGCTGGGTGAAGCGGTTCAAGACGACTGGCTTCAGGAGGGATACATGAAAGGAGTTCGGGATGCGCATAGATGGAGGAAGGCGGAGCTTGTATGCCACTTGATTAATGCGCTTGATTACCTCAAAGGGGCCAAGGAACCGGGGCCCAAGTTTATAGCTGGGTATCTTAAGCCGGACGTATCTGGAGGATAGCCATACTTTGTCACCAGGAGAGAAGACAGGAGGAGCTCGACGTCTTTTATCAGCCTGGGTCTTGGTACGGTCTGAAGCTCGTAGAAGGGACTGGCGGGTCTGGTCCCAAACAGCCTTGAGATCCTGCACCAGATCCTCCACCGCAGGGACAACAGAGGGAGTAGACAGCGGGAGAGGTGGGCGAGGAATACGTCCATAGACCACGAAGAACGGAGCCGAACCAGTAGATCCCGAGTCCAGAGAATTGTAAAAGAACTCAGCCCAAGGTAGAAGGTCAGTCCAATTGTCTTGACGGGCTGAGACGAAGTGGCGCAAGTAGCAGCCCAAAGTCTGGTTCACCCTCTCTACTTGACCATTCGACTGAGGGTGGTAAGCAGAAGAAAAGTCAAGGATGACCTGCAGTTGGTTACATAAAGAACGCCAGAATTTAGAGACAAACTGGACTCCTCGATCGGACACAATGTGAAGCGGAAGGCCATGCAGACGGAAGATATGTTTGAAGAACAAACTGGCAAGCTGTGGAGAAGACGGAAGACCTGGAAGGGGAACAAAATGGGACATTTTGGAAAACCGGTCCGTCACCACCCAGATGACAGTATTGCCCGAGGAGACAGGCAAATCAGTAACAAAGTCCATTGCCACGTGAGACCACGGGCGACTGGGTATCGGCAACGGGAGTAACAGTCCAGCCGGTTTGAGACGGGAGGCTTTATTGCGGGCACAGGAGGAGCAGGATCCCACAAACTCCCGAACATCTTTGACCAGGTCTGGCCACCAGTAATAGCGGGAGATGAGGGCCAAGGAGCGCTGCACCCCAGGGTGCCCAGCCAGACGAGAAGAATGTCCCCAAGACAGAATCCTCTTCCTGAGAGCAGGTCTAACATACGTCTTGCCAGGAGGCAGCTGCCGAAGGTCCACCGGAGCTGCAACAACAAGCTGATCAGGAGAAATTATGTGCCGAGGAACTGGTTCATCTCCAACAACATCTGACGAACGGGACAGAGCATCAGCCTTGACATTCTTGTCTGCCGGACGAAAATGAATCAGCAAGTCAAAGCGGGAGAAGAACAAAGACCACCGGGCTTGCCTGGGATTCAGGCGCTGGGCTGTCTGGAGGTACAGAAGATTCTTGTGGTCAGTGTACACACAAACAGGATGGAGAGCTCCCTCCAGAAGATATCGCCATTCTTCAAGAGCAAGTTTGATGGCTAATAGTTCCAATGGAATAATTTCTCTCAGCTGGAGAAAAAGTCTTGGAAAAGAAACCGCAAGTCAAAGTTCGGCCCTTGGGCCCTTTCTGAGTGAGCACCGCTCCAGCTCCTATGGAGGATGCGTCCACCTCCAGAAGAAAGGGTTTGTCCGTATCTGGCCTAGAGAGTACGGGAGCCGAGGAGAAAGCAGACTTTAACTTGGAGAAGGCCATTTCAGCAGCTGGAGACCAGGCACGTGGATTGGCACCCTTCTTGATGAGCGCCACGATGGGGGACACCAGAGTGGAGAAATGGGGAATAAACTGACGGTAATAGTTCGCAAACCCCAGGAACCTCTGTATGGCTCGGAGACCCTCTGGACGTGGCCACTGAAGAACTGCAGACAGCTTCGCGGGGTCCATCTGGAGGCCTCTGTTGGAAATTATGTAACCAAGGAAGGGAAGGCAGTGCTGGTGAAACAGGCATTTTTCTAACTTGGCATAGAGGTGATTGGCACGAAGTCGACCTAGAACTTGTCGTACGTGTGCCTGGTGGGACTCAAGGTCTGGAGAGTACACCAAGATGTCATCGAGGTAGACCACGACACAAGTATAAAGAAGGTCCCGAAAAATGTCGTTCACAAACTCCTGAAAAACAGCAGGGGCATTACACAGTCCAAAGGGCATCACTAGGTACTCAAAGTGCCCGTCACGGGTGTTAAACGCCGTCTTCCACTCATCACCTTTGCGGATCCGGATGAGATTGTAAGCACCACGGAGGTCCAGCTTGGAGAACACCTTGGAACCACGTAGGCGATCAAAGAGTTCTGTAATCAACGGCAGGGGGTAACGGTTTTTTACCGTGATCTTATTCAGCCCACGATAGTCTATACAGGGACGTAGGGAGCCGTCCTTCTTGGTAACGAAGAAAAAACCTGCGCCAGCCGGAGAGGAGGACTTGCGTATAAAACCCCTCTGCAGATTCTCCTTGATGTAGTCGGACATGGCTAGAGACTCAGGTACAGAAAGAGGGTAGACACGACCTCTGGGAGGAGTGGCGCCAGGAAGAAGATCCACAGGGCAATCATAGGGACGATGTGGTGGTAGAATCTCCGCCTGCTTCTTGGAGAAAACGTCCGAAAAGTCCCGATAACAAGCTGGCAGACCCTCCAGAGACTTGGGAGCCAGAGTCGAAGTCCTCACAGGTAGCGGACGGGGAATCTGCATACAACGTGAAGCACAGTTCGGACCCCAACGGAGGATATGCCAGGAGGACCAGTCCAGTACAGGGGCATGAAGCTGCAACCAGGGGAGAACCAGCAGTAGAGCAGATGTGCTTTGGGGCAGCACAAAAAACGAAAGTCTCTCTTGATGTAGGGCACCAACTTGCAGAAGCAGGGGCTCCGTGCGAAACCAGATGGGTACGGAGAGAATCTGACCATTGACCGAGGCAATAGACAATGGCTTCTCTAGACGAACCACCGGGAAGTGATGCCGAGAGACCAAGGCTGCATCCACGAAGTTCGCTGTAGAGCCCGAGTCCAGGAAGGCAGTAACCTGGATCTGGGTACCGGTGCCAACGCTGAGGAGCACGGGAAGAGTCAGACGTGGAGAAGCTGTATTTACACCTAGGGACGCTTCTCCCAAGAAGCCTAGGTGCTGGCGTTTCCCGGACGTTGAGGACGGACAGGACAGGAACCGATGAAATGCTCAGGGCTGGCACAGTACAGACAGAGGTTCTCCTGTCGGCGTCTTGAACGCTCTCGTAGAGTGAGCCGGGTTCGGTCAACCTGCATGGGTTCCTCAGCAGAAGATTCAGGCGGACCCTGGAGCGGCCTTTGAAAGACTGGCGCCAGGCGAGGAATGCGTCTAACACGGCCTTGGGGATACTCGGAGCGTAGTTCCTCAGCTCGCTCCTTAAACCGAACATCAATTCGAGTGGCCAAGGTGATGAGGTCACTCAGAGTAGATGGAAGATCCCGAGCTGCCAGTGCGTCCTTGACCTGCGCAGAGAGCCCTTTCTTAAATGTAGCGATGAGGGCTGCATCGTTCCACGCAAGTTCAGAAACCAGGGTGCGGAATTGAACTGCGTACTCTCCCACCGAAGAGTTGCCCTGACGCAAGTTCAACAATGCAGACTCCGCAGAGGAGGCTCGTGCTGGTTCCTCGAAGACTGACCGGAACTCTGACAGAAACGCAGTGAGGTTAGACACAACCGGGTCATCTCTTTTCCAAAGCGGAGTAGCCCAGGCCAGGGCTTTCCCGGAAAGAAGGCTGAGGACAAATGCCACCTTGGACCGCTCTGTGGCAAATTGCGACGGCATCAATTCTATGTGCAAGGAGCACTGGGTTATGAAGCCCCTGCACATCTTTGGATCTCCATCATACTTGCCGGGCAAAGAGAGGCGTAGCCTGGGTTCAGCAGCAGGAAGATAAGCCGGGGCAGCAGGGGTCGCAGCGGCCGCTTCAGGAGACTGTTGCTGATGTTGGGTAGCAAGTAGTTGTTGGAGCATGGCGGTGACTTGCTCTAGCTGATTCCGCTGTGCTGCAATCTGCCGGGACTGGTGGATCACGATGGTGGCGAGATCAGGCTGACTGGGAGAAGGAGCCTCGACGGGATCCATGGCCGGATCTTACTGTTAGGATCAGTGGATCCTCTGGACCACCGCGGGAGATGTAACTAGCCAACACCCGGAACCGGAGCCTAGCGGCACCTGGTTTTCACCAGAGCCCGCCGCAAAGCGGGTTGGACTTGCTGCGGCAGGATACCACTAGGTCGTTCCCAGGTGTGACTAGCCCACGGTGGCAGCCGAGGTCGAGGTACCTTAACGGATGACAAACTCGTAGTCGGGTCCAGGCACAGGGTCAGGGCAGGCGGCAGAGATGCAACGTCAGGTTCAAGTCCGGGGTCAGCAACAGGAGGTCCAGGCAGGAGGGAACGGGAACACAGGCACACAGCAACAGGGAGGAACACAGGTAACACGGCAACACAGGACTCAGGAACGGGAACACACAGGAATACACTGGAACGCAGGAATACAGGAATACGCAGGAACACAGCAATACTCGCTAGGAAGCTTTCTCTAAGGCTAAGAGGCACAAAGATCCGGCAGGGAATGATGGGAAACAAAGGGTTATATACAAAACAGGAAATGACCAATACTAATCACCTGTGCGCTGGCCCTTTAAATCTTGAGGCGGGGCCGCGCGCGAGACCCAGTCCGGACGGGAGCGGGAGCCAGGAGAGGTGAGTGCACCGGAGCAGCACTGGGGCAGCGGAGGGAGGCACGGGTGCACCCGCGATCCGCGATATGGATCGCGGGTGTGCCCGCAACGGAGGCACGGGTGCACCCGCGATCCGTGGTATGGAACGCGGGGGTGCCCGTGACAGGGTTGAGGAAGTGAACATTTTATATATGTATTTAATTATAAATTTCTTGGTAAAACTTATGGAGAAAAAGACTTGGGGAAATTGATAGATGTAAGTGCCACCCCCACCCTTCACTGCGCCAAATCGCCAGCGCCCAGACAGGAACACAGCCTGCCCGATATTAAGCACATCCCTGACTGATGATAACATGTTGTAATTTATTTTTTACATTGAAATCAACCAAATTAGACACCAATAGATACTTATCCGTTTATCTGTAGCACTGGGAAACAGACAGGTCAAATCATAGGTTCTGGATCACTGACATTGAATATAACTTTTCTATTGAAATTAAAAACTAATGAATTTGAGCGACCCAGCTTGTACCTGACCAATTACTTGTAAAAGATACTTACCTGACGAGGGATCACTGGACCTCCAGGCTACTGGGCGATGCAGCCGGCTTCAAGACTCATAATAAATGTGATCAACTTAGCGATATCCAATATTACGAGTGACCAGAAGGTGAGATACATCTTCTATCATCTGCCCCCTGTTTCTAACCCCTACAAGTGAATATCGCTTGGTCTCTCCTCTCCGTCTCTACACCCCTCACATATAGACATGTGAGATTATACTTCCAGATTTCCTCAAACTAAGACACTTTAGAATGAGAATTACCCAAATTCAAAAAAGTATTAGAATTTATTATTAAAGATAGAAGAAGAGTCAGAGACCGGTATTAGAGGTAAAGGTAAGAAAGTCGGAATCAAAGACGGGTCAGATTTACAATGACACAAACTCAGAACATCTGGATTGGTTATAGATTCTGATGTCTTTTGGGAGATCAGGTTTTTTGATATTCCCAAAGTCTGTATGTATGTTTTCTATTCTCCATAAAACCTTATCTTCATCTCGGACAAATAGAGCAATGAACCTAAAAACCAGTGTCCTAGGATCAGCCACAAGGGTTTAGGAATTCCTCATCATGATGGTTCTGATTCCATCTGTGATCCAGAGACAGACATAGGACCCACCTGACCGAGACTCATCATAACATCCCTCTAGAAGAGCAGGTATTATCTTCATTACAGATCATATCTTCTGTACAATGTGATCTTCTTTAGAAATGTAAGAAAAGATTGAGCCGAGATCATGTATGATAGACCCTGAGCAGGAGGCATCTTCATCTCCTTGTAGCGGTGTGTGGATGCAGCCGGTGTATATGTAACGCTCTCTGCAGTGCGGCCTTCAGGTCTTTACTCCTCAGGCTGTAGATTAAGGGGTTCAGTAAGGGGGTGATCAGGGTGTAGATCACAGTGACCACTCGATTCAGTGTAAGGAAATTACTTGTGTCAGGAACAAGGTAGATAAAAGTTATTGATGCATAATATATGAGGACCACAGTCAGATGAGACGTACAGGTGGAGAAAGCTTTACTCTTCCCATCACTGGTGCCGATTCTGAGCACTGCCCTAAATATTCTTACATAGGGGTAAAATGTAATAACAAAGGCTACAATGCCAAAAACACCACCAACAATTAGAAGAATTAGAACATTGATTGTAGGATCAGTACAGGAGATCTGGAACAAATGGGGAAGATCGCAAAAGAAATTCTGGATGAGGTTGGGGCCACAGAAGGTCAATCTTCTTAAACATATGATATATGTGATGGAGATAAGGAAAGCAGTTGACCAAACCAAAGATGACATTTTAGTGCAGATGCTCCAAGACATGAGCTGAGAATAGTGGAGAGGACGGCAGATGGCTACATACCGGTCATAAGACATGGAGGCCAACAAGAAAACAGCAGAACCTGCAAAATATATAACAAAGAAGGCTTGCACTATACATTCTGAGAGGGACATGGACCAGTGGTGGGTGATGAGGTGGGAGAGCATGCTAGGAGCAGTGACCGATGAGTAGGACATGTCCAAGAAAGCCAAGTTACCAAGAAAGAAATACATGGGTGAATGAAGATGAGCACAAGTAACAACTAGAAGGATGATGAGAAAGTTGGAGAAGACGGTCATCAGGTAGATGAGGAGGAAGAAGATGAAGAGGACATGGATGGTCTCCTGGTCATCCGATAGACTCATGAGAAGAACGCTGGTGATGGATGTTTGGTTCTTCATCATTGCAGCTTGATATTTCCAATGATATAACTGAAGTAGAATTTGGTGGAGTAATGTCTCATAGTAAGAGATAATGCCAGTCTTTTAAAGCTCATCAGTTCTCAGAGGAAAAGCAGCTACAGAATTCCCAAATCTCCGCTCCACACATCAAGGAAAATGTAATAAGATCTCAGGACATTAATAATCAGTTGTTTATATTGAAGAATTTCTATTTTTATTTCACCTGTGAAAATTCTAAGAAAAATGTTTTCTATTAAATATCCTGTTTCCATTACAGGAGTTCAAGCAAAAAGTCTCAACTTAAGGATAATTTCCCATTATAGTAGCCATGTCGTCCCATAGAAAGAGATACGACTAGAGATGAGCGAGCATTAAAATGCTCAAGTGCTCGTTACTCGATTCGAACTTTTCCCGATGCTCGAGTTCTCGTATCGAATAACGAACCCCATTGAAGTCAATGGGAGACTCGAGCATTTTTCACTGACAGAACAAATTGAAAGAACACGGAAGAACACATTGCAGATGTTTGCAGATGTTTTCACTGAAAGAACACATTGAAAAAACACTGAAGATGTTTCCACACATCTGCAATGTGTTCTTCACACATATTGGGGGTCATTTACTAAGGGCCCGATTCGCGTTTTCCCGACGTGTTATCCGAATATTTCCAAAATTGCCCCGAGTTTTTGGCGCACGCGATCGGATTGTGGCGCATCGGCGATGGCATGCACACGACGGAAATCGGGGGGCGTGGCCGAACGAAAACCCGACGGATTCGGAAAAACTGCCGCATTTAAAACAAAAAATTGGTCGCACGGGCCATTCTCACATGCACCAGGAAGAGATCAGTGAACTCCGACGCAACTCGAGGCGGACCTCGGGGCAGCAGCGACACCTGGTGGACATCGGGCGCAGGACCTTCATGAATCGCCGGAAGACCTGAACGCTTGTCCGAGAAGACGCCGCTGGAACACGAATGGACCGGGTAAGTAAATGTGCCCCATTGTTCTTCACACATATTGTTCTTCACATACTATTGTGAAGAACACCGTTCGGCATGCGTGTCTTCGTATAAGTTAGCAGATGTACGGAAACATCTGCAATGTGTTCTTCACTGTTTTCTTCACTGTGTTCTTCACTTAAATGATCCTGTGTTCACTGTTTCATTGTATTCTTCACTGTTCTTCACTGTGTTTTCTTAAGTAAATGCTCGATCTCCAGCGGGCAAAATACTCGTCCAAGCAACGAGCCGTTTCCAGTACACTAATACTCGAACGAGCATCAAGCTCGGACGAGTATACTCGCTCATCTCTAGATACGACCTGTGCTGCAGTGATGGCACAGAGTGTATAAAATGTCTGGGAGTCACAGCCGTCCTCTGGCAATGAACTCTGACTCCATGTGGTCATGCAGGACTCAATAGGGTAAGTGTAGACACTGCTGGAAGAGTGCGGTGGTGGTTGTATCCGAAGACAGCCATCTAATTTCTAAGGGACAAGTTGACCTGAGTATAAGCCGAGACCCCTAATTATAACACAAAAAACTGGAAAAACCTATTGACTCAAGTAAAAGGTGAGGGTTGTAAATTCATTGGTCACAGCCTCCGAAGTATGTAGCCTGCCAGCCCCATGTAGTATATAGCTATAGCTTGCCTGCCCCCTGTAGTGTATAGCCTCCCAGTCCTTGTTGTGTATAGTCTGCCAGCCCCATGTAGTATATGGCCTGCCAACCCCCTGTAGTATATGGCTTACCAGCCCTATATATAGCCTGGCAGCCCCCTCTATTATATAACCTGTCAGCCCTTGTAGTATATAGTCTGCCAGCCCCCTCTAGTATAAAGACAGCCAGCCCTTGTAGTATATAGTCTGCCAGCACCCTCTAGTATAAAGACAGCCAGCCCTTGTAGTATATAGCCTGCCACTCCCTGTAGTGTATAGCCTTCCAGCTCCCTGTAGTAAATAGCCTGTCAGCCCCCTGTAGTATATGGCTTACCAGCCCGCTGTAATATATAGCCTGCCAGCCACCCGTAGTATATAGCCTGCCAGCCGCCTGTAGTATATAGTCTGGCAGCCCCCTCTAGTATAAAGACAGCCAGCCCTTGTAGTATATAGCCTGCCAGACCCTGTAGTATATAGCCTGCCAGCCACTGTAGTGTTTAGCCAGCCAGCCCCTGTAGTATATAGCCTGCCAGCCCCCTGTAGTACATGGCTTACCAGCCCGCTGTAATGTATAGCCTGGCAGCCCCCTCTAGTATATAACCTGCCAGCCCTTGTAGTATATAGCCTGCCAGACCCTGTATAATATAGCCTGCCAGCCCCTGTAGTGTATAGCCTGCCAGTCACTGTAGTATATAGCCTTCCAGCCCCCTGTAGTATATAGCCAGCCAGCCCCCTGTAGTATATAGCTTGCCAGCCCCCTGTAGTATATAGCCTGCCAGCCCCTGTAGTATATAGCCAGCCAGCCTCTGTAGTATATACCCTGCCAGCCCTTCTAGTATGTAGCCTGCCAGCCCCCTGTAGTATATAGCCTGCCAGCTCCTGTAGTATATAGCCTGCCAGCCCACTGTAGTACATAGCCTGCCAGTCCCCTAGTATTGTAATACACAGAGATCCTCTAGCCCCTCATACTGTACTATAGAGAGATCCTGCACCCCCCTCATACTGTAATATACAGAGTTCCTGTTGGCCCTCATACTTTAATAGCTTGCCAGCCCCCTGTAGTATATAGCCTGTCAGACCCTGTAGTATATAGCCTGCCAGCCCCTGTATTATATAGCCTGCCTGTCCCCTGCAGCATATAGCCTGCCAGCTCCTGTAGTATATAGTTTGCCAGCCCCCTGTAGTATATAGCCTGCCAGCCCCCTGTAGTATATAGCCAGCCAGCCCCCTGTAGTATATAGCTTGCCAGCCCCCTGTAGTATATAGCCTGCCAGCCCCTGTAGTATATAGCCAGCCAGCCTCTGTAGTATATACCCTGCCAGCCCTTCTAGTATGTAGCCTGCCAGCCCCCTGTAGTATATAGCCTGCCAGCTCCTGTAGTATATAGCCTGCCAGCCCACTGTAGTACATAGCCTGCCAGTCCCCTAGTATTGTAATACACAGAGATCCTCTAGCCCCTCATACTGTACTATAGAGAGATCCTGCACCCCCCTCATACTGTAATATACAGAGTTCCTGTTGGCCCTCATACTTTAATAGCTTGCCAGCCCCCTGTAGTATATAGCCTGTCAGACCCTGTAGTATATAGCCTGCCAGCCCCTGTATTATATAGCCTGCCTGTCCCCTGCAGCATATAGCCTGCCAGCTCCTGTAGTATATAGTTTGCCAGCCCCCTGTAGTATATAGCCTGCCAGCCCCCTGTAGTATATAGCCTGCCAGCCTCCTGTAGTATATAGCCTGCCAGCCCCTGTAGTATATAGCCTGGCCCCCTTTAGTAGATAGCCTGTCAGCCCCCTGCAGTATATAGCCTGCCAGCTCTTGTAATATATAGCCTGCCAGCCTCCTGTAGTATACAGCCTGCCAGCACCCTGTAGCATATATCTTGCCAGACCCTGTAGTATATATCATGCAGCCCCTCATATTGTAATTTACCGAGATCCTGCAGCCCCTCATACTAAAATTTACAGAGATACGGCAGCCCCTCATACTGTAACATACAGAGATCTTGCAGCCGCTCATACTCTGTTATATAGATCATGCAGCCCGTCATACTGTAATATAGAGAGATCATGCACAGCCCGGGACAGCCCTGGCATGGGCTATCCCTCTCTGGGACAGGAACAACACGGTTTTGGCAGATCTCAACGTATTGCTTGTTGAATTCCCATCTGTCTTTGAGGAAACCGCCCTGCTGAATCTACCTCAAGAGGACTCTTCTATTGGTGCCTACGCGGTTCAGCTCCGCACCTTTGCTTTCAAGCTCTCTTGGAATGAAGTGGCCTTGGTCACCATCTTTAAGAAAGGTTTGTCCTGTCGTATTAAAGACGCTCTGTTTGCACGGGACCTGCCGTCTTCTCTGAGTGACCTCATCTCCCAGGCCACTTAGATCGTCATCTGTTTGGAGGAGCAGCCTCTTGAACAAGCACAAATCAGGACCCGTCAACTGCACGGCTTGGCTCCAGTCTTCCAAAGACAACCACAGCCGTCCTCCGTGTCTGCTGCAGAGGAGCCCATGCAGGTGGATAAGGCTCGTCTGACACCTCAGACCACTCCTGACGAAGACAAGGGAATCTTTGCCTCTATTGTGCCAGCCCGGAGTACTTCCATGGGACTTGTCCACTCCATCCACAGCATCTGGAAAATGCAAGCACCTAGGGTTTTTGGGAGAAGCATTCCTAGGTGAGGGCAAAGTTTTTCTATGCTTGAACATACTTGTGCTAGTCAGCTCTGTGATAGGTAGCCAGTTTCAAGTTTCTGCCTTCCTGGATTCCGACTCTGCAGGAAACTTCATGGATGATGTCCTGGTCTCCCGGCATTGTCTTCCTGTGGTCCGACTCGAGAAACCGCTGGTAATCTCATCCGTTAGTGGGCAGATCCTCTGCGACCCGGTCCGGTACCGCACCGAGCCCCTGTGCCTACAAATTGGGGTATTGTACAAGGAGAGACTGTCGTTTTATGTGTTACTTAAGTCCATGGGGCTCATTTACTTACCCGGTCCTGTCGCGATTGGGTCTTCCGGCGATTCACTAAGGTCATGCGCCCGATGTCCAGCAGGTGTCGCTGCTGCGCCGAGGTCCGCCGGAGTTCACCAACCTATTCCTGGTGCATGTGAGTGATTGATTTTGCAACACAATTCGTTTTGTAAATTCCGCGGTTTTTCCGAATGCGTTGGGTCTACCGACGGCCACGGCCCCTGATTTCTGTCGCGTGAAATCCGATCGCATGCGCCAAAATCCAGGCGGAATTCGGTGCAAAATGGAAAAATTCAGGCAACCCGACGAAAGTGCGGCCGCAGAGCCCTTAGTAAATGAGCCCCAATGTCTTCTGTTCTGCTTGGTCTTCCATGGTTGCAACGTCACACTCCTGTGCTCAACTAGCAGACCAGTGAAGTTCTTCACTGGGAACCGGAATGCCAGTCACGCTGTTTGGTGGCACCTCATCCTGTATCCACCACAGCTTCTCTGGTGTCCTCCCCGCTTCATATATGGACTTTGTAGATGTCTTCTCGGAGAAGCAAGCAGAGACTCTACCACCACACCATCCCAATGACTGCCCTATAGACCTGTTGCCAGGCAAGTTTCCTCCAGGGGGTCAGGTGTATCCACTTTCATTGCTACATTGCTTTCATTGAACCTACAGAAGGGGTTCTAACGCAAGTCCTCCTCTCCTGCTGGTGCAAAGTTCTTCGTTGTGACCAAAAAGGATGTTTACTCCGTCAATGCATAGACTATCGCGGTCTTAATAAAACCACCTGCCTCCTAGGGCTTGCAAGCGCTGGCTCTGTAAGATTTAAATGGCCAGCACGACGATGATTGTCGTTGGCCGGCAGTCTACCTTGGTAAATTGCCAGCCCCTTCCTGTGTCCCCTGCTGGATCTTTAAGCCTCGTGCATTAGATAAAGCTTCCCAGTTGTTTGGTCCTATGCTATATTGATTGTGACCTTAATGCTGTTCCTGACTCTGATTCTCTGCCACCTGTCCTGACCTTCTGCCTTATGCCTGACTCTGATCCTTTGCCGCCTCTCCTGACCTTCTGCCTTATCCCTCACTCTGATCCTTTGCCGCCTGTCCTGACCATCTGCCTGACCACAACTCCGTCTCTGCCTTACGATTCTGTACCTCGCCTTGGCCACAACCTTGAGCAAAGTCGTGCCTTTGTAGCGACCTGTTGGTATCCCGTCGCATGTCCAACCCACTTTGCGGTAGGTTCTGGATGAAGCTGTGTGCCACTTAGACTTTGCTCCAAGGTGTCGGCTTACATCATCGCTCGCGGTGGTTCAGTGGGTCCACTTCCCCTGATCCTGACAACAGGGAGTGGAGTATGATCATTTCACAGAAGCCAATGGAATAAGGATGAGGGGAACATTATAAAGTGGATGTCCACTAATGCCAGAAGCCTCACAAACAAAATTGAGGAACTGGGAGTCTGTTGGAGGGAAATATGTTCTAGCGGATATCAGTGAGACGTGGCTTGATAATAGCTATGACTGGGCTGTTGGTATAGATGTAGTATAGGTGCAGTCTTTATAAGAAAAAAAGGGGGGGAGGGGTTGGTTTATACGTGAAATCTTGCCTCAAACCCATCCTGCGAGATGACATTGGTGAGGAAAATGAAAATGTGGAGTCCCAAAGGGTGGAGATGAGGGGAGGGAAAAAGAATAATAACATTTGTGGGCACATTTACTTACCCGGTCCAGTCGCTGTATTCATTAAACCCGACGATAAGGCTCCAAATATAATGGACGCAGTAGAGGAAATGCTGATAAGTCAAATAGATGCGGTCTCAAAGCACAGGAAGTACTCATCATGGGGGACTTTAATTACCCCGATATAGACTGCGGGGCAGAAACCTGCAGATCCTTCAAAGGTAACAGACAACTACCTGCCACAACTGGTACTAGACCCAACAAGGTGTGGGGGGGCACTGCTGGATCTTCTCTTGACCAATAGCCCTGACAGGGGATCAAAATTACAGGTTGAGGGCTACCTCAAGTAACAGGGACCACAACATCATTCACTTTGAATTATTCTTCCATGTATCAGAAGAAGCAACAGGAACTTTATAAGGACAAATTTCAATAGTTAAGGGAGAACCTTAAGAGCATAAACTTGGACAATGACAATTGGTCAAAATTAAACAAAGCACAAAAGTTAGAAAAGAAAATAATCCCTATCCGGGGCAGCACAACATTTTATAGATTGTCACCAGGGACGGGTGTCTTCCTTAGAAACATTGATTATTGAACAGGTATACCAACCAAAATGGGGAGGTGATCGACAGAAGATATTACAGGATCGTGAAGCCTATTGCATTTTTGGACTTAACTCTAGATTCCCGATAGGAATGAATTACAGAAAGGAGTTTATGTTTCATTATTAAATTCCAGACTATAGAAAGGTTTCTATGTTCTATTACTTACAGACTGTATAGAGGACAGAATAACCATAGCCACATATATGAATATGATTCCCGTTAGCTTTCATATAGGTTGATATTCCTTTGTACTTGTGCTTGTTCTTGCTTCCATGGTCTCCATTTTTCATCCCTAGATGCTCCGGGTATAGGATGTAGAAATCGCATTTGCTCCTGCATGAATGCAACTTGGTGGGACGAGAATTGGGTACTGCGTGAATTATGTACTATGATAGACATTATTATAAATATTTGAAGATTCCTTTAGTACTGGTTGTGTTCCACAGGACTGGCTCCTAGCGAATGTGGTGCGAAAAGTGTCAAAAAGCGATCCTGGAAACTACAGACCTGTGAGCCTAACATCAGTTATATAAACTTATAACGTAGCATCAGGTTTATGAGGGATCGGTCCTGTCAGACTAATCTGATTGACTTCTATGAGGAGGTAAGCTCCAATCTAGACCTGGGGGAGGCTGTGTATGTTGTGTATCTGGACTGTTCCAAGGCATAACATAATATTTCTGGGACTAGGGTAAATCTGTGTATTTCGGTGAGCAATTGGCTTGGTGATGGTAAACAGAGGGTCGTCATTAATGGCACATTCTCAGATTAAGTTGATGTTACTAGTGGAGGCCAAATGGGTCATTATTGAAGCCATTTCTTTTTAATTTTTTTTATTAATGACCTTATAGAGAGTTTCAATATTTTCAGATAATACTAAGCTCTGTATAGTTAATAATACGGAGGTGGATAGTGTAACATTACAGAGGGATTTTTGGAAGCTGAAGGAATGGGTGAAGAAATGGCTGATGAGGTTTAATGTAGATAAATGTAAAGTTATGCACTTGGGTCAAGGAAGTGAAAATTATATGTATATATATATATATATATATATATATATATATAAAATGATACATTTCTTGGTAAAACTGATGGAGAAATAGACTTGGGGATATTGATAGATGTAGGTGCCACCCCCACCCTCCACTGCGCCAAATCGCCAGCGCCCCAGACAGCAGCCCAGCCTGCCCGATATTAAACACATCCCTGACTGAGGATAACAGGTTGTGATTCACAGCTGTCATTTATTTTATAAATTGGCATCAACCGAATTAAATATCAATAGATACTTATCCGTTCATTTGTAGCACAGGAAAACGGAAAGGTCCAATGAAGGGTTCTGGATCACTGACATTCAGTATAACTTTTCAATTGATTTTAAAAACTAATTAATTTAAGCAACCCGGCTTGTACCTGACCAATTACCTGTGCCACATACTTACCTGACGAGGGATCACTGGACCTCCAGGCCACTGGGCGATGCAGCCGGCTTGAAGACTCATCATAAATGTGATCAACTTGGCGATCGATATCCAATATTACGAGAGACCAGAAGGTGACATACATCTTCTATCATCTGCCTCCTATTGAGTGTTTGTAACCCCTGTACGTGAATCTCGCTTGGTCTCTCCTCTCCTTCTCTATACCCCTCACATATAGACATGTGAGATTATACTTCCAGATTTACTCATATTAAGACACTTTAGAATGAGAATTCCCCAAATTCAAAAAAGTATTAGAATTTATTATTAAAGATAGAAGAAGAGTCAGAGACCGATAATAGAGGAGGTAAGAAAGTCTTAATCAAAGACGGGTCAGGAAGAACAGATTTACAATGACACAAACTCAGAACATCTGGATTGGTTATAGATTCTGTATGTATGTTTTCTATTCTCCATAAAACCTTATCTTGATCAACCAGAAGGTTTTAGGAATTCCTCATCATGATGGCGCTGATTCCATCTGTAATCCAGAGACAGACATAGGACCCACCTGACCGAGACCCATCATAACATCCTCTATAACAGCAGGTAGTAGCTTCATTACAGATCATATCTGCTGTACAATGTGATCTTATTTAGAAATGTAAGGAAAGATTGTCCTGAGCCGAGATCATGTATGATAGACCCTGAGCAGGAGGCATCTTCATCTCCTTGTAGCGGTGTCTGGATGCAGCCGGTGTATATGTAACGCTTTCTGCAGTGCGGCCTTCAGGTCTTTACTCCTCAGGCCGTAGATTAAGGGGTTCAGTAAGGGGGTGATCAGGGTGTAGATCACAGTGACCACTTGGTTAAGTATTAGGAAATTATTTGCATCAGGAACAAGATAGATAAAAGCAACTGATAAATAAAATATGAGGACCACAGTCAGATGAGACGTACAGGTGGAGAAAGCTTTACTCTTCCCATCACTGGTGCGGATTCTGAGCACTGCCCTAAATATTCTTACATAGGGGTAAAATGTAATAACAAAGGCTGCAGTGCCAAAAACACCACCAACAATTAGAAGAATTAGAACATTGATTGTAGGATCAGTACAGGAGATCTGGAACAAATGGGGAAGATCACAAAAGAAATTCTGGATGAGGTTGGGGCCACAGAAGGTCAATCTTCTTAAACATATGATATATGTGATGGAGATAAGGAAAGGAGTTGACCAAACCAAAGACGCCATTTTAGTGCACATGCTCCAAGACATGAGCTGAGAATAGTGGAGAGGACGGCAGATGGCTACATACCGGTCATAAGACATGGAGGCCAGCAAGAAAGCATCAGAGCCTGCAAAATACAAGACACAGAACACTTGTGCTATACATTCTGAGAGGGACATGGACCAGTGTTGGGTGATGAGGTGGGAGAGCATGCTAGGGGCAGTGACCGATGAGTAGGACATGTCCAAGAAAGCCAAGTTACCAAGAAAGGAATACATGGGTGTATGAAGATGAGCACAAGTAACAACTAGAAGGAGGATGAGGAAGTTGGAGAAGACAGTCATCAGGTAGATGAGGAGGAAGAAGATGAAGAGGACATGGATGGTCTCCTGGTCATCTGATAGACTCATGAGAAGAACGTTGGTGATGGATGTTTGGTTCTTCATCTTTCCAGCTTGCTATTTCCAATGATAAAACTGATGTAGAATTTGGTGGAGTAATGTCTCATAGTAAGAGATAATGTCAGTCTTTTAAAGCTCATCAGTTCTCAGAGGAAAAGCAGCTACAGAATTCCCAAATCTCCGCTCCACACATTAAGTAAAATGTAATAAGATCTCAGGACATTAATAATCAGTTATTTATATTGAAGAATTTGTGTTTTTATTTCACCTGTGAAAATTCTAAGTAAAATGTTTTCTATTAAATATCCTGTTTCCATTGCAGGAGTTCAAGCAAAAAGTCTTGACTTTAAAGCTCATCAGCAAAGGCGTGTTCCCATCTGGACATTGACATTTAATGTAACTCATCTGCCATATATATATAGACCTTGCTTTATTTACATGTTATTAAAAAAATGCACCTGCATAAGGATAATTTCCCATTAAAGTAGCCATGTCGTCCCATAGAAAGGGATACGACTAGAGATGAGCGAGCACTAAAATGCTCGAGTGCTCGTTACTCGAGTCAAACTTTTCCCGATGCTCGAGTGCTCGTATGGAATAACGAACCCCATTGAAGTCAATGGGAGACTCGAGCATTTTTCACTGAAAGAACAGATTGAAAGAACACGGAAGAACACATTGCAGATGTTTGCAGATGTTTTCACTTAAAGAACACATTGAAAGAACACTGAAGATGTTTCCATACATCTGCAATGTGTTCTTCACACATATTGTTCTTCATATACTATTGTGAAGAACACCGTTTGGCGCTCGTGTCTTCGTATAAGTTAGCAGATGTACGGAAACATCTGCAATGTGTTCTTCACTGTGTTATTCACTTAAATGATCCTGTGTTCACTGTTTTCATTGTATTCTTCACTGTTCTTCACTGTGTTTTCTTAAGTAAATGCTCGATCTCGAGCAGGGGAAATACTCGTCCGAGCAGCGAACCGTTTCGAGTACACTAATACTGGATCGAGCATCAAGCTGGGGCAGACACTTTATAAATACATGTACAAGCAGTTTCCATGTTCTTCTCATTGGAAAGTCAGACAGAAAACTGGCACAAAAACCATAACCCCTTAAGGACGCAGCGATTTTTCGCTCTCCAACTTCAAAAATCTTTTTGAATCTGCAAAAACGTTTTCATTTTTCCGTGTACGGAGCTGTGTGAGGGCTTATTTTTTGCGTAACAAGTTCTACTTCTCAGTGGCGTTATGTATTATTCCAGGCTGTGTACTGGGGAGCTGGAAAAAATTTTTAAATGGGAAATTGGCAAAAAAACGCATTTGCGTCAAAGTTTTTACAACTTTTACTGTGCGCATTAAATAACACCTCCGCTTGATTCTTTGGTTCAGTACAATAACGTTGATACCAAATTTATATAAAGGTTTTATTGCATTTTAATACATTTTCCAAAATTAAACAAATGTGTACAAAAAAAATTGGCTTCTCACACTAATAACTTTTTCATACTTTAGTGCATGGAGCTGCATGAGGGGTCATTTTTTGTGAAATGAGCTGGCGTTTTCATTGTTGTCACTTTTTATTACATTTTGGGCACTATTTTCAGTTATGGGGGTCACCGCCGGCAATAACGTTTTTATATTTTGATAGATGGGGCATTTAGAGACGCAACGATACCGAACGTGTTTGTGATATTTACTGTTTATTACGTTTGACGTCAGTTCTAGGATTTAGGTTTTTTACATTTTTTATTATTTTTTATATCATTTTTAAAAACTTTTTTTAAACTTTTTTTTAAAATATATTTCTTAGACCCTCTAAGGCAGTGATGGCGAACCTTTTAGAGAGTGAGTGCCCAAACTACAACCAAAAGCCACATATTTTTCACAAAGTGCCAAAATGCCAGTTTAAAATGTCTTATTGCTCCCTGCTCTGTCACAGGTTTCAAACGTTTTGGCGACCTGAGGACACCAATACAGTGGAAAGAGGGAGATATTACGATTGTAGCTTCCCTATAAGGTCCACTCAACAGCATGAATCAAAGTCCTGGAGAAGGGGCTCCATTGATAATCCGGCTCTGTCCACACCTCCTTGCTCCTCTTGCACTTCAAGTCACCTTAAAATAGCTTGATAGCTTGTTTAGACTCCAATTGAACTAATACACTGAATGTGGCATGTCCTGGGCTGCCTGTGACTACAGGAGGAAGTCTTGAGTCCTGAATGGCTGGGTAATGGCCCTGGTGCCCACAGAGAAGCCTCCAAATGCCACCTCTGACACACGTGCCATAAGTTCGCCGCCACTGCTCTAGGGTATATTAACTATTTTACTAGTATTTGTGGTTGAGCTTTTTGAGGGCTTATTTTTTTGTGTGATGAGTTAATTTCGGTGGTACCATTTTAGTGCTCATAACTTTTTTGATCAATTTTTAGTGAAGGAATTTGCTGAAAATTTTTGTTAAGTTTTTCAGTTTTCTTTTTTTTAAGGCATTTACAGAGCGAATCCAATGATATTTCCAATTTATTGTACAGAATGTTATGGACACAGCAATACCAAATATCTGTTTTTTTTTTGAATATATTACATCTCTATGGGAAATATTGGTGCTTAGGGGACTTTCACTTTATTTAATTATTTATTTTAATTTAAAAACTACATGAAATGTTAAAACTTTTTACAGGTTTGCTTGAACAAACAATGCAGTCATCCTAAGCCCCTTACACACTGCCGTCATGTGTCACTGTGGCGTGTAAGGGGTTAACAGGCGGGGGCAGCTGTAATATACAGCTGAAACCCCTAGCTTCTGGCACCGGTTCTGCTTGTCAGCTGGTGCCATTAGCTGGACGTAATAGTATGTCACTGGTGGGCAAGTCCCTTGATGTACTATTACATCCGGAAGGGGTCAAAGAGGTACAATCTGGTTACAAGAAAACTGGCAATAGAATATCAGCACAGGCACAGATGGTGTCTGAGTGGCCTCCTCAACTACCACTCAGGCTCTGACAATGAACTGGGTCTGGTGGGGCAGTTCTGCAGGACATAAAGCATTCTTCAGTCGATGTTCCCATTTGGCTTTAGGGTCCATTGGCCTCAGTATCGTAGGTTCATGTTCAGAGATAGTAGAAGGAGAGACAGACTTTTTAAAAGATAGAGGAGGTAACACAGAAGAACAGATAAGTATAACCTTGGCCTTGCGTCTATCCTTATCTAGCCTCCAGTCAATACAGAAATCCAGGTACATAGGTGGCTCTAGGGAACTAGGGTCATGGTGACCAACCAGGGCAACTTTAACTCCATTTAAAAAGCCTTTAACAAAAGTTCACACCAGTTCAGAGTTGCAAAGTGTTTGCGGAACTCCAAGCAATACTCCTCATCTGAGGGTTTACCTCACTGGAGGGAGAGGAGTTTGGATTCCGTACACCATAGATGGATCCCAGGAATCGAAAAAATTGATCCAAGGCCTTCCATTCATCCACACCTGAAGGGAGTTTAATGGTTCCCCTTGCAATAGGTGAAAATGAAAACCTACCATCAGAGCTGGGGAGACATGTGGTCTTACAGTAAAGTACAGTAAACATGATTCTGAGAATGTTTTTACATTTTTGACAGTCACCAAAGAAATGATCCGAGATCAGACAAAATCTTTAACTAATGTCCCCTGTTAGGTAAAGACTGTTGCAAAGCAAGAGGTGCCGCAACAACTTCAGCCTGACTTTGGAAGAGAACAAGGACTTGTCCAGCTTAATCAGATACCAAACCTACTCACCTCTCCATGTGATCACAACACCAGCAATAGTGAACTTGGACCAGCAAAATCTAGATATTCATTTTTTTTGCCAATAATGCAATGAGGGGACCAGGTAGAGAAACACAGACAGGACAGAGAGCCCTAATACTGAGACCCCAAAAGATCTACCTACTTTCCCCATGTACCCTAGGTACCGCAAAACACTGGTTAACAATCCCTCTCTACACCAAAGTGCAAAACTAGGCAGGACTAATATGTAATGGAAAAACCATGGCCTAAAAAGTGATTGGGCCAGAGGTCAGAGAACTGGACAGCACAGAGAGCAGGTAAGTAGTGTGAATCTTGTCAGTCACCACAGGTTAACGACTGCAAGACCAATGATAAGCTGCCGAAAGAGACAGGGGTGGTGCTGATCCATTAAAACAACAAAGCAAGTAAAGTCTGTGTTCACAATACAGGAGCACAATAAGGTCCAGAGATAAAATCAGCACCTCCAAACACCATGGACCAAGGATGATGCTGACACTTGTATCTAAGACATGTAAGCTCATGTCATTCAGGTAGTAAAATAGTCTTTCCCAAGGAAGGAGCTTTGCATTCTCTAAGCATTGACTACCCACCAGTCAGAGAAGAGAGGAGGCAGAGTAGATAAAACTAAGAGAGATTTTCTGGTGGACCTGCTTATTTTTTGGTGAAGAGCTAGGGCTTGGAGATGTCTGAGGGACAATAACTGCTGGAGTAGTGCAGATTACATTAAATTAAAGGATCACCCTGGTCTCTTTCACAGACATGGAAATGGCTCAGAAAAGGCTAGGAGTCATAGAAGTCCTTTATGTATTTATGCACAAACATTATCATCCATCCTATCACATGAAAAGTCAAAAGTTTTAGATGTCTGTAAACATAAACATCTTAGACCGTCAGTGCATATGACTCATACCACAACTGTACTGGACGCTAAATGACTATAATAAAAAGTACATTTTACCTGAATTACTAACAGTGGTGCACTAGTATCGTGCTTCTTCATATCGAGTGCACAATCTGAAGAACATTTGTAACCTGATAGGTAGAACCTCCAAGCAACAGACCTGTTCCTGGAGGGAGAGCGGCAAATGTTGCATCGTTGGTATGGAACACGCTGCACTCGAGGCGGAAGCGGACAGTGAGCTCCGTGATATTTCACCAGTTCTCTACCTTGATGTTGGACTCTCTGAGCTATTAAGGTACTGCTCTTTCAAGAACTGTGGTACCCTGGATTGTTGGTGAAAATTTTATTGGACATTTTAAAAAGAGGCATTCATTTATCCATTGATGTATTGAGTGGAGGATTAAGGATTTTTATTTGTATTTGTGTTTTGAGTTGGCAATTTATGGACTGTTGTCGAGGTCCTCCTTGCTCCATCTGATACTAGACATAACTTGACCATTTGGAGTTTTTTTCCATCAATCTCCATATTGTGTACTGGAGGGACAGAGAAAGACCAATCTAACCCGAACCCTCCTTCTATGTGCCTCCAAAATCTGATTAAGTTATATTTATAGTACATACAAAAACCCTCACCATGGTTCCTTCTATTAAAATTTAAGAAACTCTACTATATGATTGTCCTGAGCACAGATCATGTATGGTAGACCCTGAGCAGGAGGCATCTTCATCTCCTAGTAGCGGGGGCCGGATGCAGCCGGTGTATATGTAACGCTCTCTGCAGTGCGGCCTTCAGGTCTTTACTCCTCAGGCTGTAGATTAAGGGGTTCAGTAAGGGGGTGATCAGGGTATAGATCACAGAGACCACTCGATTAAGTGTAAGGAGATTACTTGTGTTAGGGACAAAGTAGATAAAAGTTATTGATGCATAATATACGAGGACCACAGTCAGATGAGACGTGCAGGTGGAGAAAGCTTTACTCTTCCCATCACTGGTGCGGATTCTGAGCACTGTCCTAAATATTCTGACATAGGGGTAAAATGTGGTAATAAATGCTGAAATACCAACAGTACCCCCTACAATTATGAGGATTAAGACATTGGTTGTAGGATCAGTACAGGAGATCTGGAACAAATGGGGCAAATCACAAAAAAAATTCTGGATGAGGTTGGGGCCACAGAAGGTCAATCTTCTTAAACATATAGTATATGTGATGGTTAGAAGCAAAGGAGTTGACCAAACCAAAGAAGCCAACTGAGCACATGTGCCCCAAGACATGACCTGAGAATAGTGGAGAGGCCAGCAGATGGCCACATACCGGTCATAAGACATGAAGGACAACAAGAAAGCCTCAGAGCCTGCAAAATACACAACAAAGAACATCTGTGCTTTACATTCCGAGAGGCAGATGGACCAGTGTTGGGTGATGAGGTGGGAGAGCATGCTAGGAGCAGTGACTGATGAGTAGGACATGTCCAAGAAAGCCAAGTTACCAAGAAAGAAATACATGGGTGTATGAAGATGAGCACAAGTAACAACTAGAAGGATGATGAGAAAGTTGGAGAAGACAGTCATCAGGTAGATGAGGAGGAAGAAGATGAAGAGGACAGAGATGGTCTCCTGGTCATCCGATAAACTCATGAGAAGAACGCTGGTGATGGATGTTTGGTTCTTCATCTTTCCAGCTCCATATTTCCAATGATAAAACTGATGTAGAATTTAGTGGAATAAATTCACCCAACAAGTGAAAATTAAAGATCTGAAATGTCTCATAGTAAGAGATAATGTCGTCCTTTTAAAGCTCATCAGTTCTCAGAGGAAAAGAAGCCTCAGAATCCCCAAACCTCCTCTCCACACATTACTGGAAAATGTAATAAGGTCTCAGGACATTAATAATCAGAGTTTATTTTGTTGAAGAATTTGTATTTTTATTTCATCCTATGAAAATATGAAGTTTTCTAGTAAATATCCTGTTTCCTTTTCTGGAGTTCCAGCTAAAAGTCTATGGGTCCCTTTACTTTTAAAACTCAGCATTAAGCATTTAGCTCTTTTATGTTGTTTAATCATCCAGTTTAGCCATGAACTTCATTTGCTCAGTTAGACACAAATAAAAGCAGGATAGGAAATTGCAGGATGGAGACAGGATGGACAGAGGAGAGCGGGTGCAATGTCGGGCTGTATCATCAATAGACGCTTTCTCCTGTACAGTTTCTATCAGGGTCTGCCTGGGGTGCCTAGGACCCACCAGTGAAACTAATTCTGGGGGTCCACCAACTGCTTAATGGATATAGGCCTTCACCCCATATAATTTCTTTCTTTTTTTTAAAAAACTTTTTTGTATAGTATACATATAAAATCTGGTAAAAACATTGATAACATTATGAAAACAAAGAAAAGTTGGTTTCTACAGAGAGAAATCATCAGCAGGGTTGTTTTTACTTATATAAAATGGGAATCTAATGTGCAACTGCCCTCAGACAAGTATTGTTGAAGTCCTGAGGTGAAAGGGCCAGGATATATCATCCAGTGTAATAAGTTGCCCCTTATATCATGTCCCTTATAATTGCAGATAGATCACGTTCTCAATGGGTCGTAACAACATTGCCAGATTTTATTAAATATAGAGGGGCATTTCCTATTTTAATGGGACCAATCGTAATGGACACAAGCCTCCTTGTTGAAGAGGTATAAAATAAACAGGGTAGTCGTTTTGTGTAGCCGTATGGGCGTTAAGTAACTCTGGTGAATGATGTGAAGTTGAATCATTTTACTATTAACCGCTGGTGATACTAATAAATGGGACTGGCATAACCTCATGGTTATCATCTCAGTACAGTACTGATGTTTTTTGACATTTTATACTCACCGGCAGGAGATTGGCCTTTTCTCTAGCATAGATGAGATGGAAGTAGAGCATGGAGATTCGTCCATCGGGTCCTTGGGATCGTATAACTTGGAATTGTCTCCTTACGGTGACTTTGCCAAGTAAGGCCGCATTGTGGACGTGTGGAGAATTCACTAGGGGATTCTAAAAAATATGCAAATAAGTTTTTCAGGATGTGATAAGGAAAACCACGATTCTTTTAGCGACTTTGTATTGACATTAAGCATGACTTTCAGGAAGCCTAGCGACATGATGTGGGATTAAAACAAAACCATTCCTCAAAATCCACAATACTGTATCATGTACTCATAATGAAGGATTGTCACAGATCATCTATAGTAGACTCTGAGCTGGAGGCATCTTCATCTCCTTGTAGCGGTGTCTGGATGCAGCCGGTGTATATGTAACGCTCTCTGCAGTGCGGCCTTCAGGTCTTTACTCCTTGGGCTGTAGATAAAGGGATTCAGTAAGGGGGTGATCAGGGTATAGATCACAGTGACCACTCGATTCAGTGTAAGAAGATTAACATTTTAACCTTAGGAAAATTAGTTGTTTGCCTACTTCACGTTAAAATTTATGTACTGCAGAATTTTATAATTTCATTTTAAATTCTGCTAATGTAGAATTTGACAATTTCAAGTCTCAATTCAGTTAATGTGGAATTTAACAATTTCAAGTAAAATTTAGGTGCTATGGAAATTGACAATTTCAAGTTTAAATTATGGTAATGTTGAATTTGACAATTAAAATAAAAATTTAAGAAAATGCTAAATTTGTAAATATTTGAAATTTGGGTTGTGCAAATTATACTGCAGAATTTGACGATTTAAATTTTAAATTCAGGAAATGCAGAATATGACTATTTCAATTTTAAATTCAGGGAAGTGTTATTTGACAATTTCAAGTATAAATTCTGGTGCTGCAGAATTCAGCAATTTCGAATTTTCACTCAACTAATGTAGAATTTTACTATTTCAATTTAAAATTCAAGTACTTTAGAATTTGACAATTTTAACTTTAAATACAGGTAATGTGAAGGTTGTTAATTTCAAGTTTAAATTTAGGCAATGAGTATTTGAATAATTTAATTTTAAATTCAGATAATGCAGAATTTGACAATTTCAAGTTAAAATACAGTTAATTTGCACCAGAAAACAGACCCGTAACTCAGTTAATAAATTGGCTCCAATGTTTCTTTCTCAAGGAAGGAGACTTGCAATCTCTATGCATTGACTATCTACTAGTGATTAGTGGGATGGTTGGAATTCAGAAAGTAATGGCATAACATAAAAAACTAAGAAATTAAAAAAAATAATAAAAAATGCTGTTAATGTCACAGTGGTTAAAGGAGCTCTGCATGTTCAGACACTGCTGTTTACATAAAGGATTAAAATAGCAATAGAAAAACCCCACACAATTTTAAGTTTAAATTCTATTAATGCAGAATGTGAAAATTTCAGGTTAAAATTCAGGAAGTGTGGAATATGACAATTTCAAGTTAAAATTCAGGTGGAATTTGATAATTTCTCATGTGCAGTGGAATTTTTCCAATTTTAGGTTAAAATTCAGTTACCATGAAATTTGAAAATTTCATGTTTAAATTTAAATAATCTCAAGTTAAAATTCAGTTACTGCAGAATTTAACAATTTCAAGTTTAAATTCTGTTGATGAAGACTTTAAGAATTTTAAGTTAATTTCAGGTACTGTGAAATTTGACAATTTGATGTTTTAATTCAAGTAGTGTGGAATTTCACAATTTCAAGTAAAGATTCTGGTAAGATGGCATTTGACAATTTCAATTTTAAATACAGGAAAAGCAGAATTTGACAATTTCAAGTACAGTAAAATACAGGTACTTCAATATTTCACAATTTCTGGTTTAAATTCAGTTAGTGCAGTATTACACCATTTTGATTTTAAATTCAGGAAATGCAGAATTTTTCAATTTTAGCTTAAATTCTGGTACTGTAAAATTAGAAAATTTTAGGTTAATATTCTGGCACTTTAGAATTTTACAATTTCTCATGTATTGTGGAATTCGACTATTTCAAGTAAAAATTCAATTACTATGGAATTGGAAATTTCATGTTTAAATCTAGCTAATGCAAATTTATCAGCTTAAATTGAAATTCAGGAAATGCATAATTTTAAAATTTCAAGTTAAAATTCAGGTAATGAGGAATTTGACAATTTTAAGTTAAAATTCAAGGACCTCAAAATTTTACAATTCTAATGTACTGTGGAATTTTTACAATTTAAAGTAAAAATTCAGGTATTTCTGATTTTTAACATTTTTTATGTCTTGTGTAATTTGATAATTTGTAGTTAAAATTCAGTTACCATGGAATTTATAAATTTCATGTTAAAATTTAACTAATGAAGATCTGACATTGTCAAGTTAAAATTATGTTTATGTAGACCATAAGAAGGTTTAAATTGAAATTCAGGTACTGTGAAATTTGAAAACTTCAAGTTTAAATTCAGGTAATTGCAACATTTGACAATTTCAATTTATATTTCAGGATATGCAGAGTTTGACAATTTTTAAGTTTAAATTCAGGTAGTGTAGAATTTTACAATTTCAAGTAAATTTTCTGGTATTATGGTATATGACAATTTTAGTTACTGCAGAATCTCACAATGTAAATTTTTAATTCAGAGAATGCAGTATTTGATCATTTCAATTTTAAATGAAGGAATGCAGAATTTGTCAATTTTTAGCTTAAATTCTGGTAATGTAAAATATTAGATTAAAATTCAGGCACTTCAGAACTCAACAATTTCTCATGTATTGTGTAATTTGACTATTTCATGTTAAAATTTAATTACTATGGAATTGGAAAATTTTACGATTAAATTTAGCTAATGAAATTTTAACAATTTAAATTTAAATACAGGAAATGTATAGTAAAAAGGAAAGGGTGTAGTCCAGCTTCCAACAAAAAGCAGAAGGATAAAGTTAAAAATCCACTTTATTAGAAAATATATGACAATAAAAACATCAACGGACGTCCATGAGAGAGATAACTGATGCGTTTCGGACGAGAAAACATCCTTTGTCATAGCCTAGTACATGGAGTATATGCAGAGTATTTAAGCATAAATGAAAGGTCACATGATACAACAAGGCGGAACACTTTAGGAATGGGCAAAGGACAAAAATGGAGAAAAACAGACAAGAAAAACATTGGTAAGGAACACACAAGGATAATATGTTAATAAAGATACATAAGATCTTCTGGATCCTCTCCCTCCAAACAAGGTTCCCACTAGGATTAAATTATAAGAATGATCTAATTTGACAATTTTAAGTTAAAATTCAGGTAATGAGCGATCTTACAATTTCAAGTTAAAATTCAAGTACCTCAAAATTTGACAATTTCTCTTGTATTGTTTGTTAATGCAGACTTTAAGAAGTTAAAATTCAGGTACTTTAAAATTTGACAATTCCAATTTTCAATTTAGTTTATTGCAGCATTTCACAATTTCAATTTTCAATTCGGGAAATGGTAGTGTAGAATTTTACAATTCAAGTAAAACTTCTGGTAAAATGGAATTTGACATTTTCAAGTTTAATTATGGGAACTGCGGAATCTCACAATTTTAAGTTAAAATTCAGGTACAGCAGAATTTTACAATGCAGTATTTGACAATTTAAATGTTTACATTTCTAATTCAGAAAATGAAGATTTTGTCAATTTGCAGCTTAAAGGTGAGACAATCCTAAAATCTTTGATCTGAGCATCCAGAAATAATGTGACATTGATTATATGAAAGAGTTTTAATCTTAAACTTTAAAACAGTTACTCAAAGTTTTCCTTCTCTGAAATTGTTACAAAGAGGAATCTAAGATAACACTTTTACTTCCATGTAAAAACTAGGGACAAAAGACAAAGTATAAAGAGCAACCCAACCTCCCAATGGTGTGATTCCCTTATTAAATCTAAAAGAAAAACACCATGTGTGATTCAGCAGCAGCATAATAATTATTAATAATAATCATATTCCACAGTCATGTGTAACATATACATGACAATGAGACATTGCAGAGTAATGACAACCATATGAAACGACAGGAGCAAGGGTTCTGCTCACAAGAGCTTACAATCTATGGGGTAACGATGAAATAATCAGGCCATGGTATGGGGATTGCCATGACAAAAGAGTAGATAAGTACCCTAGTAAGTCATCTGCCTCTCTAGCTCTGTGTCATAGCTCTGCAGCTCTGTATATTGACATCAGGGATCTAATACAGACATTGATTATGTGCAGTATTGGTGTGTTGATACAAGTGGTACACACAACCTAGGTTTCCTTCAGTTCCACTTACAACAGCGGTGTATTACCTAAATTGTGATGTTCTGTGCCACCACACACCTCTGGGCAGGCACACATGAGAAGCACCGATGTCAGAAAGACACCAAAGGGAGGGGGGAAGACAGCAGCTACGCTCTGCACAGATGCATCGCCACACACACAGATAGGTCATAAGGTCTTAGAACGAAGAGTAGCACACTACCAGAACCAAGCAGTGACATCATCATTGTACCCCCGCCTCTCTGGAGAATGTACTGAAAGGAGGTATTCCCTAATTTAAAGTAAAAAAAGAAGTGTTCACATCATCACCAGTTTTCTGTGGATTTGTGATAATTGTAACAAGTTGCCCCTCTCAGACCTGCAACTATATCTAGAACACAGGCCCTGGACATCCTGTGACCGCTCTTCATTGAAGTCAATAGGAGGGTCAAAAATATCCAAGCACAATGGGGCAGATTTACTTACCCGGTCCATTCGCGATCCAACGGCGCGTTCTCTGCGGTGGATTTGGGTCCAGCCGGGATTCATTAAGGCAGTTCCTCCGACGTCCACCAGGTGGCGCTGCTGCGCTGAAGTTCCCCGGAATGCACTGAAGTACACCGGCCTATTCCTAGTGAAGGTAGGCGTGAGCCCCGCAACACTTTTTCTTTTCAAATGTGGCGGTTTTCGTCGGGTTTTTGTTCGGCCACGCCCCCGATTTCCGTTGCGTGCATGCCGGCGCCGATGCGCCAAAATCCCGGTGCAATACAGGGAAAATTGGAGCAAATCGGAAATATTCGAGTAACACGTTGGGAAAACGCGAATCGGGCCCTTAGTAAATGACCCCCATTGTCTCTGATTTTATCTATTTTTTTCTATTTGCTTACCCTTGTAAATACCCACTATCTTCACTATTTGGGACACACTGCCTCCCCTTTGATAGACCAAGGTATTTTAAAAGTACATCCACTTTCATGAGACCACTATCTGGATACCTCCCTTCCCCTCCCCTCCCTACATTAGGGTCAGTGGACCGACAATAGGGTTAGGTTCCAAATGGGGTGGCAGCTGTTTAGGGTCTTTCCCCCTCATTACCGCGAATATTAGGGTCTTCTAGGGCACCCCGTACTCCATTGCCTTAGAGTGCCACCCCTAATACCCTGTCTCATTTTGTAAGAGTTATTTTTTCCTCTACTTTTGTCTTTTTTTTATACCACTGTACATATGTCAGCACCGATATGCTAAAGATGCTACCCAACCAGCGCATAAACTATATCTACTGTACTACAGGTATGTGACCTTTACCATGTGAACATTCACACGTACCTAGGTATATAGGCACTACTCTGACCCACCAGTGCCTGTGCTTAGAAGCACAGTATCACTTTCACGATCACTGGTTATTTTTATACTCCAATTTGAACCTTTTTTTACCCAATATATATGAAAAGTTAAGTTTTACATTGGTCATCCACTTTCTCTGTACTCTTCTCAACTGACCAAGTGGTTTTGGGAGGGGGTCCACACTACCCTTCTATCTGTGGACTTTTTTTATCTTATAAACTCATACAAGGAGGTCATGGAAGTAGCACCCCCAAAAAGGTCCAAAGAAGAAACAACAAATTGCAATGTATAGTAAAAGAAAACAATTATTTATTGATATGATATTTAAAAATACAAATCACAAGAACAAAGACCTCTCTTATTATATTAAGCACATAAAAATAAGAACATTGAAATTATATATATATATATATATATATATATATCACATACAACCACTAGGTTATGGTCAGATTACTAATACATATGGATATAAATGGTGGCCAGGGAAAAGAAAGTAGGTGCAACGTCCTCCCAGCTGGATCCTACTGGTACCCGAGTGGCTGACTGGATGGGCAGCCTAGGGCTAGTTGTGTCTTGTTGGCTTGGTGAAGGAGTACAGGCCTCTAACATGATCAGCGTCACGGCCAGCGAGGGGATGCAAGAAGAAGGGGAGGCCACACACTACTGGTGTAAGTGTAGCATAGGTTCTCTGGGCAGATGGTGAAGAGGAGGCCCATGATGTTAGCGGCAGCATCCTGTGGTGAAACACAGCAATGCATAACAGGCTGAAGTAGAGGTTCCTTCCTGCAGGCTTCCACAAGGCAGTGGTTGGTTCGATCTGTAGTCTTGGAGAATATCTCAACCTTGGACAGAAATCTGAAGCAGGCTCTGGGGAGTGTAAGCACACAGAGCCACTAGTCTGGGAGAGGAGTATCCCTCTGAAGGGAGACAGCGGCTGCAGGATCACTGTCTCTGTGACGACAGCAAATGGATTCTTTCAGATATAGTGCGCACCAGGATTCTGAATGGAAGATAAGTATAGTGTGTGAAAAAAGAAGGAGGGAGAAAATAGGTTAAAGGGAGGGATGGGCAAAAGAACATCATACTTACTTTTCCCTGGCCACCATCTTTTAGTAATGTGACCACTTCTATGTGATCTTTCTTCATCTCCTAATACTTTATCCATCTTTTTCAGTTTCCGTTTTCTTACTTTTCTGTGCATAAAATAATAAAAGTTGTTTGCGTATCAATAAAGTATTATTTTCCTTTATTATACATAACTATTTGTTGTTTCTTCTTTGGACCTTTTCTTGGGGTGAGACTTCTATGATCTCCTTTTATAGGTTTATATGATCTGTTGAGGTCCCATTAGATATATATAAGTGGACGTTTTGTTTTGGTTGTAAGATTTTTTTAATCTTGTCTAAAATGTAAACTTTGTAAAGATGCAAATCAGTCAATACGAGGAACTGTATCATGGAAAAGTGTGGACAAATATACAATTGATAATGTTGGGGACGTCTATCCTTAAGCCTCTGTTAAATACAATTTCAGCCTGACTTTGGAAGGGAACATGAACTTGTCTAGCTGAATCAGATACCAAGCCAACTTACCTCTCCATGTGATCACAACACCAGCAATAGTGACCTTGGACCATCAAAATCTAGATATTAATTTTTTTTGACTGCCAATAATACAATGAGGGCACCAGGTAGAGAAACACAGACAGGACAGAGAGCCCTGATACTGAGACCCCAAAAGATACCTACTTTCCGCATGTACCCTAGGTGCTGCAAAACACTGGTCGACAATCCCTCTCTACACCAAAGTGCAAAACTAGGCAGGACTAATATGTGATGGAAAAACCATGGCCTAAAAAGTGATTGGGCCAGAAGTCAGAGAACTGGACAGCACAGAGAGCAGGTAAGTAGTGTGAATCTTGTCAGTCACCACAGGTTAACGACTGCAAGACCAATGATAAGCTGCCGGAAGAGACAGGGGTAGTGCTGATCCATTAAAACAACAAAGCAAGTAAAGTCTGTGTTCACAATACAGGAGCACAATAAGGTCCAGAGATAAAATCAGCACCTCCAAACACCATGGACCAAGGATGATGCTGACACTTGTATCTAAGACATGCAAGCGCATGTCATTCAGGAAGTAAAATATTCTTTCCCAAGGAAGGAGCTTTGCATTCTCTAAGCATTGACTACCCACCAGTCAGAGAAGAGACGAGACTGAGTGGATAACACTAAGTGAGGTTCTCTGTAATGGGATTTCTGGTGGACCTGCTTATTTTTTGGTGAAGAGCTAGGGCTTGGAGATGTCTGAGGGACAATAACTGCTGGAGTAGTGCAGATTACATTAAATTAAAGGATCACCCTGGATTCTTTCACAGACATGGAAATGGCTCAGAGAAGGCTAGGAGTCATAGAAGTCCTTTATGTATAGCTGCAAAAACATTATCATCCATCATATCACATGAAAATTCATCATCTTAGACCATCAGTGCATATGACTCATACCACAACTGTACTGGACGCTAAATGACTATAATAAAAAGTACATTTTACCTGAATTACTAACAGTGGTGCACTAGTATCGTACTTCTTCATTTTGAGTGCACAATCTGAAGAACATTTCTAATCTGACAGGTAGAACCTCCATTCAACAGACCTGTTCCTGGAGGAAGAGCGTCAAATGTTGCATCGTTGGTGTGGAACACGCTGCACTCGAGGCAGAGGCGGACAGTGAGCTCCGTGATATTTCACCAGTACTCTACTGTTGGACTCTCTGAGCTATTAAATTACTGCTCTTTCAAGAACTGTGGCTTCGCTATAAGTACCCTGGATTGTTGGTGAAAATTTTATTGGACATTTTAAAAAGAGCCATCCATTGATGTATTAAGCGGAGGATTAAGGATTTTTAAGTGTATTTGTGTTTCGAATTGGCAATTTATGGACTGTTGTCGAGGTCCTCCATCTGATACTATACATAACTTGACCATTTGGAGTTTTTTTCATCAATCTCCATATTGTGTACTGGAGGGACAGAGAAAGACCAACCTAACCCAAACCCTCCTTCTATGTGACTCCAAAATCTGATTAAGCTTCACCTTCACCATGGTTCCTTCTATTTAAATTTAAGAAACTTTACTATACAGTTGTCCTGAGGACAGATCATGTATGATAGACCCTGAGCAGAAGGCATCTTCATCTCCTTGTAGTGGTGTCTGGATGCAGCCGGTGTATATGTAACGCTCTCTGCAGTGCGGCCTTCAGGTCTTTACTCCTCAGGCTGTAGATTAAGGGGTTCAGTAAGGGGGTGATCAGGGTATAGATCACAGAGAATACTCGATTCAGTGTAAGGAGATTACTTGTGTCAGGAACAAGGTAGATAAATGTTGCAGATGCATAAAATATGAGGACCACAGTCAGATGAGACGTACAGGTGGAGAAAGCTTTACTCTTCCCATCGCTGGTGCCGATTCTGAGCACTGCCCTAAATATTCTGACATAGGGGTAAAATGTGATAACAAATGCTGCAATACCAGCAGTACCCCCTAAAATTATGAGGATAAAGACATTGATTGTAGGATCAGTACAGGAGATCTGGAACAAATGAGGCAAATCACAAAACAAATTCTGGATGAGGTTGGGACCACAGAAGGTCAATCTTCTTAAACTTATGATATATGTGATGGTTAGAAGGAAAGGAGTTGACCAAACCAAAGAAGCCAAATGAGCACATGTGCCCCAAGACATGAGCTGAGAATAGTGGAGAGGACGGCAGATGGCTACATACCGGTCATAAGACATAGAGGACAACAAGAAAGCCTCAGAGCCTGCAAAATATATAACAAAGAACATCTGTATTTTACATTCCGAGAGGGAGATGGACCAGTGTTGGGTGATGAGGTGGGAGAGCATGCTAGGAGCAGTGACTGATGAGCAGGACATGTCCAAGAAAGCCAAGTTACCAAGAAAGAAATACATGGGTGTATGAAGATGAGCACAAGTAACAACTAGAAGGATGATGAGAAAGTTGGAGAAGACAGTCATCAGGTAGATGAGGAGGAAGAAGATGAAGAGGACATGGATGGTCTTCTGATCATCCGATAGACTCATGAGAAGAACGCTGGTGATGGATGTTTGGTTCTTCATCTTTCCAGCTCCATATTTCCAATGATAAAACTGATGTAGAATTTAGTGGAATAAATTCACCCAACAAGTGAAAATTAAAGATCTGAAATGTCTCATAGTAAGAGATAATGTCGTCCTTTTAAAGCTCATCAGTTCTCAGAGGAAAAGAAGCCTCTGAATTCCCAAACCTCCTCTCCACACATTACTGGAAAATATAATAAGGTCTCAGGACATTAATAATCAGAGTTTATTTTGTTGAAGAATTTGAATTTTTATTTCATACTGTGAAAATATGACGTTTTCTAGTAAATATCCTGTTTCCTTTTCTGGAGTTCAAGCTAAAAGTCTATGGGTCCTTTACTTTTAAAACTCAGCATTAAGCATTTAGCTCTTTTATGTTGTTTAATCATCCAGTTTAGCCATGAACTTCATTTGCTCAGTTATTTACACACAGTGTAAAAGCAGGATAGGAAATTGCAGGATGGAGACAGGATGGACAGAGGAGAGCGGGTGCAATGTCGGGCTGTATCATCAATAGACGCTTTCTCCTATACAGTTTATATCAGGGTCCGCCTGGGGTGCCTAGGACCCACCAGTGAAACTAATTCTGGGGGTCCACCAACTGCTTAATGGATATAGGCCTCCACCCCATATAATTTCTTTCTTTTTTTAAAAAAAAAACTTAATATGTAGTATGCATATACAGTATGGTATACATATACAATCTGGTAAAAACATTGATAACATTATAAAAACAAAGAAGTTGGTTTCTACTGAGAAACATCATCAGCAGGGGGGTTTTCACTTATACACACTGGGAAGGGACCAGGAGATATCATCCAGTCTAATAAGTTGCCCCTTATAACATGACCCTTATAGTTGCAGATAGACCCCGTGCTCGATGGGTCGTAAGGGAGGAGTCGCAATAACATTCCCAGATTTTATTAAATTTAAGAGGGCATTTCCTATTTTAATGGGACCAATTATAATGAGACCAAGCTTCCTCGTTGAAGAGGCCAAATAAACAGGGTCAGGTTTAGAAAGAAATAGACCTCCCAAACACAGTGGATAGGATAGAAGTGATCTCAGCCCAGAAATTTTATAGCGCCTGGAATTCAATGGTGGCATTGAGGGAAGGGTAGTCGTCCAATTTTGTGTAGCCGTATAGGAGTTAAATAACTCTGGTGAATGATGTGAAGTTGAATCATTTCAATATTAACCGCTGGTGATACTAATAAAAGGGACTGGCATAACTTATCAGTGATGGTATCATCCCAGTACAGCATTGATGTTTTCCATTTTGCGCTCGCCGGCAGTAGATTGGCCTTTTCTCTAGCATAGATGAGATGGAAGTAGAGAACGGAGATTAGTCCATCGGGTCCTTGGGATCGTATAACTCCTATTAGAGGATATTTAGAGACAGAGTACTGGGAGTCGGTAAATTGTGAGGACAGTGCATGTCAGAGCCTTAAATATTTATAGAACTGTCTGTGTGGTATCTCAAATTTCTCCCTCATTTTCACAAAAGTAAGGAGAGTATTGTTAGAGTAAAGATCGCCCAGCACATGTACCCCAACTGCAGACTAGAAGCGGTCGTTATCCAGATGTTAGAGGTTGATGCAATGAGATATTTCCCCATAGCGGCGTTTCTGCAGGAGTATCATGGGTGGGGCTATCCATCTGGCTAACTTCCACACCTTTGGGGAAGTGAGGTGTATAGATAGCAGGGTTCCACCAAAGGTGCTAGAACTCTCAAGTACTGACTATAGTGATGATATGCCTATGGGACGCTTAGTGGCATTCTGGGGAGGTAGATGTTAAGGGGACAAGCCAGGAGGGTAAGTATTTGAACTGCCCAGTAAGGTAGTACAGGGGTTGACAGAGGGGTTGCAGGTTGTCCGAAGTTCTGCGTCCCAGCATTAAACCAGCCTGGTCATTGTGGATCAGAGAGGAGACTACAGTGTTTAATCTACGGGCCAAGATTTTCATTAGCAATTTCTTATCTACAAATTCAGATAATACATTTTTAGCAATATGGGCCTAAAAAGACCCACAATCTAAGGGATATTTACCGAGTTTCAATATTAAAGCTATCGTGGCATAGTAAAAGGAGGTCCCAACTCTCCTCTGGCATAGGAAATTTAAAGACTTTTTTAAGAGGAGTGGAAGAAGCATGTCAACACCATCCATCCAAACTATACCATCTGAGTCTTTTATTTTTAGGATTGCAGGGGAGGTGTTATTCTGGTGTATGAGATGTGCCATTAGGGCACTGGACTGATTGCCCATTACGAGTCCCTCTAGGAAAAAGTTGAGGCAATTATGAAGGGCATGCAGAAAAGTTCACACATCATCTTGTCTTAACTCAGCAGTTCCCTCATAGGGGGGAAAACAAGCTTCAAAGGATCAGCACTGAGGTGATCTGCACAAAGTGTTGATCCAGGTGTTGGCTTCAGCAGTGAAGTCGAAGAAATAGGACCGCTCCTCATAGATGACTCGAATTTGTGCTGGGAATGAAATGCTGTACTGGGTTTTGATCTTGATACAAGTGGCGTAACTTGAAATTGATGGGCTCTAGTACAGTCTGTGCCAGGCCCAAATATAATTTATGGTTTACAGCACTAGTCTTCTCATATGGGAAAATGACACCTCATGGATCCCCTACACCTCCTCCAGTTATGCCCCTGCTTTATACAAAGGCTTTGTAAATCAGAATATGTATTTATCATTGGTAATCATTACTATTAATGTAAGGCAAAACCATGTTCCTACTTACAAGATAGGCTTTTTCCCAATGTATTTGCAATGCATGTGAACAAAGCCTCGAAGCCAAGCCAGACACATGTGAATTGCAGTCAAATTAATTATCTGGCTTTTTATGTGCTGTGGTCGGGTCTATTGCCGGATGTGCATTACAGAAATCCTACAGCACACTTGAGGTCACATTCACATGTTACTTTTTAAAATGCAATGCAAAGACTCTTCCCGTGATCACATGTTGAGATTAAATTGTGTTCTCATTGCGTATAGCATATGCGATGGAAACGTGTGTTAACTTTGCATGTTATCACGGGTGAAGCTTATGGAATGCGTCTCAAATCATAACATGTTTCACACATCTATGTTAGAACTATATTTGGTCCTAAATGAAATGCTATAATATAAATACCTATGTATCATTTTGTACACAATTTACACATATAGACATCACACATCATACAGCAGAAATTACAGAATTCATATTACACATACACACCAGCGCAATTACTCCTCAGGAAGCATTAGAACAGAAGGCCCCGGTACATCTGCAGGATGAGAAAAATACATGGCAGAGACTCTACAGATGCCCTCTCCTACCAGTGTATATGTAATGCTCTCTGCAGTGCGGCCTTCAGGTCTTTACTCCTTAAGCTGTACTGAAGGGGTTCAGTAAGAGGGTGATCAGGGTATAGATCACAGTGACCACTCGATTCAGTGTAAGAAGATTAAAATTTTAACCTTAGGAAATTAGTAGTTTGACTATTTCAAGTTAAAATGTATGTACTGCAGAGTTTGACAATTTCACTTTAAATTCTGCTTATGTAGAATTCAGTTAATGTGGAATTTAGCAATTTCAAGTAAAATTCCAGCGCTGTGGAATTTGACAATTTCAAGTTTAAATTCTCATAATTTTGAATTTGACAATTAAAATTAAAATTCAAGAAAATGAAAAATTTGTAATTATTTGAAATTTGGGTTGTGCAAATTTAACATTTTCAAATGTACTCGGGTACTGCAGAATTTGTTGATTGAAATTTTAAATTCAGGAAACGCAGAATATGACTATTTCAATTTTAAATTTAGGAAAGTGTTATTTGACAATTTCAAGTATAAATTCTGGTGCTGCAGAATTCAACAATTTCAAATTTCAAACTCAGCTAATGTAGAATTTTACAATTTCAATTTGAGATTCAAGTTCTTTAGAATTTGACAATTTTAACTTTAAATTTAGGTAATGTTGAGGTTGTTAATTTCAAGTTTAAATTTAGGGAATGAGTATTTGACTAATTTAATTTTAAATTCAGATCATGCAGAATTTGACAATTTCAAGTTAAAATACAGTTAATTAGCACTAGAAAACAGACCCGCAACTCAATTAATAAATTGGCTCCAATGTTTCTTTCTCAAGGAAGGAGACTTGCAATCTCTAAGCATTGACCATCTACAGTGATTAGTGGGATGGTTGAAATTCAGAAAATAATAGCATAACATAAAAAACTAAGAAATTAAAAAATAAATAATAAAAAATACAGCTAATGTCACTGTGGTTAAAGGAGCTCTGCAAGTTCAGACACTGCTGTTTACATAAAGGATTAAAATAGCAATAGAAAAATCCCACACAATTTTAAGTTTAAATTCTATTCTATTCTATGCAGAATTTGAAAATTCCAGGTTAAAATTCAGGAAATTCAGGTGGTATTTGATAATTTCTCATGTACAGTGGAATTTGACAATTTTATGTTAAAATTCAGTTACCATGAAATTTGAAAATTTCATGTTTAAATTTAAATAATGAGAAATTGACAGTTTCAAGTTAAAATTCTGTTACTGCAGAATTTAACAATTTCAAGATTAAATTCTGTTGATGCAGACTTTAAGAATTTTACGTTAATTTCAGGTACTGTGAAATTTGACAACTTGAGGTTTTAATTAAAGTAGTGTGGAATTTCACAATTTCAAGTAAAAATTCTGGTACGATGGCATTTGACAATTTCAATTTTAAATACAGGAAAAGTTGACAATTTCAAGTTAAAATACATGCACTTCAATATTTCACAATTTCTGGTTTAAATTCATGTAATGCAGTATTTGACCATTTTGATTTTAAATTCAGGAAATGCAGAATTTGTAAATTTTAGCTTAAATTCTGGTACTGTAAAATTAGAAAATGTTAGGTTAATATTCTGGCACTTTAAAATTTTACAATTTCTCATGTATTGTGGAATTTGACTATTTCAAGTAAAAATTCTGTTACTTTGGAATTGAAAATTTCATGTTTAAATCTAGCTAATGCAAATTTAACAATTTAAATTGAAATTCAGGAAATGCATAAAAAAATTTCAAGTTAAAATACAGGTAATGAGGAATTTGACATTTTAAATTAAAATTCAAGTACCTCAAAATGTTACAATTCTAATGTACTGTAGAATTTTTACAATTTTAAGTAAAAATTCAGGTACTTCTGATTTTTAACATTTTTCATGTAAAAATTTAACTAATGAAGATCTGACATTGTCAAGTTAAAATTATGTTTATATAAACTTTAAGAAGGTTTAAGTTGAAATTGAGGTACTGTGAAATTTGACAGTTCCAAGTTTAAATTCAGGTAATTGCAACATTTGACAATTTCAATTTATGTTTCAGGAAATACGGAATTTGACAATTTTTAAGTTTAAATTCAGGTAGTGTCGAATTTTACAATTTCAAGTAAATTTTCTGGTATTATGGTATATGACAATTTCAAGTTTAATTTTAGTTACTGCAGAATCTCAATGTAAAGTTTAAATTCAGATAATGCAGTATTTGATCATTTCAATTTTAAAGGAGGGAAATACAGAATTTGTCAATTTTTAGCTTAAATTCTGGTAATGTAAAATCTGACAATTTTAGGTTAAAATTTAGGCACTTCAGAACTCTACAATTTCTCATGTATTGTGTAATTTCACTATTTCAAGTTAAAATTTAATTACTATGGAATTGGAAAATTTTGTGATTAAATTTAGCTAATGAGATTTTAACAATTTAAATACAGGAAATGCATAATTTGACAATTCCAAGTTAAAAATCACATACTTCTGAATTTTAAAATATCATATGTATTGTGGAATTTGATGATTTCAAGTTAAAATTCAGTTACCATGGAATTTATAAATTTCATGTTTAAATTTGACTAAAAAAATCGCACAATTTCAAGTTAGAATTCTGTTAAAGCAGTCTTTAAGAATTTCAAGTTAAGTCCTGCAGAATCTCCCAACCTCAATGTTGTATTCAGGAAATGCAGAATTTGACAATTTTTGCTTTATTTCTGGTAATGTAAAATCTGACAATTTCAAGTTAAGATTCAGACACTTCAGAATTTGACAAATTTTCATGTACTGTGGAAAAAATATAAAATTCAGTTACTATGGAATTTTATAATGTTTAAATTTTGTTTATGATAATTTAAATTTAAATTCAGGAAATGTGGAATTAAATTCAGGAAATGCATAGTTGACAATTTCAAGTTAAAATTCAATTACTGTGGAATTTTACTATTTTAAGTTTAATTTTAGAAAATGCAGAATTTGACAATTTCATGTTTAAATACAGGTAGTGTGGAAATTTACAATTTCAAGTAAAACTTCTGATAAGATGGAATTTGACAATTTCAAGTTACAATTTAGGTTACTGAAATATTTGACATTTTCAATATTAAATTCAGGAAATGTAGAATTTGTCATTTTTTTAGCTTAAATTTAAATAATGTGAAACTTGACTATTTCATGATGAAATTTAGGCACCACAGAACTCGACAATTTCTTATGTTTGGTGGAATTTGACTATTACAAGTTAAAATTCAGTTACTATAGAATTTTAAAATTTCATGTTTAAATTTAACTAATGAGAATTTAAACAATAACAATTTAAACATCAATTCAGGAAATACATAACTTGACATTTTTAAGTTAAAATTCAGGTAATGAGGAATCTGACAATTTCAAGTTAAAATTCAAGTACTTCAAAATTTGACAATTTCTCATGTATTGTGGAATTTGATCATTTCAAGTCAAAAATCTGTTACCATGGAATTTATACATTTCATGTTTAAATTAAACTAGTGAAAAACTGACAATTTCAAGATAAAATTCTGTTAATGCAGACTTTTTTTTTTTTTAAAGTATTTATTTTTGCAAATTTTTGGAAATTTTTTTTTAACAATTGCAATAAACAAACCAAAGAACAAGATTGTCTGTTACATACTTTCTTCCCCACAATACAGAATAATTGAATAGCATCCGTGGTAATGAACAGGATCTTATTGCGTTCCAATATTAACTAAGGGATATACCGCGATAAGTGACAGCAGATACTGTAGCCAGACATCTTGATACAACACAAATAACTATTGACACATAGACAATCAGTCACACACACACACACACACACACACACACCAGCACGCTCAGTCTCCGTCATCATGGAGAGGAGTATATATCACATGTGATTATAGGGCAGTGTGGGGAGTCTCGCACCATCTGGACCAGATGCGGTCAAACTTCTGGGGGCACTTCCTGTTGACATACAGGGACCGGTAGTGGGGAATGACGCTGTTAATAAGTAATATCCATCTTTTTAATGGAGGGGGCTCCTGGTCCTTCCAGGTCATCACCACCACTTTTCGGGCGTAGTATAATACAAACCTAAAGAAAATTTTGTCATAGTGGCCATTGATGACTTCATTTATGATACCGAGGAGACACACAGAGGGAGACAGTAATCGTGGGAAATCAAAGTGTACATTTAGGAACTCCAGCACTTCGGACCAGAAGACATGGACCCTAGGGCAGGACCAGACACAATGCAGGAAGGATCCGACTTCAGCCTGACAGCGAAAGCAAAGATCATTGGGCATTGCTCCCATACGGAATAGTCTAGCAGGGGTGAAGTATACTCGATGGAGGAGTTTAGATTGGATCAGGAAGTCCCTCGCGCTCACTACAGATGTGAAGTAGGACAGTTCGACCTCCCTCCAGTCATCATCCGACAGGTCAGGGATATCCTGTCTCCAGCGTTCACAGGCTCTATCAAACGGTCTGGACTTTTGCTCTTGTAGGAGAGCATAGCACTGAGTGAGTGGCTTAGGGAGGTCCGGGGTACTCATCAGAGTCTCTAGTTTGGAGAATTTCACTGTCAGGCTGAAGGAGCCGAATTGGGCTTTGAATGCGTGTCGCAGTTGCGTGTAATGGAAGCTGGCCGTATTGGGTACAGTATGTCTCTCCCTTATCTCGTTAAAGCTGAGTAACTCTGCTTCCGGGGATAAGAGCTGGCCTACAAATTTCACCCCCGCCGCCCCCCACATTGTCCAGCCCGGGAGGGAGAGGAAGTGAGAAAGCCACGGATTGAGCCACAATGGAGTCCTAGGCGAGAGAGGGGGGGAGCTGTTTAGCTCTACCAGGGATTGTGCCCTACGCCAGCACACCGCTACCGTACGTAGGGGGAGTGGGGTATCAGATGGGGACTTATACCTGTACAGCAAGTTTGTAAGGGCCTCGTAGGAACCTACCAGGGCACCAGCCAGTGCAGTAGCTGCATTACCCATGTCTATATCTATCCACCACTGGGCATATACTAGCTGGGAAGCCAGGTAATAAAGATACAGATCCGGGGCAGCCAGTCCACCCCTAGCCTTGGGAGCCTGAAGCAGCGCTAAACTGAATCGCGGGGCGCTACTCTGCCAGTAGAAGGACCTGAGAATGCCGTCTAAGCGTTTGAACAGACTCTTAGGAAGCAGTATAGGACAAGCATGAAAAAGGTATAGAAATTTGGGGAGGAAGATCATTTTGAATATATTAATACGGCCGTATAGGGACAAGGGGAGAGTGGACCAGGCTTTTAGGCGCGATTCCGTTGCAGCTATCAGGGGTGTGATGTTTAACTCTGTATATGCCTGGACCTTGCGTGACACCTGGACTCCCAGATATTTAAAGGTGGACACCACCTGGACTGGGACGGGAAGGGAGTGTACCCCTATATCTGATAAGGGAAAGAGGGCCGATTTGTCCCAGTTAACCCGGAGACCTGAGAACCCCCCATAGCATTCTATCAGGGACAGAAGGGATTCCAGAGAGGGGCCCACATCCCCAAGGTATACAAGTGTATCATCAGCATAGAGAGATACCTTTTCAATGATAGAACCTCTAGCAATGCCCTTAATGCTATCAGAGTGACGGATCGCCACAGCAAGGGGTTCAATGGCAAGTGCGAAGAGGAGGGGAGATAGTGGGCAACCCTGTCTAGTGCCCCTGGCCATAGGGAGAGTAGGTGAGATATTAAGATTGGTCCTTACCCTAGCCCTAGGGTCATTATACAATAACCTAACCAGTGCCGTGAAGCGAGGGCCAATACCCAGCCTGGGCAGGAGGGTCCACAAATAGGGCCACTCCACAGAATCAAACGCCTTGCAATTATCTAAGGATAATATAAACCCAGGGTCTGAAGACTTCTCTGCCTCTGCTACATTCAGGTGTAGTCTTTGAATATTTATGTCAGTTCCCCTCCCTGGCATAAAGCCTGTCTGGTCTGGGTGAACCAAGGATAATATTACTTTATTAAGCCTTGTTGCCAGAATTTTTGCTAGTATTTTGACATCTGAGTTTAGGAGGGAAATTGGACGGTATGAGTCGGGATGCAGAGGGTCCTTACCAGGCTTGGGAAGAACTACAATAAGGGCCTCTCGCATAGAATCAGGGAGGGAACCGCTGTCAAACGCATCGGAGTACAGGCTAAGGAGATGGGGGACCAGAGTCTCACAGTTATCCCTATACCACTCACCTCCCAGCCCATCAAGTCCAGGTGTCTTACCGGGGGGCAACGATTGGATGGCCAGTTCCACCTCCTCCGCCGAGAGCGGGGCATCAAGCTCCAATGACTGTGCCGGTGTGAGCCTCCAAAGTGGAAGACTGTCAAGGAATCTGGAAATCTCGACGGAAGAGGCGGACAATCTGGAGCTGTAAAGAGAAGAGTAGAATTCGTGAAAAACCATGTTTATGGCCCGGGGTTCTGTGTTCAAGGCTCCGCTACTGTCAAGGATAGATGGAACGGAAGCACACGGACGTTCAGCCCGCGAGAGATATGCAAGCAGCTTCCCATTTTTATCTCCGAATTCAAAGATGGACGCTTCCCTGGCTTGCAGGCGCTTGCTGGTGCGCTCCTTCACTACAGCTAGATGGTTCCTCTGCGCCTGAGCCCAAGTCTTTTTATTCCCCGGAGTAGGTTTCTCTAGATATTCCTTTTCTGCGGTCACCAGTGCGGCCGTCAGCCTCTCCTCCTGCGCATTTAATAACTTCCTATGGCCAGCTACACCCGACATGAATGCTCCCCGCACTGAGGACTTGTACGAGTCCCAGACTAGAAGAGGATCAGGATGGGTTGAGTGTACATCCCAGAACTCGCTGTGCGCTGCCCTAACAGTACTCTGGACCGCTGGGGATAGGAGCCAGGCCGGGTGCAGGCGCCATAAGCGGGAGTCGCTGGGGGGGCCTATAAGGAGACTGATAAGCAAGGCGGAGTGGTCAGATGCACTGCGCGGGCAATAGGATACTTGATCAACGTGCTGCATCATATCAGGGGAGACAAAGGCCAGATCAATCCGAGAGAAGCTCTTGTGAACAGAGGAATAGAATGAATATTCTCTCTCTTGAGGATGTTTACTACGCCAAACATCGGCGAGGTCTAGAGAAGTGAGCCACTCATTCAGACGGACCGAGCCTGTGTCTAGGCCGCTTGTGCGATCCAGGGAGGGATTAGGGACTGCATTGAAGTCACCAATGCAGAGGATCGGACTAGGAGGCATAGAAGCAAGTTTACTGGAGATTAGGTGCAATACAGCTGGATCAAAGGGAGGTGGGACATAGACCGACACTATAGTGAAAGTAAAGCCCCACAAGGCACAATGTATGACTACGTACCGGCCAAAGTGATCCGGTGCTACCTGTATGACCTCTATGGGAAGCGCTTTGGATATGAGTATGGATACTCCCCTGGCGTAGACAGAGTAGGAGGAATGATAACCTCTAGCCACCCAGGCCCTGTTAATGCAGACTTTAAAGGAAACCTACCACTTCTGATGGTAGGTATTAGATGTAAACACCGGGCATCAGCTCAGGGTTAGCTGGTGCCGGAGCTTACCTTAGCTAGTGTTTTAAACCGATATATCGTGGTTTAAACACATTTTGATTTACAGCCCCGACGTAGCTTCGGCGCTGCGCGCGGCCGTGCGTGCGTGACGCCTCCGGCACTTCCTATGGAGGCGCGCGTGCCGAAGCTATATAGCGATATAGCGGTTTAAAACACTAGCTAAGGTAAGCTCCGGCACCAGCTCACCCTGAGCTGCTGCCCGGTGTTTACATCTAATACCTACCATCAGAAGTGGTAGGTTTCCTTTAAGAAGTTAAAATTCAGGTACTGTAAAATATGACAATTTCAATTTTCAATTGAGTTAATTGCAGCATTTGACAAGTAAAACTTCTGGTAAAATGGAATTTGACATTTTCAAGTTTAATTTTAGGAACTACAGAATCTCACAATTTTAAGTTAAAATTCAGGTACTGCAGAATTTTACAATGCAGTATTTGACAATTAAATTTTTTTAATTTATAATTCAGAAAATGCAGAATTTGTCAATTTGCAGCTTAAATTTTGGTCATGTAAAATGAATAGAATGCTAGTGATGAATGTCTCATTTTTTATCGATCCAGTCTGATTTTTTCCATTAAGAATATTTATGGAAACTTTAAAGAATGAAATAAATAATCCACTGCAAACTGAAACTAATAGCAAACTGTGTTCTTTTAAAACTCTAACTATTCGCAGCCATAATCCTAGAGCTTATGGTAATGCACTGTATATTGTCATCAGGGATCTAATACAGACATTGATTATGTGCAGTAATGGCGTATTGATACAAATGGTACACACAACCTAGGCTTCCTTCAGTTCCACTTACAAGAGCAGTGTGTAAACTATATCATGATGTTCTGTGCCATCACACACCTCACGAGTGGCTGACTGGATGGGCAGCCCAGCGCTAGTTGTGTCACGGTGACTTGGTCCAGGAGTAGAGGCCTCTAACATTATCGGCGTCATGGCCAGCAAGGGGATGCAAGAAGAAGGGGAGGCCGCACACTACAGGTGTAAGTGTAGCATAGGATCCCTCAGCAGATGGAGAAGAGGCAGCAACCAGCAGCCTGTGGTGACAGGGATGATAAACATAACCATACCATCCTTTTATTTAGCAGATAATCTGACACAGCAATGCATAACAGGCTGAAGTAGAGGTTCCTTCCTGCAGGCTTCCACAAGGCAGCGTTTGGTTGGATCTATAGTCTTGGAGAATATCTCAGCCTTGGACAGAAATCTGAAGCAGGCTCTGGGGAGTGTAAGCACACAGTGCCACTGGTCTGGGAGAGGAGTATCCCTCTGAAGGGAGACAGTGGATGACTGTCTCTGTAGACTCACTGTTAAGACTACTCAGATATCCAGTCATAGGGAACATTTAGCTTCCACTCTGGGGGAATTCCAAGGCTCCATCAAATGATTGGCCTCAGGCTGCAGGGAAGAAAAACCTAATGTTACATTTAAACATCAACAATGAGAACATGAATCCTTCTTACATAGGCAGATCACACCTTAGCTGTTGTACCATAAAATGTCACTAGGTGGTAGCTGACTACTATTAGTAAAAGCAATGACCCTAAACAGCAAGCAGTTTATAAGATATAAGACTTATAAATTTATGAGATTAAAAAATTACAAGATTAGAAATCCTTACCTGTAAAAAGGTGGTGTAATAACTTCCAACATTAGCGCCCTGATCCGTGTTTCATTAATGTGTCTCTTCAGAAGGTATGTATCATAGGAGTAAAGGCCAGGCATTTTAAAGATAACATTAACCTATCCTAGGGTACGTTTAATGTGATATTTGCATCAATCATGAAATCCCGTTTTCGGCTTGATGGCCTATGTTCCTCCGTCAATATTAAAAATGGCACCGAGACCGACCTGCCGGATAGGTGCGTGAGCCAGAGCCCAGGACAAGGTTTTATTTAATGCTTTCTGGACTTCAAAGTGCATCTCCCATGCGAGTGGTGACGACAGCAAAAGGATTCTTACATATATAGTGCACTCCGGGATTCTGAATGGAAGGTAAGTATAGTGTGCGAAAAAAGAAGAAGGAGGGAGAAAATAGGCTTAAGCCAGGGATAGGCCAAAGAACATTATGACAATTTTTAGATTCATGCTCTCTTTTCCCTGGCCACCATGTATATCTCGTATATGTATTAGTAATGTGACCACTAGTGGTTGGATGTAATCTTTCTTCATCTCCTAATACTTTATCCATCATTTTCAGTTTCCATTTTCTTACATTTCTGTGAATAAAATAATAAAAGGTCCTTTTTCTTTTGATTTGTTTGCGCCTCAAGTATTGATTTCTTTTATTATACAATGCTATTTGTTGTTTCTTCTTTGGACCTTTTCTTGGGGTGAGACTTCTATGACCTCCTTGTATAGGTTTATATGATCTGTTTGAGGTCCCCTTAGATATATATAAGTGGACGTTTTGTTTTGGAAGTAAGATATTTTTAATTTTGTCTAAAATGTAAACTTTGTAAAGATGCAAATCAGTCAATACGAGGAACTGTATCATGGAAAAGTGTGGACAAATATACAATTGATAATGTTGGGGACTGCAATACAATTGGAGAAATATATTCTATAAAATGTCTCTGTGGACTTAAATTTGTAGGCAGAAAGTAAACAAGAAGAGATTAGCATTTCTACAACATTAAGAAATGAAAAATCGGTGACTTGTGGGGACTTGGAGGGAAGTATGTAGGGTAAAGAAACCTGTTCACGGAGATTTAGCCCTCAGCGTTTGGATGTTTACATCAGTCAACTATCCTACAGAGTTGTGTAGCATGGTTGTATTGTATGATGTATAATAGAACCACCCGTACTCCTCAAGAGGAAAAGTAAGGTACTCTTAAGTGGGGTGATTATTGGAACATACTAAGTCTGAGAATAGACACTACACAGAGAGGAGGACTTTAATCGGTAAAGCCTGAAAAGGATAGAGCAGACGGGGAAGTGTGTTTAATTTTTTAACCCCAATTCGCCCAAACCATGAGATATAAACTGAGGACCAGCTTTGTAAATCTGATTTATGGGACTATAGTAAATGGAGGAAGTTCAAGTGGAACATCTGATCCAGGTCAGTGGGTAAATGAATACCCCAAATACCTAATCAACAAGGTAGCAAAGGTCTCCCTAAGATGGGTACACTGAACTAGCTCCTAATTTTTCCATGTTCGCCCTAAATTATAGAGCTTTACAAATGTGTCCAATTGGCTGATAAGGTTTCAAATGGAGACCAGTGGGGTGACAGAAAGAATAGCAGATCATTGGTATATGGCGTGACATCCCTGTCAAGTGCCATTGCAAATGGTTAGCGGGTCAGAGTACACCTCATTGACCCTAAACGAGGCTCTGGGTTTGTGAGCATAGAGCTCAGATCCAAACCAAAGTAGTCCCCAAACCCGGATGTCTCTGAGTATAAGGAAGGGCCATCCCTCTAGAGATATTTTCTACCAATCAAGGTTCTGGAGTAGAGATACTAATTTAAGCACTGGAGAGAACCAAGGTGTGAAACGGACAATGATAGCAGTGAGTGCCTTGAGGAGATATTACACAGCAATACTAAGATACTGAGGATAACACGTCATTAACAGCTGTAAAATATTTTTCTAAAATCGGCATGAATGAAATTAGTAATCAATAGATACTTATCCTCAAAAAAGACAGATTAATACAAACATTGCCTCATTATTGTATGATATGCTCATAAGAAAGGAATACACAGAGTCCAGACCCGAGTACAGTCCTGGCCACAGAGATGATAGACCCTGAGCAGGAGGCATCTTCATCTCCTTGTAGTGGTGTCTGGATGCAGGCGGTGTATATTTAACGCCCTCTGCAGTGCGGCCTTCAGGTCTTTACTTCTCAGGCTGTAGATTAAGGGGTTCAGTAAGGGGGTGATCAGGGTGTAGATCACAGTGACCACTCGATTCAGTGTAAGGAGATTACTTGTGTCAGGAACAAGGTAGATAAATGCTACAGATGCATAATACATGATGACCACAGTCAGATGAGACGTACAGGTGGAGAAAGCTTTACTCTTCCCATCACTGGTGCCGATTCTGAGCACTGCCCTAAATATTCTGACATAGGGGTAAAATGTGGCAACAAATGCTGCACTTGCGAGAACACCCCCTACAATTAAGAGGACTAGAACATTGATTGTAGTATCAGTACAGGAGATCTGGAACAAATGGGGCAAATCACAAAAGAAATTTTGGATGCGGTTGGGACCACAGAAGGTCAATCTTCTTAAACATATCATATGTGTGATGGCGACAAGGAAAGCAATAGACCAAACAAAAAATGCCATCTGAGCGCATATGCCCCAAGACATGAGCTGAGAATAGTGTAGAGGGCGGCAGACGGCTACATACCGGTCATAAGACATAGAGGCCAATAATAAAACCTCAGAACCTGCAAAATACATCACAAAGAACATCTGTGCTTTACATTCTGAGAGAGACATGAACCAGTGTTTGGTAATAAGGTGAAAGAGCATGCTAGGAGCAGTGACTGATGAGTAGGACATGTCCAAGAAAGCCAAGTTACCAAGAAAGAAATACATGGGTGTATGAAGATGAGCACAAGTAACAACTAGAAGGATGATGAGAAAGTTGGAGAAGACAGTCATCAGGTAGATGAGGAGGAAGAAGATGAAGAGGACAGAGATGGTCGCATGAACTTCCGATAGATTCATGAGAAGAACGATGGTGATGGATGATTGATTCTTCATCATTCCAGTGTGATATTTCCAATGATAAAACTGTAGAATTTGGTGGAACAATGTCTAATAGTAAGAGATAAGGTCGTCCTTTTAAAGCTCTTCAGTTCTCAGAGGAAAAGAAGCCTCAGAATCCCCAAACCTCCGGCCTACAAATTAAGGTAAAATGTAATAAGATCTCTGGAGATTAGTAATCAGAGCTAATTTTATTGAAGAATTCATGTTTTTATTTTAACCTGGAAAATACTAAATATACATTTCCAACAAATATCCTGGTTATTTTCCAGGTGTGCAAGCTAAAAGTTTATGGGCCCCGGAACAGTCTATTGGGTTATCCAATGCTAACCATGGGAGACCCAAAATGACATCAGAAGATAAATTATTCAAGACAAAAGCTCCATCTGCTCAGTGTGTCTTGCATGGAAGCCTGAGGAGTTTACAAATAAACTTTACCCATCCTTAAAGGGGCAGAATCTGCTCCGGTAACAAGGGATTGAGGATCCAGTTTAACAAACTTCAGGCTTAAAGCTGAAACAAATGCAAAATCAACAAAAATGATGAGAGACCCAGAATCTTTCAGGGCCTGTCTAGACACAGACTTATTTTAAGCATTTAAGTTAATAAGGCAAAAGAACCTTAGGAGCAGACACAGGGGGTAACTGGGTGCCTGAATCACCTCCTCGACTACCATTCTGCAGTAGTGGACGATGATGTAAGCCGACACCTGGGACCAGAATCTAAGTGGCACCTGGTTTTCACAAGAGCCCACCCAAAGCGAGTTGGACTTGCATTGGCGTGGTAGCACCAGGTCTTTACACAGGTGCGACTTTGTCCACGGTGGCAGGCAAAGTGAGACACAAAGACGTTGAACAAGATCGCAGACGGAGACAGGCAGGAGGTGAGGACAGGCAGCACAGGATCAGAGTCGGAGCAAGAGGACAAAACAGGCAGTGGAGGAGTGTAGTCAGGAGACGGGGACACGCGCGGATGAGCCGAAGACCGGGATCACTGGTAAGAAGCCTGAGCGCTATGCTAGCATGTTCAGAGGGGCATGGGTAAGCCTGCGCAGCTTGTATGCCGCAGGATTGATGCGCTTCAGCTACTCAAAGGGACCCAGGAAACAGGGCACAAGTTTATAGCTTGGAATCTTCAGCCTGAAGTATTTGGAGTAGAGCCACACTTTATTACCTGGAGAAAAACTGGGTGAGGTCTGCGTTTTAGTTTGGGCAGACGTCTGAAGTAGGGATTGACGAGTCTGTTCCCAGATGGACTTAAGGGCTTCTCCACATAAGGGCGTGTGAGAACTGGGGCCAAGGCAAAGGCTAACTTCAGTCTAGAGAAGGCTTCTTCAGCTGCCAGGGGCCAGAGTCTGGTATTGGCGTTCTTCTTGGTCAGTGACACAATGGGAGACACAAGACAGTGGAATAAACTGTGGAAGTGTGGAATAAACTGCCGGTAGTAATTGTCAAAGCCCAGGAATCTGTGTATTGCACGCAGTCCTACAGGCTGAGACAGGATCCATCTGTAAACCCTTGGCAGAGGAAGGGAAGACTTCGGGTGGAACTTGTACTTCTCGAGTTTGGCGTAACGACAGTTGGCTCTTAAACGAGTGAGGACTTGTTGCACATGGAGCTGATGGGACTCAAGGTCGGTAGAGGTCGAGGTAGACTACAACACAGGTATATAGCAAGTCTCTGAAAATGTCATTGATGAACTCCTGAAAAACAGATGGTGTGTTGCGTGTTGTGTTGAGTCCAAATAGCATGACCATGCACTCGAAGTGCCCATCCTGAGTGTTGAAGGTGGTCTTCCACTCATTGCCTTTACAGATCCGAATGAGTTTTTACGCCCCACAGAGGTCTAGTTCGGTGAAGACCTTGGCTCCACGTAAGCGGTCAAAGAGTTCCGTGATCAAAGGCAGAGGATAGAGTTCTTTACGGCGATCTTGTTAAGGCCATGGTAATCTATGCATGAATGGAGTGACCCATCCTTTTTTGGTCACAAAGAAGAACCCTGTACTGGCAGGAGAAGAGGACCTGCGTATGAACCCCCTCTGCAGATTCTCTTTCACGTAGGCCGACATCACAGTGGCTTCGGGCACAGACAGTGGGTACATCCAACCCCATGGAGGAGATGTGCCTGGCAGCAGGTCAATCGGGCAATCATAGGGTCGGTGTGATGCCAAAGTCTCTGAAAAAACAGCAAAGTCCACATATGGAGCGGGGAGACCCACCACAGGCCTGGAACCCTTTGGAAGCGAGATTGTGGAGATGGGACAAGGTAGTTCAAGACAACGTGACTGGCATTCTGGTCCCCAGTGGAGAACTTCACCTGTCTGCCAGGTTGTTCCACAGTTGCGACTTTGTCCACTGTAGCAGACAAGGTGAGGTACAATACGTTGAGCAAAATCGTAGTTCGGGACAGGCAGGAGGTCAGGACAGGCAGCACGGGATCAGAGTAGGGGACGTAGCAAGAGGTCAAGGCAGGCAGCGGAGGAGCGTAGTCACGAACGGAACCGGGGTCACAACGGGAAATCACAATAACAGTAAAGGGCAAGGAACACAGCTTTCTCTAGGGCACAAGGCACCAAGATCCGGCAGGGTGTGCAGGGAAAGGCAGATTTATATAGAATTCTGGGAAATGGACAGCACCAATTAACGGCGCGCTATCCCTTTAAATCTTCTGAAGCCCTAGGAGACGGGGACACGCGTGGGATCTGGAGCGGGGACTGGTAAGAAGTGTGAGCGCTACACTAGGGTGTTCAGAGGGGCACGGATGAGCCTTGACACCATACAGGCTTTGGAGATACATGACTGGACTTTTCACAGTAGAGACATAAGTAATTCTTCAAACAGTGTTTCCTCCTAGATTTAGAGTCCATGGTTCCCAGTTCCATAGGCTCAGATTTAGAGGTGACCCTAGCCTCTCTGCTGCCTAAGGCAAATTAAAAAAAGACACCCCCTCCCCCAATCAAAGAGTTATATACTATGCTTAGTGTTAATACAATGGACCCCCATTCCCGTGATCTGGTGTTCCACCAAGTGGGCCCCCACCGATCAGCTAGTTATTCCCTATCCTGTGAACTTGTTATGAGTGGACATCCCCTTGAACACTGGAGCCCTACTGCTTTTTACTCTCCATTGCCAGAGCTGTATGCGGCTTGTTATCTGCAGGACAGTTGTCTCTCTACTGGCACCATGTAATATTCAATGGATTGTATGGGGAAGCTGGAAAAAGATTATAAATGCAGAAATCCTGAAAAAACACATTCTGCCATTTTCTTAAGCGTTTTGTTTTTATAGATATCCCCGATCTACCCAGATAACCCCCCCCCCCCTTCATTCTCTGGGTCAGTTCTGTCACAGAAATTTATATGTTTGTTATATTTTAATACCTTTGACAAAATAAAATTTTATGAAAAAAAATCACAATAATCTGGAATCCATATCTTCATCATATGTTCATATACATATATTGCTATCATTCTGCATTCTGTTGAATCTTTAGATTTTTTTGAGGAAAAAAGTGGCGATTCAGACATTGGACATTTTTTTCTGTAACAATTTTCATCATTCAACTTTTGTCTTTGCTACATCTGGCCCCTGTGCTCTCCCCATTCCTTACTCAGTTGCCCCTTTATGTTCTCACTCAGCCCCCCTTTCATATTCTCCCTCCCTCCTCAGTCAGTTGCCCCCATCATGTTCCTCCTTACTCAGTTACCACCCTCATATTCTTCCTCTCTCCTCACTCATTTACACCCCTCATGTTCTCCCTCAGTTACCCCTTTCATGTTCTCCCTCCCTCCTCACTCAGTTACCATCCTCCTCATTCAGTTACTCTTCCTCATAGATCGGACACTATGCATGTTAGGTCCTCCATTAGGTGAGCCAGTACAAACAATAAAGTACCTGATGTAATCCTAGTTTTATGGCTGGTTATAATGTAATGGTGGCTAGGGGCACAAGAAGGGCAAACAGGACAGGGAGCCATAAACTGAGCCCCCCCAAACTGTCACCTGCCTACTTGCCTCACTTATCCTATGTTGATATGGAACAACCATGAAGACAATCCTTTCCTAAGCCACAGTGCAGACACAGTTAAATAATACAGAAAGTGAGGTAGGGGATCCAGGTCACAACAAACATAGCATATAAAGTACATAATTGGAGTCCAAGAGGGATAATCCATGGTACAATAGTACACAGCAGTATAGCGATAGCAAAAAACAAAGCCAAGTTAAAGTATATCCAGTAAGGTCTTATAGAACTGGGCAGGGCTGGGCTGCAGAGAGCTGGGTGAGGCTCTATCCATCCCAACACAGCAGAAACCTTGACCACAGAGAATACAAAAAAATCAACGCCAACGAAGCCGCACTCCACAGTCAGAGAAATATCTTGACATGGATCTTACACCTAAAGGTCGAGATTTTCGAATTAAAGAAACAATTACAAAAGAATTATGACACCTTATTGGAAGACTTTACCCTGTTGTTTAAGCCAAACTCTGCCAGCAGAGAGAAACATTTCCATTTTCTAGGGAATTTGAGACACAACACTGTAAAAACGGTAGAGAGAGAGATACCCAGACCTAAGGATATCCAAAATGTGTCATTTACAAACTTTTAGAAGGCGGCAAATGCATTACAACACTTGAAGAGCATCAGCAGGTATTCAAAATGCCCCTCTGGTCTTCCATTCATGTCCTTCTGTGATACAGATCACATTGTGGGCCCTACAGAGATCGATTTTAGAGAACCAATGGGAACTCACTATCTGACCGAAGAAATCGAGAACTAAGAAGAGGGGATGCAGGTTTTTTAATGTAATGGTATTTAGTTCACAGTCTAAACATGGCCGGAGGCCGCCATCTTTAAAGTTAACTAAAACAAACCTGCCCCCTTAAGGGAGTTGGAGGGGTGATATGGCCGTGCTGAAGCCTGGCTGAGAAGTTCAAGGAGAACATTTTGGTCCCCATTTAAGCAATTCCCCAGAACTCAAAGACAGGATTGTATAGTGCGAACCATGGGAGACCCAAAATGACATCAGTAGATATTTTATTAAAGACATAAAACTCCATCAACTCAGCGTGAATAGTGGCAACCTGCATGGCTATCTGGGGAGTTCTAAAAAAATGTTTACCCCCTATTGAAGGACTAGAATCCAGTAACCAGGAATAGGGATATAAGTTTCACCAAATTCAGGCCTGGAGCTGAGACAAATCAATGAATTTGATGACAGACCCAGAATCTATCGGTGCTAGAGTCTTGTTGGCCCTTAGCTGCAGTTCTGGTTTGGTGTTTGGCCACGCGATCCGTATGTATTGCGAGATTGGCAGATGAATAACCAATCCAGCAAATAGATTTTCCTTGTTACTAGCCATGGCCATGATTGGTCTGAATCCACCAATAATGGCCATGGCTAGTAGCAAAGGGTGTCCATTTGCCGAATTGGCTGTTTGGCTGCCAGTCCAACATTGCGTTCAGGTCATGTGGCCGAACCCGAACACCAGTCCCAAACTAAAACTATGGGTCCGCCTATGTCTAATCAGAGCCTGTCCAGACACAGAATTATTTTCAGCATTCAAGGAAACTGGAAATAAAATCTTGGTAGCAGATACAGTGGGTGCAATGGTTCCTAAGAAACCTCATTTTCTGCCGATTAACTGGGTCTGGTGGGGCAGTTCTGCAGGAAATTTCGAGATTTAAAGTAGAGACATAAAACATTCTTTAGTCGATGTTCCCTTTTGACTTTGGGGTCCATTGACCCACTTATCATAGGATCATGTTCAGAGATAACAGAAGGAGAGACAAATCTTTTAGAAAATAATAATTTTTAGAATTTTGGAGGTAAAACAGAAGAACAAGTAGTTTCAATCATGACTTTGTGTATATCCCTAAGCCAGCAGTCTTTAGCCAGATTCTAGGGAACTAGGGTCAGGGTGACCTGATGATCCTTGTTTAATAAGAACTTTAGAGGACATCTACCACCAGGATGAAGGATTGTACATCCAGCACACTGACATACTGGTGTGCGCCCCTCTGTCAGGATCTGCTCTTCTTTAAGTTTTCTAGGCCCTGGTTTTTACAAAAAAGGCTTTTACAATTACGCAAATGATAATGATAGGTGTTAATGGCGCCAAGAGTCCCCTAGGCTCATTTGCATACCTTCTTAAGCTTTTTTTCTTAAAACAAGGACATAGGAAGCTTAAAAAAGAGCAGATCCTGGCAGAGGGGGCACACACCAGAATGTCAGTGTCCTGGATGTACAAACCTTCATCCTCATGGTAGATGTTCTTTAAGGAAGATTCACATCAGTTAAGAGTAACACAGTGTTTGTCGAAATCCATGCAATAGAACTCAGCTCAGTGTTTACCGTGCCTGGGGGAGAGGAGTTAGGATTCCACAAGGGCAACATGATCCGGCTTGGCATAGGTGCATCCCATGGAAATAAAAAATGGATCCAAGAATTTCCATTCCTCCACACCTGGAAAGAGTTTAAGAGCCCAGGCCTGGGGATCTCCTTGCAATAAGTAGATACTAATGCCAACCATTAGAGCTTAGGAGTGATGCCAGTTTACTCTAAAGTATAAAGTGTTTCCAATTTTTTATGGTCACCAAAGAAATGATCCGGGAGCATGATCTTCATCTCATCTTATGTCCCTTGGCAAAGGATAGACAACAGGCCTCATTAACAGAGATCTCATCTAGGTTACTACATAGAGCTTATTATGTGCCCGTCCGTGTACCTACCATGTACCCACATCTGCCTAACAATTGTTTCCAAGACTGTCACGTAGTCGGCGACATGGCCCACATTTAGTGGTGCTGCCCTATTGTAGAGTCCCACTGGAAGGATGTGAAAGGCTTATATGCCGTTCTGGAAAGCGCAGTACCGGTGCCCCCTGATGCGCTCCTGCTAGAAGACAAACCAGTGATTTAGCCTTAGAAACTAGGATTCGCATAGCAGCAAATTTGAAAACAGCACAGATCAAAATAAGATTAACCTTCTAATGATAATCAAGAGAATTGAGGCCACTAAGACAAACTCTCCCGCTATTCGAAAGAATTTGAAACCCGTACATTATTTCACAAGGGTCTCACGCTCTTGAAAGGGCTTTAGTGCTCTCTCCCTGAACTCCCCACTTGGCCTTGTTCTGGCTCATACAGACGTGATTTGGCAAGGACTAGGTAAATACCTGTTATTTCCAGTAAAGCTTTCATAATATGTCTAATACTTATGCCTTAACCCTGTGCCCTCCTACCCCTTTCCGTCCTTTGTTTTACTGTTTTGAATCGTTACCACTGTTGGACTTTTACAGACCCCCGAGTGAGGTGTATTTTCACCTTGTTCTATTAGAAAAACAGACCTTGGACAAAACGGTCAAACAATGTCTGTCTATCTAACATCATAATGGAGCTTCATACTGATATATTCTTGACAAATACTGCAAAGAACCTGGAAACCAATGTCCTAGGATCAGCCACAAGGTTTTAGGATTTCCTCATCACGATGGTGCTGATTCCATCTATGATCCAGAGGCATATATAGGACCCACCTGAACGAGACCCATCATAACATCCCTCTAAAAGAGCAGGTAGTAGCTTCATTGCAGATTATATCTGCTGTACAATGTGATCTTCTTTAGAAATGTAAGAAAAGATTGTCCGGTGCCCACATCATGTGTGATAGACCCTGAGCAGGAGGCATCTTCATCTCCTTGTAGCGGGGGCCGGATGCAGCTGGTGTATATGTAACACTCTCTGCAGTGCGGCCTTCAGGTCTTTACTCCTCAGGCTGTAGATTAAGGGGTTCAGTAAGGGGGTGATCAGGGTGTAGATCACAGTGACCACCCGATTCAGTGTAAGGAGATTACTTGTGTCAGGAACAAGGTAGATAAAAGTTATTGAAGCATAATATATGAGGACCACAGTCAGATGAGACGTACAGGTGGAGAAAGCTTTACTCTTCCCATCACTGGTGCCGATTCTGAGCACTGCCCTAAATATTCTGACATAGGGGTAAAATGTGATAACAAATGCTGCACTGCCGGAAACAGCCCCTAAAGTTAAGAGGATTAGAACATGAATTGTGGGATCAGTACAGGAGATCTGGAACAAATGTGGCACGTCACAAAAGAAATTCTGGATGAGGTTGGGACCACAGAAGGTCAATCTTTTTAAACATGTGATATTTGTGATGGCAACAAGTAAACCAGAAGACCAAACCAAAGAGGCCATCTTAGTACAAATGCCCCAAGACATGACCTGAGAATAGTGGAGAGGACGACGGATGGCTGCATACCAGTCATAAGACATGGAGGCCAACAAGAAAACAGCAGAGCCAGCAAAATATATAACAAAGAAAATCTGTGCTTTACATTCTGTGAGGGACATGGACCAGTGTTGGGTGATGAGATGAGAAAGTAACCCTGGGCCAGTGACCGATGAGTAGGACATGTCCAAGAAAGCCAAGTTACCAAGAAAGAAATACATGGGTGTATGAAGAGGAGCACAAGTAACAACTAGAAGGAGGATGCGGAAGTTGGGTATTGACATATAATGTAATTTACCAGCCATATATACACATTTCTTAAATTGCATGTTACTAAGAAAATGTAGCTGTTTCCCCATAAAAGTAGTCATGTTGTTCTTTAGAAACAGGATTTTTACTTGGATATGAACAAGGAGTGATTGCACAAAGAAATTTTACATGTGATATGTCTGGGAGTTACTGCTTGTCCCACAGCCGTCCTGTGATAATGAATACTGAATCCAGGTGGCTGTGCAGGACTCAATAGCATATGTGTGGCCATCACTGGTGTGCAGGGGGCGGTCGTATCCAAGGACAGCTATCTCATTTCTTTTTTTTTTCCAACTGTATTTTTAATAGTTTTTTCAGAGAGAAAAAAATACATCTCAAATAAAGTAATATCAAAGCATAGAGTACACGACAAGATCCTCGCAGGGATCTCTTTCATAAAACCATATATAGAAGTACAATATTCTGTAATATAGTAGGCTTAGAGACCACCGGTGTACCACATTGGGAGAGCAAAAATGACTTGACCTGTTAATAGCCAAAGAGAGCGCAGGGTGGGAGTGAAAACCTACACTTTAATTCTGGGAATTCTAAGAGTTCCCTGGACCTATAGTCCGCCATATCTGCAAAGCAAAATAAAGTATTCACGTGTCTGGGTTTGGTCATCTGGCCAGTGAGACTTGAAGGTAAACCTGGGTTATATAGAAAGGAAGTCACCGGAGATTGGTCAGATTGTATTGGAAAACGGGAAGCACAATACTTCCAAATTGGATGTAAAAAGAGCGGGGAAGCTCTGAGCACACAGGACTTGTATAAGAAAGCAATCTGAACCCCTAAATATTTCAAGGATTTAGTCTGCTGTCTGTAGTTATAATTGGAGCTAATTAATGCTAGGCTTTGGGTCGGAATATTAATTGGTAACGCCTCAGTTTTACTTAAATTGACTTTGTATCCTGATAATCCTTCCTGATAATCCAATAATCTATGAAGGTTAGGGAGGGTAGCATGGGGCTGGGTAATGGTTAGTAAAATTTTGCCTGCAAAAAGGCAAAATTTGAACTCTTTGTTCCTAACTTAGACCCCTCGTAGGTCCCCCGATTGCCTAATTGCCACCGCTAGTGGTTCAATGCGTAAGGCAAATAATAGGGAAAGATATTTGTGATGGCAACAAGTAAACCAGAAGACCAAACCAAAGAGGCTATCTTAGTACAAATGCCCCAAGACATGACCTGAGAATAGTGGAGAGGACAACAGATGGCCACATACCGGTCATAAGACATGGAGGCCAACAAGAAAACAGCAGAGCCAGCAAAATATATAACAAAGAAAATCTGTGCTTTACATTCTGTGAGGGACATGGACCAGTGTTGGGTGATGAGATGAGAAAGTAACCCTGGGCCAGTGACCGATGAGTAGGACATGTCCAAGAAAGCCAAGTTACCAAGAAAGAAATACATGGGTGTATGAAGATGAGCACAAGTAACAACTAGGAGGATGATGAGGAAGTTGGGTATTGACATATAATGTAATTTACCAGCCATATATACACATTTCGTAGGTCCCCCGATTGCCTAATTGCCACTGCTAGTGGTTCAAAGCATAAGGCAAATAATAGGGAAAGAGGCAAGCTCTGCCAAATACCATTCTTGATCTCAAAACGCGTAGAGTGCACATGGGGAAATTTAATAAAGGCTGATGGGCTGGAGTAAAGTCAGCAGATAGCTGCCAGAATGGAACTTGGAATACAAACGTCTCCAAAGTGCAGAAAAGGATTGGCCAACCAAGGTGGTCAAATGCGTTTTCCACACCTAAGCTCAATAACAAAGCTTCTCCCTGTGCCCAGTTGACATCAACTAAGTCTATGGTGCTCCTATTATTATCAAACCCATCTGCTCTTCACATAGCCCACTTGATCTTTATAGATCAATTGGGGGAGCCATAACTTCAGCCTATTTGCCAATATTTTTTTTAAAGAATATATAATCTGCATTTAGCAGCGCTATGGGCCTGTAGTTTGAGCAGTCAAGTGGGTCCTTCCCGGTTTGGTAATGAGGGTGATGAGGGAGTTAGACATATTACACAAGACTGGCTGACCCTCTAAGAAGCGTTTATATAAAGCCGTCAGGTATGGGGCTAGCAGGGATTGGTATGTTTGGTAATTAAGGTATGTCAGGCCGTCCAGTTCTGGGGCTTTCCCGTGGGTAGTTCTTTCAAAGTTTTTTCAAGCCCTTTCGCATTAATTGGGGCATTAAGTGGATCCTGGTGCAAAGTGTATGGAAGGTTATACAATTGAGAGTAGAAGCTATAAAACATTTAACTACAGGTCACTTCAAGGTATGAGGTTCCAAAGGTCTGAGAAACCAGATCACAAGAAATGGAGGAGAGTTTTGTAGACAGAAATGATAAGCTAAGAAGAATACAACAGAAACTAGAACAGGGCACGCTCAACGGCCATCTAAGATTTAAAGGGGCAGCGCACCAATGATTGGTGCTGGCTGCCTGCCTACCCAGATAAATTCCCGACCTCTTCCTGTGCCCCCTGCCGGATCTTTGTGCTTTGTGTGTTAGAGAAAGCTTGCTCCTGATGTCCCTTGCGTTTATGATGATTTCCTGTTGTGACCTCAGCTCCGTTCCTGACTTTGCTCCTTTACTGCCAGCCCTGACTCTGATCCCGTGCTGCCTGTCCTGACCTCCGTGCCTGCCTTCTGATCCTGTACCTTGCCTTGGCCACCACAGCAGACATAGTTGGGCTTGTGGAGCGACCTGGTGGTACCATGCCGCTGTGCAACTCGCTCTGTGGCAGGCTCTGGTGACAACCGGGAGTTGGACTCTGCTCCCAGGTGTTGGCTAACATCATCATCTACGGTGGTCCAGTGGGTCAACTACCCTTGGTCCCTGACAATAAGATCTGGCCATGGATCCCGCTAAGGTTTTGCTACCTGTAGTATCCAATCTCACCACCATCTTGGCCCAGCAGTCCCAGCAGATTGCCGTGCAAGGTCAACAACTTGATCAGCTGGCCACCATCATGCAGCAACTATTGGCAACCCAGCAGCAGCAGCAACTGCAGCAACAGTTCTGGGTTCTGTGGAAATCTCCGCTACCGTGGCTTCATCATCTTCTGGAGAACCCAGACTGCGTCTGTCCTTGCCCTCTAAGTATGACGGAGACTCCAAGTTGTGTAGGGGGTTCATCACACAGTGCTCTCTACACATCAAGCTGATGGCTTCACAGTTTATCTCTGAATGATATAAGGTGGCTTTTATGATCAGCCTCCTCTCCGTGAAAGCCCTGGCATGGGCCATTGCCCCACTGGGACAGGAACGACCCAGTCACAGCTAACATCTTCTCTTTACTCGCCGAATTCCGCTCAGTCTTTGAGGAACCAGCCCGGGTGTCTTCCGCTGAGACCGCCCTACTGAATCTACTTCAAAGGGACTCCTCAGCACTTTAACTTCCAAGCTGGACTGCAATGACGCGGCCTTGCTCGCTACTTTTAAAAAAGGATTGTCTAGTTGGATCAAAGACACCTTGTCTGCACGGGACCTTCCCTGAGCGGCCTGATCACTCTGGCCTTTTGAACAAGCCCAAGTCAGAGTTTGACATCTACCCCGCTTGGCTCCAGTTTTTCAAAATCCATCTCTACCACCCTGTGTTTCTACTACTGAGGAGCCCGTGCAGTTGGATAGAGCTCGGCTAACCTCCCAAGAGCAATCCAGGTGACGTCAGGAGAACCTCTGTCTCTATTGTGCCATCCCGCAGCATTTTCTTCTTTCTTGCCCTGTCCGTCCTCAGTGTCTGGGAAATGCACACACCTAGGGTCTGTTAGAACCAAGATCCAGACTGACAAAAGATGCAGGCCTGCTCCGACCTTTGCTCCGGGGGACAAAGTGTGGCTGTCCTACAGGTATGTCCCCAGCTACAAAGTTGGTCTGTGTTTCCTGGATCCATTTGAGATGCTGAAGCGCATCAACCATGTGGCCTATAAGCTCCATCTTCCTCCCACCATGCGCATCCCAAACTCCTTCTACGTCTCCCATATGAAGCCTGTCATCCTGAGCCGCGCATGAGGTGGATTCCTCCAACATCTGTGAAGTAAAAGAGGTCCTGGATATGAAGTCAATTAGAGGGAAGCAGTTCTTTCTTGTTGTCTGAAGGGGATTCAGGCCGGAGGAGAGGTCTTGGGAACCCGAGGACAACATCCTGGGCCATGGTCTGTTGCAGAGGTTCCTCCAGGCCAAGAAGAGGGGGAGGGCAAAGGGGTGTGTGTGTGTGTGTGTGTGTACTGTCACCGTTGTCCCTGCAACCCATGTCCATGTGCCCCCAGAGCTATGCAGATTCACTTACCTCTACACGCTCCTAGCTCCATCTGAGATTTAAAGGCCCAGCGCATCAATGATTGGTGCTGGCCAACCGCCTTCCCATATAAATTCACGGCCTCTTTCTGTGCCCCCTTCCGGATCTTCTTGCCTTGTGCCTTAAAGAAAGCTTGCTTCTGAAGTCCCTTGTGTTTATGATGATTTCTCGTTGTGACCTCAGCTCCATTCCTGACTTCGCCCCTTGCTGCCAGCCCTGACCTTCTGCTACATCCCCAACTCTGATGCCATGTTGCCTGTCCTGACCTTCTGTCTGACCATAACTCAGTGCCTGCCTCCTGATTCTGTACCACCGCAGACAAAGTCGAGCCTGTGGAGCGACTTGGTGGTACCACGCTGCAGGAAATCCAACCTGCTTTGCAGCAGGCTCTGGTGAGGACCTGGTGCCACTTAGACTCTGGGGAAGGGTTTTGGATCTTCACCCTCAGGATGAGGTGAAATGTTTTTTTTATGAATTTGTTTTTTGGAAATTAGTGTGGATTTTATTCGTGTTTTAAGAAAAGTGATTTTTGTATAATTCATCTTTTGATTTGTATATATGCAGTGTTGAAGCATAGGGACCACCGGCAGTGCTGCCACTAGACTTTTGTAGCCAACCCCCACCTCTAAAACTTTTTTTTTATCATAATCTTATACTACAGAACCAAAACCAATCTTGCTACATACAATCATGTGACTCACACATGATGTCTGATCAAAGGAGTCTCTTTCCTCTTCTTCTTCTACCTGGCCCCCATGTCAGCTTCTTCCAGCCACAACTTTTAGGTTCTTGACTTTTACATCATCTCCTCTATCTTCTTCACAAACGTAATACCGTTCTCTTGTTCCCCTAGAGATGAATATTATGCCACAATATATCCAATATAGTAGCATTGCTCCCACAGTAGCTAATATAGTAACAGTTTTGTCACAGTAGCCAATATAATAACAATTTTAGCCAATATAGTGAAACTGCACAGTCACAAGTCCTTTTTGTAGCTAATCGTCACAGGGACCCTATCTTAAAATATGCAGAATCTATTGGTCATGTCAGTCAATGACGGATCTTCATATAGGCATTATGGGTGGGCATCCAGGGCCTTTGGCTTGGGAGGGGCCCACATCCGCCCATACCCAGGCCCTTTATGAAGATCCGCAATCAGTCTTAAAAAAAAAATCTAAATTCACCTTCCGGCTTCTTCTCCCCAGCCCGCTGCCCTGTCTTCTCTATCTTCTGGCCCAGATGCATCACTATGATGGGGCGGTGTCCTGACCACGCGGGCCCTTACATTGTGATGTCACACGGCTGCAACACCGTCGTGTCATAGTGATGTGCCCGTGCAGTATGACAGAGCCGCGGGGAAGGAAGGTGAAAATAGCTTTTTAAATTTTTTTCGAAGAGGGCCCTGCTGTGGGCATTACAGTAATGATGGGGGGGGGTGTTTATGTAAAGCAGGGCGGGTGGGCATCTGGGGTGTATGTTTCATTAAGAACGGGCATCTGGAGCAGACATATAATTAAGAGGGGGCATCTGGGGTGTATGTTTCATTAAGAGGGGGCATCTTGGGGAGACATTTCATTAAGAGGGGGCATCTTGGGGAGACATTTCATTAAGAGGGGGCATCTTGGGGAGACATTTCATTAAGAGGGGGCATCTTGGGGAGACATTTCATTAAGAGGGGGCATCTTGGGGAGACATTTCATTAAGAGGGGGCATCTTGGGGGGGGCATTACATGAAGAGGGGGCATCTGGAGTTGACATTTCAATAATAGGGGGCACCTGCGGTGGACATTTCTTTAAAGGGGTCATCTGCTGTGGGCATTTCTTTAAAGGGGGCATGTGCTTGCGGGATTAGGAGACTCAGGTTAAACGCAAATATTTAGAGTATGAGGGGGAGTTCACCTGCAGAGCACAGAGGCCGGGCCAGCATGGGGCAGCATCCGCATCTCCTACACTGTCTGAGAGATCTGGTCTGGAGGCAGTCGGGGTGGAGGGTTTCATGCAGTTCGGGAATGTTCGGCTTTTCTAAATAGATGGTTATGAGAGCACAACTGTAGTTCATCATGTAAATTACTTGTTTAAACAGTACAAGATTAAGTATATAGAATAGTATTTAAGTCCTAACATCTGAACACATGTTGGTTTGGATGCTGGGGGAAGGCCCCTAGTCGTGTGAACAGCCCGGGGCCCATGAGACACTTCTCACAGTGATAGTACTCGAGCATTTCTGGCCGCATCAAGAACTATTGCAATTATTGGCAGGTGCCTCAGTTGAGGATGGAGGACCCTGCCTTCACCAGGTGTCAGGGCCCACCGGTCCATTCCCAAGCCGGCGTATATGTTATGTATATGTAGTTTCTGGAAGAAACCTCAGATGAGGCAAGAGGACTCCCTACGACCCTTGTATATACAGTATATTATCACTCTCTTTGTGTGTATAATCATTTTCATTTTAATAGATTATTGCAATACTCTACCGTGTGTATAAATATGTTCCCATCAAGATCCCAGAGCAGCCCCGAGCAGCCATAGAGCACTGGAGACCAATCTATGAGCACGGAAGATGCAAAGTTGGGAACTTGAGATCCTACATTGAGGTCCTACAATGTGATCAGATGTCCACACAGTAAGACCAAAGACGCTGATTGCCGTGTATATGGTGACAACAATGGTGTGGGATGGGCAATGATTGCAGCAGTGCAGGAGATATTATACAAAGTACGAAGGGTAACACGTTGTCATTCAGAACTCTAGTATTTTTCTTTAATTTTGATTTCAAAAATTATATTTTAACAATAAGTAGCAAAAAGAAGTTTATTCACCTGCACAGATGCGGAGAGAGAAGTATTGCATTCATCATTACCATTACACAAGCCGCGATATAATATAGGGTCAGTATGTGGGGACTAAGGGTATTCACTGATATAACAATAAACCACAAACAGTAGATCACAGAACAGAGAAAGCAAAATATTCATTAACAATCCCTTATTCATTTCTTAGTAGGATGTGTAGGGTGTGAACATTATATGAAGGGTAAGGGGTGGGTGTGACTAGGGGTGGGGGTAAATAGGGGTGGGGGGATGTTAGGCAGAGGAAATAGTTAAGAGAGTTGAGTGGCGTAATTACAGGAAGAGTCTTACATGAGATGGGATTTGGGATCCTAGGAAATTATAAGAAAGAACCTTTTTTTAAGGAATGTACTAAGTTCTGATTTAAATTAAGAAGTAGAAGGGATTGTGTGAGACTTTCAAATCCTGGCACGAAGGAGTTTTGCAATGGTAAGAGTTTAACAGTGAATATTCTATATGGCTTAGATAAATTTAATGATACTTGACCCATAAGAAGGGTCGGGAAGTAAGAGTTCTCCTTACGGAGTCTGCCCATTGAGGCCACCAAGACGTGTGGAGTCTTATAGCCATGGAAGCTCCACTAAGGAGCTGTCTTTCCCCAGAATCACCTAGTGGGACATTTATGGCTATAAGACTCCAAACCTACACAGTGGCCTTAATTGGCATCAACTTGTACTTCCTGACCCTAGTCACAAGCCTCTCACCCAGCTAAACCAGTTCCCTGCACTTTGCGGAGGAGACCAAATCAGGTCGAAAAATTCGACAGCGCTGTCTACAGTTGGGAGTCTGTTCCTTCTGGAATAGTTATACTGGTTTGGTTTTAATTCCACATCACGTCGTAAGGCCTCTTATAGGTGATACTTGAAAGCTGCCTTACAAGTCTTATAGATTTTTATCTGGGGCTCAAACCCCTAATCATTGTAAAGGTGACTTTCAAATTATAGAGTCTTTGTATTCCAGCTTGGAATGGAGTAAACCAGGAAAGACACACTGTCCTTTCTGAAGATTACCAAGACAAGACTGTTACTTTATTGTGGGACTGACACATTTATAGAAAACCATAAGGCACTTTACATAAGGCGTGTAAGTAGGAAAGCAGCAACTATAATTGGGTGTTCTCACCCAGGAAATGTAACACTATTGGATGTAAGCACACAAAGGAATGTAGAACCATTGGCTGTCTTCACATAAACCAAATGTCCAGATGTTGACCTGGATACCTTCCTCTAGGTGGTGCTAGCGAGCACTAAGTCTTTGGGGGTAATTTACTAAGGGCCCGATTCGCGTTTTCCCGACGTGTTAACCGAATATTTCCGATTTGAGCCGATTGTACCTGAATTGCCCCGGGATTGTGGCGCACGCGATCGGATTGTGGCGCATCGGCGCCAGCATGCGCGCGACGGAAATCGGGGGGCGTAGCCGAACGAAAACCCGACGTATTCAGAAAAACCACCTCATTTAAAACCCGAAAAAGTGTCGCTTGCAAAGCGCTTACCTTCACCTGGTCCGAGTTGGTGCATTCCGGCGCGTTGAGATGCTTTTCAGCGCAGCAGCACCACCTGGTGGACGGCGGAGGAACTACCTTCATAAATCCCGGCCGGACCCGAATCCAGAGCAGAGAACGCGCCGCTGGATCGCGAATGGACCGGGTAAGTAAATCTGCCCCTTTGTGTGCTGAGGGACAAAGCCCACCCAAACTTCAGTTATCAGTACACAAAGTTATGTGAAATGAATGCTGAGTCTTTAAAATGTCCGACAATATGTAAGATGGCGTCTGAGTCCAGTGTAATATCTTTAACATTTCCCCCCTTTTGAGCTTTGCATGGCCTGTAACTTTTGTCCAGGGTGACCTCCTCAAACTCCAGGTACCCACAGGTAGGCTAAACCCTTACCTGCTGGACTTGTTAACTCTTCACCAGATCCCCTGGAGGCCAGTCACTCGGGGGTTGCAGGCCTGCATGCTCAAATTACATAATTGTGTTTCCATAGTTTATGGGTCTATTAACAGGCTGGTTCTTCAACAAGACGGTATCCTCCACACCGGCACTTCTCCTGTCATGGTTCTTACTGCCTGGACGGCCATCTGGGACATGGTGGACTTGATGAGGGGGACCACACAACACGTAATAAGTGACGAGAGCAAAATCACAATCCCCAATATCACCCCCACTTAAAGGAAACCCTTCCAATCCCCCCACCCACAAAGTGAAGGACAAAGTGTCCACTCCAGAGTTTCTCTTGAGTTCCCTGGACAGTCCTTCAATCTCTTCAAGTGCATGGGTAATGGATCCATAGGGGGCGATGTCATCTGGGATGTATATGCGACAAGCCGCTCCCACCATCTTACAGACATCCTCCCTTCTCAGCAAGGTTCATGTCCAAAGCCATGCGGTTCTGGGAAGCATCTCCGATATAATTAATAAATCTCTGTTGATTACAATAAAACCAGTTAACCCAACCAACATCTTTACTCATAGCTATCTGGGGAATAATGGACTCTAGACCTGCCCATATATGATTGTGGGCCTTGTACTCATCTAGGACCCCCCCCTTGGTGCTCCCACTGTATCTGTATAAACGTTGTCATCTAGGCGCTTCTCTCTCAGACCTCCAGAATCCTTTGGGATTCTCTACCTTTTCTTATGTGTCTGATCAAGCTCATCACTGGGGATCACGAGGAAGGAATGCACAAACCTTATCATAGTACATACACCTTCCCAGCCTCTAGGCCTGACCTGACTCTCCTATCCCCACAAATCCAGTACACATCAGACACTGCTAATACAGGGCTACCTGTGCTGTCAATGTCAAAGAAGGTCATTGCCTGCACCAACCGTAGGTAAAGTCTCTTACCCTGGGGGCATACTGGTCAGCCCTATAGATACAGTGACAGTCATGGTTGGGGTGTCCCTGAGCTTACAGTCAGTCAGAAGAGACCAGCTAGCAAGAAGAATAAGTAAGTTTGCAATAGTAAATGTGGGAAGCGTGCTGACTTCCCTCTAGCTTCACAGACGTGGCACTGGTCAGCAGGAAAGGACCGTCGTGGCGAGGCTCCAGACTCTCTCTCTCTCTGGTGTCTCTTTACCACCACGTAGTCTCCAGGCTTCAGGTTATGCGTCACGATGTCTCTGTCTGGATCTGAAAAAGGAATCAGAAACACTTTTGCGGACCTTTTCCAAGGCCTGGCTCAACTGTGTGGCATGTTCCACCTTGTTTCCTGCCTTCATCTCTAGGGTCTGTGGGAAGTAGGGGCCTAGTTTGGGTGCATAGCCAAAAAATACTTCAAAGGGGGACAATCCCATCTTTCTGTTGGGGGTGGTCCTAACTGAATGGTGGGCAGCAGGAAAGCACTCACTCCATGGTTTCCCTGCTTCCATGGCCTCCTGGATCTCTAACTTAAGAGTGCCATTTATTCTCTCAAACCCACAACTAATTCGGGAAGGGTAAGGGGTGTGCAGTGCCTGTTCTACACCCAGGAGGGACAAGGTTTTAGGTCTTTACCTGTCCAGTGAAGTGGGTTCTGCGACCGGACTCTATGGTCTCCGGAAGTCCAAGCCTGCAGAAAAATCTCACTCACCAACTTCTTGGTTGCAGCTCTGGCAGTAGCCTTGGTCATGGGAGAAGCTTCTGGCCACCCTGGAAAGAGATCAATGCACACAAGCACGTATTCCTGCGTACCACTTTTGGTAGCTGGATAAAATCCATCTGCAGTCTCTGGAAGGGATACAGCGGCTTGGGTGTCACCTTCTGTGGGGTCTTTACCACCTTACCGGGGTTGTGGCGGGCACAGACTATAAAGGCTTTCACTAGTCTAGTGACAGGGGTTGTAATGCCCGGGCAAACCACTGATGGTTTATGAGCACTAGCATGGCTATTTTGGATGTGTGTGTGTGTCCGTGGACTACTTGACTTACTGTCGGGTGCAGGGCTCTGGGCAGGCACACCCTATCTCCCAGCATCCAGGTCCCATAGGCATCTGGGCTCCAGCTTTCCTCCACACTCCCTTCACTTCTGATGACTCTCGGGCCACCAGGGACTGGAACACCTGTGGATCAAAATTTTAGCTCAGAACTCACCGCTGAGACTTCACGACAGTCTCTGGGCTCCATCTGTGCAGCTGCCTTCGCCATCCCATCAGCCACATACTTGCCCTTGGCTTGTGGAGTTACCAAATTGTGTGTGCTTTTACTTTTACTATCCCCACCTCTTGTGGAAGTAGGAGAGCATCCATGAGCTCTTTAACCAGCGTGCCATGCTTAAAAGGGGTCCCTGCAGAGGTGAGGAAATCTCTAGCCTTCCATATGGGTTCATAGTCGTGTTTAGACCCCAGAACTATACCTTGAGTATAGATGTTTGCCCTTTTACCTTCCACCAGCTGTAGCACTTCCCTGAGTGCCGTCACTCCACCTCCTGCGCTGACCTGTGTGGAGGGAGTGGTTCTGCTTGTACTACCTCATGTGCGCCACTGACCACTGTATATCCAGTGTAGAACCGTCTGTCTTCTCCTGCAGACCTGGAGCCATCTATGAGAAAAAACTCAACATCTGGGTTAATCACCCTTCTCTCCCCCCTCTCTGAATCCTGGAAGACTGGCGATAGAATGAAGGATTCAGAGCTTATCAGTGTGTCCTGGGGCATCAGGACTGCACACTGTAGTCTGAGCTGTCTGGGCTTTGCTCAGATGCTTGGGCTGTACTTGGGTGAGGACAATGTGCAAGGTATATGGTGTTTGCACTGTAACTGAGTGATCTAGGATCAACTCACTGGCCTTGCTGCTGCAGCTACTGACACATGAGGGGCTCCCCTCACGACTGAGTCTAACCGGGCCTAATAGTGGGCCACTGGTAAGGCCACCACATTCCTGGACTAGACACCTGTGGCCTAGATACTCAATGCAAAATAAAAAAAAAGGTCTTATCCAATAGGATGTGCCTAAGGCCGGGGCAGACAGGATTTGCCAGCTTAAGGCTATGGAATGCATCAATTGTCTCCTGATTAAGGGCAAATGGAGAAGAGGCAATTCAATTATCAAGGGGCAACATCAGGCTCGAGGCAGACCTTATCCCAGGACTGAAGGAGCTGGCCAGTCCCAGAAACATGTGAAGAGGCTTAGGGCCTCAGGGCAGGGGCACATTCTCAACTGCCAGCCTTCTTTCTGGTATCTCCCTGTGGCTGAGAAGCAGTGGCCTAGGAAGACCACCTTCCCCTGGCAATACTGGAGTTTGTCTCAGGAAACTTTGCAACCCTTCTGGAACAGAAAACACATAAGGTCAATAAATGCATCCTGGCAAACAAAAACAGTAGGTCCTCCACATACTGATAAGGAGAACATCCAGTAAGGGGCTAGTCTGCCAGTCTACTCCCTATAGGGCTGTGTAGTATGGAGTACTGGCTGGGGGAGTTTTACCCCCCTTGTGGGAATCTGCATCAGATATACTGGAATACTACAATGGTAAAGGCAAATAGGTACTGGTAATCTTCATGTAGGGGCACAGAGAGGAAAACATTTGCCAACAGGGAAGAGTTCTACAATGAAAGGCACTAACTCTATTTGGGGGGGGGCTTTCAGAAGAGGGGGACTGTTCTCGCTGACATCCTTGTCCGTTACCACCCCCCTTGTCCCGCCCTGTTGGGGCCGTCTATGTTTCCTAGAGTGTGGGAAGTCACTTCAGTAATGTCTCCTCCTCGTAACGCCCACTTGGGTCGGGGTGTCCGCGGAACCCAACTTTCTCTCAGTCTCACTTTGGCGCGGTCTGTGAAACTAGTCTCTGTTCTTCCTGGCTTTCTATCACAAGTCTGCCAGAGACGTCTCTAGTCTGCTAACACCGGTCTCTGCTTTATCTCATCTAGACATATAGGATTCTCTCAACCATCTCTAGTTCAGTGTTCTGTGCTCTCTATAAAGTTCTGGCCAGACTCCAAGTCTCAAACAGAAGTCAGGTACACTTGTTGTTTTTTTTTTTGTCATAAAAGTCAGTCATAGGCTCTGTAATACAGTTAGGGGCTTCTTCTTGCTTAGTCTGTTCGTGGGGTACAAAGGAGGACGTCACATCATACTGTCTTTTTGTATTCTTATCACAAGCAAATTCCTCGACGTCTTTTTAGATTGTCAGCTCTGTCGCCCCCACTCAACACAGATCCCTTTCTGTGTGCTTCAAGACCATTTCTCACAGACACAGATAAGACAGAGCCCAGCTGCACAGCTGCCCACAGATCTGACCCTGATTAACTCTTTCAACTCCAGAAAGCAGGTACCAGAGACATTGAAATACTTTTTCTAGTAATTTTTCTGCAATTGTCAGGATCAAATATTCACCTGCCGGCATTTTATCTCAAACATCCGCCAGGACGCCTCAAGGGTGACTCAGCTGCTATCCTACAACCAGCCTTTATGGCTGCCTACAGTGTAGAATCATAGGCAATTAACTTTCAGGGACTTGAAGGGAATATACTGTCTTAAGATGGCCGCCACTAAAAAAAAATAAAAAATGGTAGGGCGTATCATCTTCTCTACACCCCGGATACAGGGGTGGAGTCTAAGAGGGAGCTGGTCTGCATTCCAAGATACCACCTTTCTCATTTTTTTTTTTCTTTTAATGGGCACTCTCTAGGATTCCTGTCACTCTGTCCTGGTCCGTCCGTAGTCACTGGTCTAAGTCTCCAGTAATCAACTCCATCCACCTTTGTCCAACCCTTTGTCATTAACTCTCTACTTACATCAAACCAACCTTCTGCCTGGGTGTGCCACTTTTTGTCTTTGAGCCAGCCACCATTTACATCAAGTGCTGTCTCCCACCTTTGCACACTCAGGGGATCATCTAACATACCCAAAAACTTCAATACCTCATAACTTCCTTTTACCCACTCTTTACCTTTCCTGTGTGACACTATGTCAGTTGCCTTTTTAGGTCTGCAGTGTCCAGCTTCAGTCTTACTTTGCTCACAACCCATTTTGTGGAATCTGTGGAATACCTGATTTTGTTCAAGGGCTATAGATATCCTCCATAAATACAGCTCCAGACTACCCCGCTAACTATCAGTTAGTACAAATTAGAGACCTTCACACAATGGGGGTCATTTACTAAGGGCCCGATTCGCGTTTTCCCGGCGTGCGCGCGACGGAAATCGGGGGGCGTGGACGAACGAAAGCCCGACGTATTCGGAAAAACCGCCGCATTTAAAAACCGAAAAAGTGTCGCTTGGGAAGCGCTTACCTTCACCTGGTCCAGCTCGGTGCATTCCTGCGCGATGAGATGATTTTCAGCGCAGCAGCGCCACCTGGTGGACGGCGGAGGAACTACCTTCATAAATCCCGGCCGGACCCGAATCCTGTGCAGAGAACGCGCCGCTGGATCGCGAATGGGCCGGGTAAGTAAATCTGCCCCAATGTTTCAGAAATCAAGGAGATACCGCTCAACTGTAAAATTCCCGTCAGTGTCCCTCCTGCCTCTACTGTCCTTAATGCATCACTGGGCCGATCCCAATCCCGAAGGAAAGATACGTAAATTTGGCCAGAATTAGTCTCTGCAAACTTCTAGATTCTATCAGCGCTTACATGGACAAAAATCTCAACACCATCACAAACTTTCTGAACTACATCAACAATTCACAAGAGGGCACTGCAGACCTTTTTCTACAACATACATAGTCACATCCAGTCTCTGTCAATCACCTTACAAGAGATCCTTTGTCACAATTATAGTGAACATACTATTATATATGGACATATAAGGCAAAGTACATAATATCACACAAGGAGATGACCTTGCCCAGTCCCTTTCAGCCAGTGAAACAGAACTACAGTCAAGGTAGACAAAAATAGACTTGACTTACCCCGACGAGCGCTCATTGTCAGTTCTGGTCACTGGCCGCCTGGACTCTTGCGGAGGTCACCTCGATGGTCAGATGTCCATAAAAGTATGGCCACCCAAGGGACGCCAATTCTTATAGATTTTTATCTGGGGCTCAAACCCCTAATCATTGTAAAGGTGACTTTCAAATTATAGAGTCTTTGTATTCCAGCTTGGAATGGAGTAAACCAGGAAAGACACACTGTCCTTTCTGAAGATTACCAAGACAAGACTGTTACTTTATGTGGGACTGACACATTTATAGAAAACCATAAGGCGCTTTACATAAGGCGTGTAAGTAGGAAAGCAGCAACTATAATTGGGTGTTCTCACCCAGGAAATGTAACACTATTGGATGTAAGCACACAAAGGAATGTAGAACCATTGGCTGTCTTCACATAAACCAAATGTCCAGATGTTCACCTGGATACCTTCCTCTAGGTGGTGCTAGCGAGTACTAAGTCTTTGTGTGCTGAGGGACAAAGCCCACCCAAACTTCAGTTATCAGTACACAAAGTTATGTGAAATGAATGCTGAGTCTTTAAAATGTCCGACAATATGTAAGATGGCGTCTGAGTCCAGTGTAATATCTTTAACACAAGGTAGATAAAAGAGGCAAGGTTTTCTTACCACATCCTGGAAAACTTTGCATATTTTCCCATAAGATTGAAGTAAGGGGGAGCCCTCACACATATGTGTGAGAATTCCCATGTCTCGGCACCTCTAGCATTTACCAGACCTGTGCCAAACGCAGACCAAGCCCCACTCGCATCAGCATTTCTATGGAAACGTCTGCGATCGGGAACGAGCAGCAAGTGTTTTGCGTTAATTTACTGCCGATGCCGATGCGGGACGCCCCCGGTGGGTGCAGCTTGGTCTGCATTTGCATTTGCAAACGTAGTCAAAACAGCACGTGTGCCACCACCCTAAGGTGTTCAGGTGTGTAGTAGCCTCCAAGGAAGATTTTAAATGTGAACTCTAATTGGGAGCAACATTTCAGAGAGCTGTGGGCTACATCTATAGAATTATAGAAATAGTCTGTTCCTTTCAGGGATCGGACATCTTAGCTCAGATTCCAAATTTTTATGATTTGTAGAAAAGGAAACAGATGGTAATTTGATAAATTGACATCAATCAGATTAGAAATCGGTAAATACTTTGCTTAGACTAAGGCCTCATGCACAAGACCGTATGTTTTTTACTGCTCTGTATATACAGCTATATTTTAGGACGTTTTTCACCTGTTTGAGCACGTTTGGCACCATATCCATGCTGAATACATATCAAATACAGTGGGAATGATGGCTGAAAGAATTCACCTCCCACCAGTTCTGGTCTCTAGATACTGTGCGTATGTACGGCAGCACACGGTGCAGAACCATATGCAACACGGATGCATGCTATGGGATGGTACTTTTTACGTTCCCATAGACTTCTATGGGGTGTACAGAAATACATGAAAACATTGGACATGGTCTATATTTTTTCACACCTCACTTACAGTACGGCACATTGCACAATACGGCCATTAAATGGCCACATTGCTAATTGCATAAATGGAGTGCATGTTACCTGTATATACGGCCATTTTCATACGTTACTGTGCATGAGGCCTAAGACATTAGAATAAACATTCCTCAAACTCAACATTATCGGATCATGTGTGATAGACCCTGATCTTCATCTCCTTGTAGTGGGGGTCGGATGCAGCCGGTGTATATGTAACGCTCTCTGCAGTGCAGCCTTCAGATCTTTACTCCTCAGGCTGTAGATTAAGGGGTTCAGTAAGGGGATGATCAGGGTGTAGATCACAGAAACCATTTGATTCAGTGTAAGGAGATTACTTGAGTCAGGGACAAAGTAGATAAAAGTTACAGATGCATAATACATGAGGACCACAGTCAGATGAGACGTACAGGTGGAGAAAGCTTTACTCTTCCCATCACTGGTGCGGATTCTGAGGACTGTCCTAAAAATTCTGACATAGGGGTAAAACGTGGTGACAAGGGCTGCAGTGCAGAAGATACCTCCTAAAATTATTATAATTAGAACATTGATTGTAGTATCAGTACAGGAGATCTGGAGCAAATGGGGCAAATCACAAAATAAATTCTGGATGAGGTTTGGACCACAGAAGGTCAATCTTTTTAAACTTATGATATATGTGATGCAGACAAGGAAAGCAGTTGACCAAACCAGAGAAGCCATCTGAGCACATCTGCCCCAAGACATGACCTGAGAATAATGAAGAGGGTGGCAGATGGCTACATACCTGTCATAGGACATGGAGGACAATAGTAAAGGCTCAGAACCTGCAAAATACATCACAAAGAACATCTGTGCTTTACATTCTGAGAGAGACATGGACCAGTGTTGGGTGATGAGGTGAAAGAGCATGCTAGGAGCAGTGACTGATGAGAAGGACATGTCCAAGAAAGCCAAGTTACCAAGAAAGAAATACATGGGTGTATGAAGATGAGCACAAGTAACAACTAGAAGGATAATGAGAAAGTTGGAGAAGACAGTCATCAGGTAGATGAGGAGGAAGAAGATGAAGAGGACATGGATGGTCTCCTGGTCATCTGATAGACTCATGAGAAGAACGCTGGTGATGGATGTTTCATTTTTCATTGTTCCAATGTGATATTTTTAATTATAAAATGGTTGTAGAATTTGTTGGACTAAATCAACCTAACAAATGAAAATTAAAGAACCGAAATGTCTAATAGTAAGAGATAATGTCGTCCTTTTAAAGCTCATCGGTTCTCTGAGGAAAAGAAGCCTCAGAATCCCCAAAGCTCCTCTCTAAACCTACATCAATAATGTAAAAAGGTCTCAGGACATTTTGATAGTTAATTATATTTTTTTATTTTCATGTTTTGTTTCAATCTTTGAAAATACTCAATTTAAGTTTTCTAGCAAATATCCTGGTCCCTTTTCAGGCAAAGATCACCAGACCCAAGGACCATCTATGGGCCGAATCACTTAAATAGTTCAACTTTTAACATTTAACTTTTATTTGTCTTGTAATCATCCAGTTTTGCCATGACATTGTGAGGCTTCTGGGGTAGCGAACCCTCTGGACCACCGCGGACGATGACACAAGCCAACACCTGGGACCGAAATATAAGTGGCACCCGGTCTTCACCGGAGCCCGGCACAAAGCAGGATGGTCTTACTACGGCTTGGTACAACCAGGTCGTTGCACAGGCGCGTCTTGTCTGCGGTGGCAGCCAAGGTCGAGGTACAGGAACGGCAGGACAACAGCTTTCGCTTGGGCATTGAGCACAAAGACCTGGTAAAGAAGACAAGAAGAGGCTGAGAATTTATCAGTATTGGCAGCCAGCGCCAATTATCGGCTCGCTGGCCCGCAGTACCCCCCCCCCCCTTTCGGCCTCCCCCTCTTCTTGGACTGGATGAATTTCTGTGGAAGACCACACAGTCCAAGATGTTATCCTCTGGCTCCCAGGATCTCTCTTCTGGCCCAAACCCCTTCCAGTCGACAAGATAGAATAGTTTCCTTCTGACCATCTTGATATCAAGGATTTCTTTTACTTCAAAGATGTCAGTAGCATCGGCTTCAGGAGCAGGAGGAGGTACTTCCCAGGAGAAGAGATTCAGGATGACAGGTTTCAGCAGGGAGACACGGAATGAATTGTTCCATGTGGAATGCGCATGGTGGGAGGAAGACGTAACTTGTAAGCCATAAGATTAATGTGCTTTAATACCTGGAATGAACCCAGGAAGCGAGGACAAAGCTTGTAGCTGGGAATCTTCAGCCGAACATACTTGGATGACAGCCACACTTTATCCCCTGGAGAGAAAATTGGAGGCAGCCTGCGCTTTTTGGCCTGAGTTTTGGTTCAAGCAGACGCGTGAAGTAGAGAGAGATGAGTCTGCTCCCAGAAGGACTTAAGATCTCTGACCAATACCTCCACAGCAGGAACGTCGGTCGTCACAGGCAGAGGGAGAAGAGGACGAGGATGCTGCCCATAGACAATGAAGAAGAGGGTGTAGCCAGAAGACTCAGAATCCAAAAATTATAGGAGAATTCCGCCCACAGTAACAGAGCGGACCAGTCCTCTTGACGGACAGAAACAAAACGACGGAGGTAACATCCCAGAGTCTGGATAACCCTCTCTACTTGTCCATTCGACTGAGGGTGGTACGCTGAGGAGAAATCCGACTGGACCCCCCAATCAGAGACGATGAGCTCAGGAAGTCCATGTAGCTGGAAGATGTTGGTGAAGAACAGGCTGGCAAGACGAGGAGCAGATGGCAGACCTGACTGAGGCACAAAATGGAACATCTTGGAGAAGCGGTCTGTTACCATTCAGATGACGGTATTCCCAGAGGAAGATGGGAGATCCGTTATCAAGTTCATGGCTATGTGAGTTCACGGGCAACTGGGTATCGGTAACGGGAGCAGCAGACCTGCTGGCTTGAGACTTGACGACTTGTTTCGGGCACAGGAAGCGAAGGCACCCAAAAAATCAAGAACATCCTTGACCAAATCTGGCCACTAGTAGCAACGAGATACGAGGGCAATAGAGTCCCCAAGTTAGTATCCTCTTCCAAAGAGTAGGTTGGACATACGTCTTACAGTACTGGTAGAGATGCCACCATACAGCGGGACTGACACTCTGGACCCCAACAAAGAATTTCCCCCATCGTCCAGTTAAGGACAGATGCATGGAGCTGCAACCACAGAAGGCCCAGCAGGAGGGACGAGATAGAGCGTGTCAGCACATAGAAGGACAGTCTTTCTTTATGCAGAGCACCGACTTGCAGGGAAATTGGCTCAGTACAGTACTGGACTGGAGAGAGTTTGTCCGCTGACCGAGGAGATGACCAGAGGCTTCTCGATAAGGACCACAGGAATGTGGTGTCGGGAGACCAGAGTGGCATCCATGAAGTTCCCCGCAGAACCAGAGTCCAAGAAAGCAGAGACATGGACCTGGGTGAAGGTGCCAAAGCTGAGAAGCACAGAAATAGTCAGATGTGGAAAAGTTTTATTCACATCTAGGGACGCTTCTCCCAAGAACCCTAGGTGCTGGCATTTCCCGGAAGTAGCGGACGGACAGGACAATCCCCAATTAAGTGCTCTGGACTGGCACAGTACAGGTAGAGGTTCTCCAGATGGGAAAGTCGGGTTCTGTACACCCACATAGGATCCTCAGTAGACGATACAGGCGGAGGCTGGAGCGACTTTTTGAAGGCAGGTGCCAAGCAAGGTAAAGGCTCGAACCCGGGCTTGCAGATACTCGAAACATAATTTCTCAGTGCGCTCCTTAAACTGCACCTCAATCCAAGTGGCCAGTCTGATGAGACCACTGAGAGTAGTAGTACCTGCCGAACATTGGTCCTTTTGTTGAGTTTACTTATAGGATACGGTTTTCCCCAATGCATATATAATGTGTGTGATCGTAGCTGCGATGCCAAGCCAGACACGTGTGATTTGCAGACAAATTAGCCAATTTTGGCATTTTATTTGCTGTGGTCGGGTCTTTTGCCGGATGTTCATTACAGAAATTCTGCATCAGACTTGAGGCCACATTCACGTGTTGCATTTTGAGAAGCAATGCAAAGACTCTTCCTGTTACTCCACCCGTAGACTCTACCGTTATTGAGGTAACTTTGGTCCACAGCCCCTGCGCCAGTTTTCTGTTGGACTTTGCACATTATTTGATGTGGCAACTGCTTGTACATGTATATAAGAAGTGTCCAGGCCATGTATTTGTTGTGGCTGCACTATACCCAAACTTAAACAGTCGGACCGCTCGCCACATTAATCATGCAGTCCGACAGAATTGTGTAGCACGGCCCATGTAAAAGGTGCATCAAAAAAACATCGGTGATCGGGGATCGGAGAGGCGTTGGCTCTCAGAGAAATGCAGACTCTCGGAGCCTACTCACTGATAAATGGCTAGAGATGGGTGAATCGATTCTAACAAATCAGAATTTGTTCCGAATTTCAGGAAAAATTTGATTAGTCACGATTCCGAAGTTTACGCTGATTTGTGGGAATTAAGTTATTTTTTCTTTTATTAGCAAAGTGGGTGCGAGCACAACGTGTTACATGGGGCAGAGAAATCTGGGAAGGAGAAAGGAACACCCCTGATGACATCTGCAGACCTGTAAGCCAATCAGTGACCGGCAGGCTTATGTGATGTCACACAGACTATAAAACCAATTAGTTGAAGCATTGTCCGCAATCCACGACATCACCGGTTCGCACTGTTATGGCCTCAACAGTGCTCTACCACGAGTCCCAGTAACTTGAGTCATGAAGCTAGGGAGTGTAGCTCTGCGGCGTTCCCCTGCTCCCTCATCAGCAGGTGGTGTCTCACCCCACCCAGGACCACGGACTCTGACCCCTGCAGTAATTGGATGCCCACGCCCTCGTCCTCTACCCCTAGCCCTCGGGTTCAACATTGTCAAAATTAAAGTCTGTTATATAGACAAAACAGAAATATAAACTGTAAATTTTTTTTTTTCGTTTTTCTTTGTGTTTTTTTGGTGTTTTTTTCTTTATAGAACAAAACGTGCAGAAGAAATCAGACAGCAACCACAGAAGATGATTGCTATGGCTAGTTTCTAACCTACACTGACAGCACACAAAAGAATTTTGTGCTGCGATTGAGTGTGTCACTTTAACTTTTGAAAAACGCTAATGTAGCCCTAACAAGGGCTGTTGGGTTCTTGGAGAATCACTCCTGCCTAACAGTAAGGTTCTTGGAGAATCACTCCTGCCTAACAGTAATCTACTAGAACACCGTAACGCTAACCCTGACCAGCAGCAGCTTTCTCCCTAACAGCATCCAGACAATGATCCAAGCAGCGCGGGCAGTGTCTAGTATATTCCAGGGTCACCTGATCAGGCCAGCCAACCACTGCTATCGACATGTAAGTGATGCTGGGTGTGCTGCAGAGTCTCCTGGCTTGTGATTGGCTCTGTTTCTGGCTGGCAAAAATCTAAACGACGCGAGATGACATTTTCTCGAGCGGGCAAAATACTTGGCCGAGCACCGAGCAGTTGCGAGTACGCTAATGCTCGAACGAGTATGCTCGCTCATCTCTAATTATAATGAATGATGCATGTGGCGTCTATAATCTTCCAATTCAAATTGAGATGAAAAAATTTCAACTTCAAATTCATTTCAAACGTCAAATTTCAAACTTTGTCATTGTGCCACACTGTGGCCTACCACGTTGCAGCCACTACCAGAATTTGTCCACTACTCTATGACGTTGCCACTATGTATAGTTTTCCAACCTCTGGAGACCATAGTCAGGAGCTCCCAGATATTCAGAACTTGACAATTCAGCCTTTGCTCCAGATTACTACGACCCAGAGGGACAACCTCTATATTGTACAGCAATACTGAGGTGCTGGGGACAACTTACCCAGTATTCAGGATACAGATGCAGCAGGATATATATTTATTGATATAATTGCATCTGCAGGCGCCATTCTGTGTGAAGGTCGTAGGCGTCCAAAGGTCTGAGAAAGCAGATCACAAGAAATGGAGGAGAGTTTTCTAGACAGAAATTAGGTAACATAGGTAAAAAACGGAGAACACTACAGAAACTACAACAAGAGGTTCATGTTCTCTTATCAGAATAAGTTTATTTTGAATTAAATAATAAGTATTTTTTTATATAATTTATATTTTGAATCATATATATGCATTGTTGGACGGAGGTGCCTAGGGACCATCAGATAAATTGATTGTAGGGTCCCACCCAAAATATTATCTATATTTCAGTTGTTGATGATCAAAAAAATTTCTAGGCACTTGCATAGGAGGCAATTAAATAAAAACCTTAAAAGTTAACCCTTTCCTCTCTTCCAGTATATAGGTGGATGCAAGTAGGGCTGCCACTAGGCTTTTGGGGCCAACCCCCCACCTCTAAAATCATTTTATACTACAGAACCAAAACCAATCTTACTAAATAAATAGGGGAAGATAATGAGTGACCGCACAGGGGAGATGCTGCAGAATTGTCATCTTAGGGCTAATACCAGCACTGACTGTAAATCTGGTGATTGACACATGACGTCTATGATCAGAGGAGTCTTACCTTTTCTTCTTCTATCTGGCCTCCATGTCAGCTTCTTCCAGGCACATCATCTCTTCCGCCTTCTTCACAAACCTAATAATGCTCTCTTGCTCCCCTAGAGATGACTATTATTGGAAGATGCTTCAAATAGGGTTCATAGTTTATCATAGTTCATACGGTTGAAAAAAGACACTTGTCCATCAATTTCAACCAAGGAAGGGAAGGGATTGCATGAAGAAGGGATTTAGGGGAAACAATTCTATATAACATAACCATCAATGTTATTTAGGTGTAAAAAGGCATCTAGACCCTTCTTGAAGCTCTCTGCTGTCCCTGCTGTGACCAGCGCCGGAGACGGCTATTCCACAGATTAACAGTTCTTGGAGGGTTGGAGGACCATGCCATAGCACCAGGTGTCCACCCACCGGTGCATTCCCAAGCCGGCATATATGTTATGTATATATAGTTCTAAAGAAATGGGGTGTAGCTATAAATTTATTGTGATTGATGCAGGTAAACACAGCCTGGAAGAAGCATCAGGTGAGGCCAGATGACTCGCTAGGACCGTCTTTTTTTTATCACATTCTTTGTGAGTATAATAAATTTAATTTTAATCATCTTAATTATTGCAATTCTCTACTATGTTTAATTGTTCTGCTGAAGGGATATTATACAGAGATACTGAAGTACTCGGGGTAACTCGTTGTCATTCACATTCATTTTAACAATAAGTAGCAAAAAGTCATTTATTTACCTGCACAGGAGAGAAGAGAGAAGTATTCAGCATTACCATTACCCAAGCCGCGATATACTATAGGGTCAGCATGTGGGGACTAAGGGTATTCACTTTTACACAGCAAATTACATATAACTGATAGAACAATTAACCACAAACAGTAGATCACAGAACAGAGAAAGCTAAATATTCATTAACAATCCCTTATTAATTCCTTATTAGGATGTGTCGGGTGTAAATATAAATCAACGATCCCCGACCCATAAGATTGAAGTAAGGGGGAGCCCATGACATATATGTGAGAGGTCCCCTGTCTTGGCACCTCCAGCATTTACGAGACCTGTTCAGATACATATGGCTAAGGTGTCCAGGTGTGTAGTAGCCTCCAAGGAAAATTTTACAGGTGAGCTCTAATTGGGAGCAACATTTCAGAGAACTGTGGGCTACAGCAATAGAATTATAGAAATAGACTATTCCTTCAAGGGATCGGACATTTTAGCTCAGATGACAAATTTCTGTGATTTCTAGAAAAGGAAACAATTGGTAATTTGGTAATTGACATCAATCAGATTAGCAATCGGTAAATATTTTTCCTCAGACTAAGGCCTCATGCACAAGACCATGGGGGTCATTTACTAAGGGCCCGATTCGCGTTTTCCCGACGTGTTACCCGAATATTTCCGATTTGCGCCGATTGTACCTGAATTGCCCCGGGATTTTGGCGCACGCGATGGGATTGTGGCGCATCGGCGCCGGCATGCGCGCGACGGAAATCGGGGGGCGTGGCCGAACGAAAACCCGACGTATTCGGAAAAACCGCCGCATTTAAAAACCGAAAAAGTGTCGCTTGGGGAGCGCATACCTTCACCTGGTCCGAGGTGGTGCATTCCGGCGCGTTGAGATACTTTTCAGCGCAGCAGCGCCACCTGGTGGACGGCGGAGGAACTACCTTCATAAATCCCGTGCGGACCCGAATCCTGTGCAGAGAATATGTTTTTTCCTGTTCTGTATACACACCTATATTGTAGGATGTTTTTCACCTTATGAGCACGTTTGGCACCATATCCATGCCGAATACGTATCAAATACAGTAGGCTGGGGAATGGTGGCTGACAGAACGAACCTCTCTGGGGAGACCAGAACCGGCCATTAAATGGGCTCAGTGCATGAATGAGAGAGTATGCTTTCCGTATATACAGTCGTTTTCATCCATTACTGTGCATGAGGCCAAAGACATATTAGAATAAATATTCCTCAAAATCAACATAACTGTATCACGTACGGAGATCATGTATGATAGACCCTGAGCAGGAGGCATCTTCATCTCCTTGTAGCGGTGTCTGGATGCAGCCGGTGTATATGTAACGCTCTCTGCAGTGCGGCCTTCAGGTCTTTACTCATCAGGCTGTAGATTAAGGGGTTCAGTAAGGGGGTGATCAGGGTGTAGATCACAGTGACCACTCGATTCAGTGTAAGGAGATGACTTGTGTTAGGGACAAGGTAGATAAAAGTTATTGATGCATAAAACATGAGAACCACAGTCAGATGAGACGTACAGGTGGAGAAAGCTTTACTCTTCCCATCACTGGTGCCGATTCTGAGCACTGCCCTAAATATCATGACATAGGGGTAAAATGTGGTGACAAGAGCTGCAATGCAGATGCCAACCCCCACAATTATTAGAATAAGAACATTGATTGTAGGATCAGTACAGGAGATCTGAAACAAATGAGGAAGATCACAAAAGAAATTCTCAATGAGGTTGGGACCACAGAAGGTCAATCTTCTCAAACATATGATATGGGTGATGCAGACAAAGAAAGCAGTTGACCAAACCAAAGATGCCATCTTAGCACATGTGCCCCAAGACATGAACTGAGAATAGTGGAGAGGACGGCAGATGGCTACATACCGGTCATAAGACATAAAGGACAATAGTAAAGGCTCAGAACCTGCAAAGTACATCACAAAGAAAATCTGTGCTTTACATTCCGAGAGGGAGATGGACCAGTGTTGGGTGATGAGGTGGGAGAGCATGCTAGGAGCAGTGACTGATGAGAAGGACATGTCCAAGAAAGCCAAGTTACCAAGAAAGAAATACATGGGTGTATGAAGATGAGCACAAGTAACAACTAGAAGGAGGATGAGGAAGTTGGAGAAGACAGTCATCAGGTAGATGAGGAGGAAGAAGATGAAGAGGACAGAGAGGGTCTTCTGATCATCCGATAGACTCATGAGAAGAACCCTGGTGATGGATGTTTCATTTTTCATTGTTCCAGTCTGATGATTATAGTGTTGTAAAATTTGGCGGAATAAATTAACCCAACAAGGAAAATTTAAAGACCTGAAATGTATCATAGTAAGAAGAGATAATGTTGTCCTTTTAAAGCTCATCAGTTCTCAGAGGAAAAGAAGCCTCAGAATCCCCAAACCTCCACTCCACACATTAATAAAAAGGATAATAAGGTCTCAGGACATTAATTTTCATAGTTAATTATATTTTTCATTTTCATGTTTTGTTTCAACCTTTGAAAATACTTAATATTTGTTCTCTAGCAGATATCCTGGTTCCTTTTCAGGAGGTCAAGCAAAAAGTCACTGGACCCAAGGACCATCTATGGGCCCCATCACTTTAAAAGCTCAACTTTTAAGATTTAACTTTTATTTGTCCTTAAATCATCCGGCTTTACCATGACATTCACTTGCTCAGTTATTCACACACAGTGTAATAGTAGGATAGGAAACTGCTGCGGAGCTATACACAGTGTAATAGTAGGATAGGAAACTGCTGTCTCTTACATGACCAAACTGGCAGCTAGCTTATAATTATTGTCAGGATCAGAGGTAGTGGATCCTCAGGACCACCTGGGACTGGAGTCTAAATTGTAACCGGTTTTCACCAAAGTGGGTTGAACGTGCTGCGGCGTAGTACCACCAGGTCGTTCCACAGCCGCGGTGGTGGCCAAGGCAGTACAGAATTGTGAGGCAGAAGCATGGTCGAGGACTGGCAGAAGGTAAAGACCGGCAGCACAGGATCAGAGTCGAGGACTGGCAGAAGTTCAGGACGGGTAGCACAGTAGCGAGGTCAGGAACGGAATCGAAGTCACAACGGGACATCAGGATAATCGCACAGGGCAACAGGAACAGCTTTCTCTAAGGATATGAGGCACAAAAATCCAGCAGGGAACACAGGAAGGGGTGTTTAAATGATGCTTGAACCTGGCAAGGTGAGTAGCGCAGCGGGCCATACAGAGGTACACGGGTGTGATTGCGAGCCGAGACAGGGGTCGCAGGGGCACCCGTGACAATTATATAAGTAAATCCCGCTATATCTAAACACCACAACACCACAACTGGCTGAATATTAGCATCACATTACTCTGTAGTAGTAGAGATGGGCGAATTTGTCAAAATTTGATTCGACCAGGTTTGACCTGAATCGAATAATTACAAATCATGTTAAATCACTTGCTGCCCGCTTCGCTGCCTGACGCGCAAGCTGACACTCTTCTCTCCCGGAGATGATGATGAATCCCTGGCTTTCCCCGGCTCCCAAGTGCGATCCGCTACATCACCATCGATTTGTGTTTCCCTGTTACTGCTGTTCTCCTCAACGGTCTCAGTATGCACAGCCCGACTACTTGCAAGTGCAACATAACCTCCCATGCCACTCTCCACTTCTCTACTTTCCCGCCTACTGCACAAAGCAGCAGAATGTCTGCCCCACCTCTTCACTGCCAAGCAGCTGCTGACTCTCCTCAAAGAATTCATCCTTGCTGGTTGAGGCTGGTTGAGGACAGGTGAGGGCTCTGACCTGCTCCTGGGCCATGCCAACTAAGAGTTGTATCTGACGAACCCACAGACTCTTGGCTGGGGTTGTCAGATGTCATCTGGGAGAAAGTGGATGACTTAGTCAACCAATCTACAACCTTTGGGTTGTTTATCAATACATTGCCGCTAGATGACACCGGCAGTTCTGGCCTCACAGAGTCACCCCTTCCTCGACGTCCCCTTATTGTGCTGCGCCCTGTGCCTGCTCCACCTGCCACCTCTATGTCTGACCTATTGGTTAATCAACTATGTTGATTTGACACGGATCTACTTTATTTAACAAAACAAATTGAAATTTGTGGCATACAGAAGCACAAGAACTGACACCCTGGGATTGGAGCAGAAATCACTACAGTAAATATGTGGATTTTACACTGATTTCTTCCTATTCACTTCAGAAACAAATAAAACCTGCTATTTGGGGTATACAGATCCCCCAAAACGCACACCCTTGTAGCAAAAATCACTACAGCACAGTACAGTAGCAGCAGCTGGACGCTACAGGCAGCACATGCAGTGTGAGGTGCCGAGATTAGAAAATGTCTGCCTCTTTTATACTCTGTGTGACATCACATAAGCCTGCCGGTCGCTGATTGGCTTACAGGTCTGCACATGTGATCAAGGGTGTTCCTTTCTCCTTCCCAGAGTTTTCTGCCCCATGTAACACGTTGTACTCGCGCCCATTTTGGTAATAAAGGAGGAAAAAAATACTTTGTTCCCACGAATCACCGTAGTCTTCGGCTTCGTCACAAATAAAATTTTTCCTCAAATTCTAACCGAATTCCGATTCGCCCATCTCTACCCACCGGTGCATACCCAAGCCGGCATATACGTCATGTACATGTACATGTAGCTATAAATTGATTGTGATTGATGCAGATAAACCCTGCCTGGAAGAAGCATCAGGTGAGGCCAGTCTATATATTTTATCACATTCTTTCTGATTATAATAAATTTCATTTTAATCATCTTAATTATTGCAATTCTCTATGTGTGATTGTTCTGCTGAAGGGATATTATACAGAGATACTGAAGTACTCGGGGTAACACGTTGTCATTTACATTCATTAACAATAAGCAGCAAAAAGTCATTTATTCACCCGCACAGAAGATGAGATTGTATTGGATTCATCATTACCATTACACAAGCCGCGATATACTATAGCAGTGGTGGCGAACCTATGGCACGGGTGCCAGAGGTGGCACTCAGAGCCATTTCTGTGGGCACTCAGACCAGGACAGAGTTCATCAAATAGGACCAAATCCACCAAAACTTTCTGCAGTCCCAGGCAAGAGATGCTATTTAAAAGCTGTTTGGAACTGTATGAAAATTGAGAAGGTGTTGACAGAACTGCAATATCTTTGGAGGTCATCCTGCTGGAACCATCATTCTTCCTCTACTGAGAGACCATGGAGAGAAGCTATAATGTCTGAGCCTGAATTTGCCCTTCTTTTTTCAATTGTATTGGTTTCCTCAGGGGGCCGATACGATTGAAAGATTGGAAGAACAAGTAGCAATAAGTTACTGTTTAAAATGGCATGCTGGCACTTCACGGTAAATAAGTGGATTTTTGTTGTAGTTTGGGCACTCTGCCTCCAAAAGGTTCGCCATCACTGTACTATAGGGTCAGCATGTGGGGACTAAGGGGATTCACTTTTATACAGCAAATTACATATAACTGATAGAACAATAAACCATGAATAGTAGATCAGAGAACAGAGCAAGCAAAGTATTCACTAACAATCCCTTATTAATTCCTTAGTAGGATGTGTAGGGTGTGAACATAAATTAATAAGATCGAAGTAAGGCCCAGGACATATGTGTGAGAGGTCTCGTATCTCCGCACCTCCAGCATTTACCACACCTGTTCAGATACATATGGCTAAGGTGTTCAGGTGTGTAATTTTACAGGTGAGCTCTGGTTGGGAGAAACCATTAGGAGAACTGTGGGCAAGAGCAATAGAACAATATAAATAGTCTATTCCTTTCAGGGATCGGACAGCTTAGCTCAAATTCCCAATGTCTATGATCTGCTGGCAGGAAACAGTTAGTAATTGACATCAATCAGATGAGCAATCGGTAAATATTTTTCCTCAGACTAAGGCCTCACGCACACCTTGAGGCACATTTAATTACCCGCCCCTGTGCAATCCTCGATGAGAATGCACAGCTGCCATGATTCACTACCAGCGTGCGCCCGATATCCTGCATGTGTCGCTTCCCCGCTCAGGTCCCCGGAGTTCCCCCCTTTTCCTGGTGCATGTAAGTGCATTGTCCGTGTATAATGCGCTGTGCGGGGAGTCACTAAGATCCTGCGCCTGATATCCTGCATGTGTCGCTTCCCCACTCAGGTCCCCGGAGTTCACCTTCCTCTTCCTGGGGCATGTAAGTGAATTGTCCGTGTATAATGTGCTGTGCCGGGAGTCACTAAGATCCTGCGCCCGATATCCTGCATGTGTCACTTCCCCACTCAGGTCCCCGGAGTTCAAATTCTTCTTCCTGGTGCATGTAAGTGCATTGTCCGTGTATAATGCGCTGTGCGGGGAGTCACTAAGATCGTGCGCCCAATATCCTGCATGTGTCGCTTCCCCGCTCAGGTCACCAGAGTTCACCTTCTTCTTCCTGGTGCATGTAAGTGCATTGTCCGTGTATAATGTGCTGTGCGGGGAGTCAATAAGATCCTGCGTCCGATATCCTGCATGTGTCGCTTCCCCGCTCAGGTCCCCAGAGTTCACCTTCTTCGTCCTGGTGCATGTAAGTGCATTGTCCGTGTATAATGCGCTGTGCGGGGAGTCGCTAAGATCCTGCGCCCGATATCCTGCATGTGTCACTTCCCCACTCAGGTCCCCGGAGTTCAACTTCTTCTTCCTGGTGCATGTAAGTGCATTGTCCGTGTATAATGCGCTGTGCGGGGAGTCACTAAGATCGTGCGCCCAATATCCTGCATGTGTCGCTTCCCCGCTCAGGTCCCCAGAGTTCACCTTCTTCTTCCTGGTGCATGTAAGTGCATTGTCCGTGTATAATGTGCTGTGCGGGGAGTCAATAAGATCGTGCGTCCGATATCCTGCATGTGTCACTTCCCCGCTCAGGTCCCCGGAGTTCACCTTCTTCTTCCTGGTGCATGTAAGTGCATTGTCCGTGTATAATGCGCTGTTCGGGGAGACACTAAGATCCTGTGCCCGATATCCTGCATGTGTCACTTCCCCGCTCAGGTCCCCGGAGTTCACCTTCTTCTTCCTGGTGCATGTAAGTGCATTGTCCGTGTATAATGCACTGTGCGGGGAGTGACTAAGATTGTGCGTCCGATATTCTGCATGTGTCGCTTCCCCGATCAGGTCCGCCTGAGTTCACCTTCTTCTTCTTGGTGCATGTAAGTGCTTGGCTTGCGGCACAATTCAAATTTTAAATCTGGCGGTTTGTCCGAATCCGTCGGCAAGCCCCCCCCCATTTCTGTCGCATGAAAGCCGGCGCCGATGCACCAAAATCCCATCGCATGTGACACAATCCCCGGCACAATCCCCGAAAAGTCGGGATAACCAAAAAAAAAATGTGGCCGCGGGACCCTTAGTAATTAAGCCCCCTTATGTTTTTTCCTGTTCTGTATATTCAGCTATATTTTAGGATGTTTTTCACCTGTATGAGCACATTTGACACCATATCCATGCCGAATACATATCAAATACAGTGGGCTGGGGAATGATGGCTGGCAGAATGAACCTCTCACCGGTTCTGGTCTTCCTGGAGACCAGAGCCGCCATTAAATGGGCACGTTGCTCATTGCAATGAATGGGAGCTTATGTTACCCGTATATACGACCGTTTTCACACGTTACTGTGCATGAGGCCTAAGACACATTAGAATAAATATTACTCAAAATCATCAGAACTGTATCATGTACTCAAGGATTGTCACAGATCATGTATGATAGACCCTGAGCAGGAGGCGTCTTCATCTCCTTGTAGCGGTGTCTGGATGCAGCCGGTGTATATGTAACGCTCTCTGCAGTGCGGCCTTCAGGTCTTTACTCCTCAGGCTGTAGATTAAGGGATTCAGTAAGGGGGTGATCAGGGTATAGATCACAGAAACCACTCGATTCAGTGTAAGGAGATGACTTGTATCAGGAACAAGGTAGATAAAAGTTACAGACACATAATATATGAGGACCACAGTCAGATGAGACGTACAGGTGGAGAAAGCTTTACTCTTCCCATCACTGGTGCCGATTCTGAGCACTGCCCTAAATATTCTGACATAGGGATAAAACGTGGTGACAAGAGCTGCAATGCAGATGATACCCCCCACACTTATTAGAATAAGAACATTGATTGTAGGATCAGTACAGGAGATCTGGAACAAATGGGGAAGATCACAAAAGAAATTCTGGATGAGGTTGGGACCACAGAAGGTCAATCTTCTCAAACATATCATATGGGTGATGGAGATAAGGAAAGCAGTTGACCAAACCAAAGAAGCCATCTCAGCACATGTGCCCAAAGACATGAGCTGAGAATAGTGGAGAGGACGGCAGATGGCTACATACCGGTCATAAGACATGGAGGACAATAATAAAGCCTCAGAACCTGCAAAATACATCACAAAGAAAATCTGTGCTTTACATTCTGAGAGGGACATGCACCAGTGTTGGGTGATGAGATGGAAGAGCATGCTTGGGGCAGTGACTGATGAGTGGGACATGTCCAAGAAAGCCAAGTTACCAAGAAAGAAATACATGGGTGTATGAAGATGAGCACAAGTAACAACTAGAAGGAGGATGAGGAAGTTGGAGAAGACAGTCATCAGGTAGATGAGGAGGAAGAAGATGGAGAGGACATGGATGGTCTTCTGATCATCTGATAGACGCATGAGAAGAACGCTGGTGATGGATGTTTGGTTCTTCATCTTTACAGCTGGATATTTCCAATGATAAAACTGATGTAGAATTTGTAGGAATAAATTAATCCAACAAATAAAAATTAAAGACCTGAAATGTCTCATAGTAAGAGATAATGTCGTCCTTTTAAAGCTCATCAGTTCTCAGAGGAAAAGAAGCCTCAGAATCCCCAAACCTCCTCTCTAAACCTTCAGCAATAATGTAATAAGGTCTCAGGACATTCATTTTCATAGTTAATTATATTCTTTTCATTTTCATGTTTTTGTTTCAACCTGTGAAAATACTCAATATAAGTTTTCTAGCAAATATCCCGGTCCCTGTTCAGGAGGTCAAGAAAAAAAGTCACTGGACCCAAGGACCATATATGGGCCAAATCACTTTAAAAGCTCAACTTTTAGCATTTCACTTTTATTTGTCGTTTAATTTTCCAGTTTTACCATCACACCATACAATATCACGCTGTAAATATCATCAGTAGACGCTTTCTCCTGTACAGTTTTTATACCGGTTAGCTTCATTGTTGGTGGTTTACTCATAGAGACTTACATGTCCAGCTGTCTTTGTCGAAAGTACATAAGAACATATGAGTACATGTGGAAACTAGTTGCACATGTATTTAGGAAGTGTTTGTGCTAGTCTTGTGTCTCGGCTGCACTAGGGGTGTTTTGGTGTCGTGACTTGCCAACATAAATGGTGCACCAGAACTAAGTGCACCAGAATAAGTGGGGTGCACACGGTTCCTGCACTTCGGGCACGTGCAGCGCACGTCACATTCATGAAGACTGAGATCCGGCCCTGGATATGACCGTGAACTCTAAAACTCCAGCCACCCAGCAGTCCTACCTGCTTACTTTTGCATCTTCTAGGGTATATGGGACAACCACAAAGACAAACCTTCCCGCCAAAGTGACAAAACACGACAAACAAATAACAGAAAAGCAAGTTCAGAGGTCCAGGTCATAACAGAGATATCATATGCGACACAAAATCATAGTTACAAAGGCATAGTCACAAAATGTAAGACAAAATCTTATAACCAGAAATAGCAAACAACAGCTGTACCGACAAAAGAGCTGGCAAAAATTACTTTTAACGGTGAGGGACAAGGCAAGCAGAAGATATTTATGTGTTAGCTAGGGAGATTACTCCAGGTGCAAGGGGCAGGGCTCTGGAAATCAGAGTTAGCTAACCCCTGTAAGTCCAGAACCAAACTGCAGAGAAAGACAGATGTTGTAGTTTCACTCAGCAGTCCAGCACTAGAACACTGTTCAAAAAACAAGCGACTCACAGAGAGATCAGCTAGTTATGACATGTGAATCATAATCCTCTTAGTCTCCCGGAGTAGGAATCGAATCCATTTCCCGGCTGTGATACCAGAAGAAAAGAGTCAGGCCGGTCAAGCCAGAAGGCCAACTTTGGGGCACATTTACTTACCCAGTCTGGAGGAGATCTCGAAAGTGCATTGTCCGACGACAATGCACTGTGCCGCGATTCAAGAAAATCATGTGCCCGATTTGTTGAATGTGTCGCTTCCCCGCTCAGGTCCGCCGAAGTTCACCATCTTCCTCCCAGTGTATGTAAGTGCGTGGCTTGCGTCACAATTTTTAAGTTAAATCCCGCGGTTTGTCAGAATCCGTTGGATCGTTCGACGGTCTCCCCCCTATTTGTGTCACATGAATGCCGGCGTGATTGCGACACAATTCCCAGTTGAATAGCTGTCCCCGCCGTGCGATCCCCGAAAACCCAACGGAAATGCATCCGCGGGACCCTTAGTAAATGTGCCCCTTTGGGTTAGTCTTTGCACCATAGAGTAAAGTACTGCCCCACTTCCTCAGCTTTTGCTTATGTTAATCAGTCACACATTTATATCTATAACTACATAAAAGCCCAGGTCATTCAGGAACTAAAGAAAATGGGGAACATTTATTTTGCTGTTTGCGCCTGAGTTTTTGAAGTGGACTGACATTTTTTTTTCTGGTGCGTCTCCTGTGGTGTCGGTACCACAAATTTCCTCTATTTTCAATGCTCATGTTTTTTAATGAATTAGTCTCTCAGTTTTGGCACAGTTTTTTTCTCCCCAATATTTTTCTTGTACTTCTACTTCACACTTAAACCCACAAAAAGCAAAAAAAAAAGCAAAAACAAAAAGGAAGTTCTACAACACCTTCAAGATTGGAGAGAGTCATTTCAGACACTTTATGGCAAAATATTTCTTTGACCGTTTACGGTTAGATGAAATTACTCGGAAAGCATCCTCGATAGTGGGTAGATCCTCTGAGAACTGGGAAGAACTGGTGTTGGAGAGAATGATGAAGAAACTACATAAAATTGAAGGCCACATCGATCACCCACTGTTTGGTCTAATCCAGGATCATCTAAGTGACTTTAGCTCTCGCTTTATATCTATGAGGTGTAGGACGGAGAGATATAAGAAATCATTTATACCAGCTATACTAGAAATGTCAAATGATGCGAGGAAGGGCAGAACACATCATATCTCCAGCACTTCAGAGGTTTTTGAATGTGTGAGAATGTAGTGATGAGAGTGTTGGATGAAATTCAGAAAACATAACATAAAAAATTGAACAAAGAAATAATAGTCAAAAAGAATTAACAAAAAAATACTGTTAATGTCACAGAAGTTAAAGGTGCTCAGTGTGTTCAGACCTGGTTATTTACATAGAGGATTAAAAATAAAAAAACACAATAAGATGAAGAATGTGGGTTTAAAATCCCGCTGCTGTGGTATTTCACAACTTCAAGTTTAAATTCCATTAATGCATAATTTAGCAATTTCAAATTTAAATTCTATTCATGAAAAATGTAACAATTTCAGGTTTAAATTTGTGTCATTCAGAGTTTGAAAATTTCAATTGAAAATTCAGGTACTGCAGAATTTAAAAATGTCAAGTTTAAATTTAGTTAATTAATGCGGTATTTGAAGTAAACTTCAAATTGTAAATCAAGAAATGTAGAATTTGAGAATTTCAAGTTTAAATTATGTTAGTGTGTTAACATTTAAAGTTATCATTCAAGTAATGCAGAATTTCTAGGTAAAATTTTAGTTAGGTGGAATTTGAGAATTTCAAGTTTAAATTTAGGTAATGCAGAATTTCATGGTAAAAAATGTAATAAGGTGGAATTTGACAATTTTAAGTTTGAATTCAGGTAATGCAGAATTTCACAATTTTGAGTTTAAATTCCAGTAATGGGGGTGGTGCCTGACCATGCTGCATGCTGGATGCTTGATCTAAAGGTCCTGCAGTGCAGTCCTAGCTTCCCGACAATTTAGCAACTCAAGTGCACAGAAGATGGGGAAATCAGGCAAAGAATTACTGCCCGACCGACTAGAGATCTCCAAAAGTAAAAAACATGGCTGACATATTAAAAGCTGCCAGTTTGTCAGCTATCATTTTTCCAGGATCTAGCTCACTCTATACTTTACAAAAGGAGACAACTACGACCCCTTACAGAATATCTAAGAATCAAGAAGATTCTGCTGAGGTGACGGTTTCCATTTGGACACTGCGTGACCTACAGAGAGCCTGGGGCTTGTTGGACATTCTACCTCTAGATATAGCTTCCTGGATTACAGTTACATGACCAGCTTTTGGAGATCCCAGCCCTTGCCATGATCAAGAAATTGTCTACAGTCACAGTTCAGAGTTTGGCAGGCTTTCTAATTTGAAAATAAATTCCGGTTATGTGGAAGTTGACAATTTCCAGTTAAAATTCTGTTAACATGGAATTTGACAATTTCAATTAAAAAAGGTTCTTAAGTTACCGAAGGATTTGGCCATTTTCTCATGTAATTCTATATTTGACAATTTCAAATTTAAATTTAAGTAATGCAAAATTTTACAATCTGAAATTTAAAATCCTTCAATATGTAATTTAACAATTTCAAGTTAGAATTCAGGTAATGCAGAATTCAACAATTTCAAGTGTAAATGCAGGTTAGGCGGCATTTGAAAATGTAAAGATACAATTCTGATAATGTAGAACTTGACAATTCAAAGTTTAAATTCAGGTAATGTGGAATTCGCTGATTTCAAATTTAAATCGGGGAATGTGGGATTTGACCATTTCAAGAAAAAAATTCAGGTACTGCAGAATTTGATGATTTCAAATTTAAATTCTATTAATGCAGAATTCAACAATTTCAAGTTTAAATTCAGGTAATGCAGCATTTGAAAATTTAAAGATAAAATTCTGGTAATTTAGAATTTGACAATTTAAAGTTTAAATCCGGTTATGTGGAATTCGATAATTTCATGCAGAAACTGAAAATTTCAAGTTAAAATTCCTTTACTGCAGAATTTGACAATTTCACGTCTGCACCAAGACGCCCTCTGTCCGCGGATGGCAGATTAGTTGGCATTCATTCCTATTCTGGATTTCAGCTCGGATTCTTGCTCTATATCTTGCTATCCTATCTATCTGAAGCACATTCCTTCCATTAATAAAATTTAACATTTACGTCTGATTATTAAAATTTCACATATGCATCACATACAAACTAAAATGTGTATAAATAAGTCTGTGTACCCTTAACACCTGTGCACGGTAAGAAAGGATTGGTCTTACCACAGCCTCGTAAAGCCACTTGGTCAGGAGTCTCAGGGAGAAAGCGTATACCAGGGAGCTCTGTCTCTATCCCTTCTTATTATCTGTGCCCTTGCAGCCCCAGTGACTCCTGCCCTTACAAGGACAGTGCCCAGAATATGTCCCTGTTGGTGGCTATTCTGGCCCTAAAGCAAATATACCTACGCTACCTAAGCGTTTTGGCAATAATTTGACTCCTCAGCCCTTCACCTTCACAGAGGGCTGAGATATGAACCAGAGTTTCGGTCCACACTGATAGCTGGTGACAAGCATTGTAGTTCCCCTCGTCTATCAAACATGGGGGAATAAGTTAATATCAGGCCGCATCTGGTTTTGCTCGACGTCTGGGTGATTTACTACTCACCACCCTGATATCTAAACCCCTTGGGCTCCACCTTTAAATTTCAAACTGAGATCAAATGGTGTTGCGTTACTCCTACTTCCGGTCACATGTTACCGGTCACGTGACATCATCCCCGGTGGTCTTGACCTGCCTTCAGTATAGTCACGTGACCTATTCATGACATCATCAGGTGGTGCCAACAATCTCTAATGGCTACAGTGCTTGCAGCTGATCGTTTCACCCCCCCCGGGGGGTGGGTCTTGCCTAAATCAATTTTAATTTCTCAATGGCTGTCAATTACAGTCTTTTACCTCCCGGATGTATATTTGCACGTCCAAATAATTAACTACATCATTCAAGCAGCCTGTTATAATGATGCCTTTTATTATTAACCCTTTCTTTTACTGTTTATAGGGATAGCTTCACATTTAGAAAGTTGCGTTACAGTATTTACCACCTCGTCAGCAGGTAGCATTATATAATACTAATGCACCATTCGCACAGTCAGGAGGGGGTTAGACCCGGACTAAATAGACATGTTCAATACAGAATTACTTACAACAAGGGTAAAAAGCTAGAATACTGTCCCTTATAGAGATGTCTAAATCCACTTGTACTTTCATGAAAAAACTGCCAAACTCCAATTCCTCATTTAGGCCATTGGGAGTCAATGTACCGTATTTTTTGGACTATAAGGTGCACAAAGACACCTTTGATTTTCTCAGGAATCAAAGGTGCGCCTTATAGACCAGTGCGCCTTATATTTGAACCGTACTTACAGACAACAGCTGCCTTGAACTGTGCACAGGTCTGCCACCTGCTGGTCATTCATCCTTATAATCAGGTGCCCCTTATAGTCCGAAAAATATGGTATTTAGAACTCCAATCCTTGGATAATTATTTATACAATATACAGCCAAAACCACTGGATGCTGGACCATGGCTGGAGGTGGTCTCAGTGCTGAGCTGCAGGTGAGTATCCTAAAGATGAGTAAATTCTTACACTCGAGTAGAGTCAGCCCCTGATAACTTACTGTAGCCCCAGGCTGCAATCATCTGCTGTAGGAATGATCAAAGTTTAACAAAGATCTCTGCAATGAAGCTTTGGTGTTAATCTTTGTTGCAATGAAAATACATAATTTTCTTAATCCAAATGTCACAAGGACAAAAATTTTGCTCCAGTTGCAATTACAAAATATACCTGTTCCATTTTACATACAAATTCAACTTAAAGAACAAACCCACAGAACCTTTCCTGTATGTAGCCCGGTGACTGCCTCTACTATGGGTATGAAATGGACAATGTAGTTTTTCAGCAGGACAACGACCCAAAGTATATGTCATAATTGGAGAAGGACTAGGTCATAGAGAATGAAGTAGAGTTGCTGAATTGGCCCCCACAGTACACAAACCTTATCCAATCGAATACCTGCAGGTAGGGAGAACACTGCAATGGTCCCATCTGAGCTGAGCAGTGGGCACCAACATTGAGAATGTATAGTAATGACCTGGGATGAGATTTTGGTTGAGACATGCTTGAATATGATCGTGAGTATGGCCAGAAAGCAAAATAATAAAATTTTTATTTAGATTTTTAGGTGCAAAACTGTAACAATGTAGCTGCATAACTAATCATATGCTAATCAATAGTTGCAAGTCAAATTTATGTGTGCAGGCTTAATCATGAATTACAATCCTCTCAGTCTCCCTGAGCAGAAACCAACTCAACCACCCACTTGTGATGCCAGGGGCACCCGGTCAGGCCGGTCAGGCCAGCAGTCTGACTTTGGGTTAGTCTTTGCACCACAGGCCGTACAGTCTCTCTTCCTCAGTTTTGACTCATCTCAATCACTCACACATTTATATACCTGAGCACATAATGCAGAAAATAAAGAGTGTTTTTCCCAAGGAAGAAGCCTCGCCACCTCTAAGTATTGACTCCCCACAGGTCAGACAAGTAGCAGCCATCAGAGAGAAGAGGACACAAAGTCCAAATAAAGATCTACTCCACATGGTTCTGTGCCATGTGTTATCTTGTGGATTTGCTAATTGTTGGATGAAGAGCAAGGTCTCAGAGATGTTAGTGGGACCTCCAATAACTGCTGGACTATTCCAGATCACTCTAAAAAAGTTAATTGTGAGATGGCAGTGAATTCTAGACATAGGAGAACGTTATCTATAGCTCAACAAACATAAAGATACACATCAAATTGAGAATTGTTTTAAAAGATCTATCCCATCATAGTGAGGACACTCTTCTTCTGTTGTCTCCAGACCAGGTACATAAAATACTTTATTAAACTATATTAGGTGAAAGCTCATCTAACTGTGACTCTTCGAATAATCCTAAACAATCCTAAAAGAGATCATGGTGAAAAAAGGGAGATGGAGCCACATATCTTGGATTTCATAAATGTCATCATCTTCTCCTTGTAGCGGTGTCTGGATGCAGCCGGTGTATATGTAACGCTCTCTGCAGTGCAGCCTTCAGGTCTTTACTCCTCAGGCTGTAGATTAAGGGGTTCAGTAAGGGGGTGATCAGGGTGTAGATCACAGTGACCACTCGATTCAGTGTAAGGAGATTACTTGTGTCAGGAACAAGGTAGATAAAAGTTATTGAAGCATAATACATGAAAACCACAGTCAGATGAGACGTACAGGTGGAGAAAGCTTTACTCTTCCCATCACTGGTTCCGATTCTGAGCACTGCCCTAAATATTCTGACATAGGGGTAGAATGTGATAACAAATGCTGAAGTGCCGGAAACAGACCCTAAAATTAACAGGGTTAGAACATTGATTGTCGGATCAGTACAGGAGATCTGGAACAAATGGGGAAGATCACAAAAGAAATTCTGGATGAGGTTGGGACCACAGAAGGTCAATCTTCTCAAACATATGATATATGTGATGGAGACAAGGAAAGGAGTTGACCAAACCAAAAATGCCATCTTAGCACATGTGCTCCAAGACATGACCTGAGAATAGTGGAGAGGACGGCAGATGGCTACATACCGGTCATAAGACATGGAGGACAATAATAAAACCTCAGATCCTGCAAAATACAAGACACAGAACACTTGTACTATACAATCTGAGAGGGACATGGACCAGTGTTGGGTGATGAGGTGGGAGAGCATGCTAGGGGCAGTGACTGATGAGTAGGACATGTCCAAGAAAGCCAAGTTACCAAGAAAGAAATACATGGGTGTATGAAGATGAGCACAAGTAACAACTAGAAGGATGATGAGGAAGTTGGAGAAGACAGTCATCAGGTAGATGAGGAGGAAGAAGATGGAGAGGACATGGATGGTCTCCTGGTCATCTGATAGACTCATGAGAAGAACGATGGTGATGGATGTTTGGTTCTTCATCTTTCCATCTTGATATTTCCAATGATAAAACTGATGTAGAATTTGGTTCCATAATGCCTAATAATAAAAGATTATGTCGTCCTTTTAAAGCTCATCAGTTCTCAGAGGAAAAGAAGCCTCAGTATCCCCAAACCTCCGCTCCACACATCAAGGAAAAATGTAATAGAGTCTCAGGACATTAATATTCAGATTTTTATTGCTATTTATATGTATATGGAAGAATTTGTGTTTTCATTCCATCCTGTAAAAATACTCAATTTTAGTTAGTGCAGCATCCTGGTTCAACTTCAGGAGTTGAAGCAAAAAGTCTATGGGCTTTACATTTAGCTTCTATTTGTATTTTATTCATCTGGTTTTGCCAAGACATTCTATGTCCCTTCCTGTCCTGTAACCTCTACATCCCGTACCATCACCTCCTCGTCCCATCACCTCCATGTCCCATCCTGTCCCGTCACCTCCATGTCCCATCCGGTACCATCACCTCCTCATTCCATCACCTCCATGTCCCATCTTGTCCCGTAACCTCTACATCCCGTACCGTCACCTCCTCGTCCCATCACCTCCATGTCCCATCCTGTCCCATCACCTCCATGTCCCATCCTGTCCCGTAACCTCCACATCCCGTCCCGTCACCTCCATGTCCCATCCTGTCCCATCACCTCCTCATCCCATCACCTCCATGTCCCATCCTGTCCCGTAACCTCTACATCCTGTCCCGTCACCTTCTAGTCCGTCACCTCCATGTCGCATCCTGTCCCGTCGCATCCATGTATCATCCTGTCCCATATCCTTTACATCCTGTCCCCGTTTGCTGTAATCTTCTTGCAGTAAACTGTATATTAGATTGGCTGCATTTAACAGAAAAATAGGTTTTAAATTTTCAAATGAGCTTGAGGTGCTTGTATTATCGCTAGATTAAAACCTCCGGAACCGGTGTCAGTTTGTATATTGTCTTTCATCACAAGGTTTACATAATATGGTAAAAAAGAAATATTTTTGTTTTGTTTTTCTATAAATTTCAGTGAAGGCCAATTTCATTTGGGGTGGAAAATTTTCTAACAGTGAGTCATGAGCAACATTCAGCTCATCGATAGCAGTCTCTATCATATGTGGCATCAGTAGAAGATTGGATGATAGGAGCAATGGGATGACAGCCAATAGACTGGGATCTGATTGGTGGAAATGGTTGAAAATCAATCAAGGGAGGAGAGGGATAAACAGCTGAAGCTGGAGGAACATTGGAGGAGAAGGTTTAGTAGATAAAGCCTAATGATATGGCGATGTGTCACAGCCAAAACCACTAGATGCTGGACCATGGCTGGGGGTGGTCTTAGTGCTGAGCTGCATGTGACTATCACGAAACCTAAAGGCGTAAATCCGCCACCTGTTTCCTAAATTCGATCCGGTAGAACAATTACATTTAATCTAAGATATTGGCCTTTAGGTGTTCCACAACATAAGGGGAATGGATGGTTGCTCTCCTACCTTGACAGAGCATTAATAGAAGTCATTTTCCTATAAACCGTTGTCTCATGTTTACCTCGTTAATCTTTTTTAATGGGTCTTGAATTTTGAAAGTAAAGCGCAGACAAATACTGTTTTGGTTCAGAGAGGTCACAAAGTCACAGGGATCCTGCTTGGATCTACTCCAGATGTCAAAGATATCAGCAATATACCGTGCCCACATTTCTATGCAGTCTGAACATCCTTGAACTGGATCTCCAAATATGCTTGTTGCTTCCCACCAGCCCATGAGCAGGTCGGTATAAGTGGGATTACATGCCCAACCCATTGCTATGCCCCTGAGCTGGTGGTAGAAATTATTAGCAAACATAAAGAAGTTATGTGTAGGACAAAGTCATAGGGCCTCAACATCAATACTTACTAGGTCGGAATTAGAGTCAATAGTAACATAATCCAATCTTCTGAGTAGACCCAATGTATCTCATGTAAATGATGGTAATGAGAGAACAAATTTTCTAAGAATCTTATTGAGATAAACCACTATATCGGATTGTGGCGCATCGGCGACAGCTTTCACGCAACAGAAATCGGGGGGCGTGGCCGTCGGACAACCTGACGGATTCGGAAAAAACGCTGAATTTAAAAAATGATTTGTGTCGCAAGATCAGCACTTACATGCACCAGGAAGAAGCAGGTGAACTCCGGCGGACCTCGGCACAGCAGCGACTCATGCTGGATATCGGGCGCACGACCTTAATGAATCCCGGCAGACCCGAATCCTCGTCAGACAACGCGCCGCGGGATCGCGACTGGACCAGGTAAGTAAATGTGCCCCAATGATGTGATTCTTCACTAACCAAATTCAAGAAAACATCAATTGGTGAAGCATCTCCCAGGGGAGGCAATTGGACATTCAGTTTTTTTAAGGAGGTTAAAGTATTTGCCTGTTAGCCTATTATCATCCTAAAGGTCAGCTTAAATACCCAATTCTTTACATGTCTTAAAATCCCACCTTCTGTGGAACTTACGCCACTTAAGTTTACAAGCTAACAGATTAAGGTCTAAGTTCTTTAAAAAAACTAAGTAATGATCCCCCTGTGCTGACCCTTTACGTTTATGTTGAAGCTTCCTAGACTCAGCATCGGAGACCTCTGTTACAGCGCAGGATCCTTCAGTTTCCATTTCACGTTTCCGATAGCTCCCAATATTTGCACTATTCTCTTTATAAATCAAGAAGGTCAAAATAAAAGACGGGTCAGGAAAAGAACTGTCAAATTCTGATTACCATTGACCCAAACTCTGAACTGGCCAATCAGAACATCCAGATTTGTTAAAGATACAGGTGCTACTGATACAGACATTATACAAAAAGGTACAATAATGTCCTTCTATCTAACATCATGATTGAACTTCATACTTCATACGACTAATAAAATTAGATCTTTTTTAGATTTTCCCAAAGTCTGCATGCATGTTTTCTGTTCTCCATGAAACCTTATCTTTAACTTGGAGAAATGCAGCAAATAGCCTTGAAACCAATGTCCTAGCAACAGTCACAAGGTTTTAGGAATTCCTCATCATGACGGTGCTTATTCCGTCAGTGATCCAGAGACAGACATAGGACTCACCTGAACGAGACCCATCATAACATCCCTCTAGAAGAGCAGGTATTAGCTTCATTACAGATCATATCTGCTGTACAATGTGATCTTCTTTAGAAATGTAAGAAAAGATTGTTCTGAGCAGAGATCATGTATGGTAGACCCTGAGCAGGAGGCATCTTCATCTCCGTGTAGCGGTGTCTGGATGCAGCCGGTGTATATGTAACGCTCTCTGCAGTGCGGCCTTCAGGTCTTTACTCCTCAGGCTGTAGATTAAGGGGTTCAGTAAGGGGGTGATCAGGGTGTAGATCACAGTGACCACTCGATTCAGTGTAAGGAGATTACTTGTGTCAGGAATAAGGTAGATAAAAGTTATTGATACATAATATATGAGGACCACAGTCAGATGAGACGTACAGGTGGAGAAAGCTTTACTCTTCCCATCACTGGTGCCGATTCTGAGGACTGCCCTAAATATTCTGACATAGGGGTAAAATGTGGCAACAAAAGCTGCACTGCCAATAACAATCGCTAAAACTAATAAGACTAGAAAATTGATCATAGGATCAGTACAAGAGATCTGGAACAAATGGGGCAAATTACAAAAGAAATTCTGGATGAGGTTGGGACCGCAGAAGGTCAATCTTCTCAAACATATCATATATATGATGCAGACAAGGAAAGGAGTTGACCAAACCAAAAATGCCATCTTAGCACATGTGCACCAAGACATGACCTGAGAATAGTGGAGAGGACGGCAGATGGCTACATACCGGTCATAAGACATGGAGGACAATAATAAAACCTCAGATCCTGCTAAATACAAAACAAAGAACACTTGTGCTATACATTCTGTGAGGCAGATGGACCAGTGTTGGGTGATGAGATGGAAGAGCATGCTGGGGGCAGTGACTGATGAGTAGGACATGTCCAAGAAAGCCAAGTTACCAAGAAAGAAATACATGGGTGTATGAAGATGAGCACAAGTAACAACTAGAAGGATGATGAGGAAGTTGGAGAAGACAGTCATCAGGTAAATGAGGAGGAAGAAGAGGAAGAGGACATGGATGGTCTCCTGGTCATCTGATAGACTCATGAGAAGAACGATGGTGATGGATGTTTGATTCTTCATTTTTTCAGCTCCATATTTCCAATCATAAAACTGATGTAGAATTTGGTGGAGTAATGTCTCATAGTAAGAGATAAGGTCGTCCTTTTAAAGCTCATCAGTTCTCAGAGGAAAAGAAGCCTCAGTATCCCCAAACCTCCGCTCCACACATCAAGGAAAAATATAATAGAGTCTCAAGACATTAATATTCAAATTTATATTACTAATTATATTGAAGAATATGTGTTTCCATTCCATCCTGTAAAATACTCAATATAAAGTCTTTTTTTCTTTGCAACATCCCCACATCTCCATGTCCCGTCCTGTCCTGTCACCTCCATGTCCCGTCCCGTCACCTCCATGTCCCATCCTGTCCCATCACCTCCATGTCCCGTCACCTCCATGCCCCATCCTGTCCCATCACCTCCATGTCCCGTCCTGTCCCATCACCCCCATGTCCCATCCTGTCCCATCACCTCCATGTCTCATCCTGTCCCGTCACCTCCATGCCCCATCCTGTCCCATCACCTCCATGTCCTGTCCTGTCCCATCACCTCCATGCCCCATCCTGTCCCATCACCTCCATGTCCTGTCCTGTCCCATCACCTCCATGTCCCATCACCTCCATGCCCCATCCTGTCCCATCACCCCCATGTCCCATCCTGTCCCATCACCTCCATGTCTCATCCTGACCCGTCACCTCCATGTCCCATCCTGTCCCATCACCTCCATGTCCCATCCTGTCCCGTCAACTCCTTTTCCCGTCACCTCCATGTCCCGTCCTATCTCATCACCTCCATGTTCCATCCTGTCCCGTCACCTCCATGACCCATCCTGTCCTGTCAACTCCTTTTCCCGTCACCTCCATGTCCCGTCCTATCCCATCACCTCCATGTTCCATCCTGTCCCGTCACCTCCTTGTCCCCTCCTGTCCCATTACCTGAATGCCCCATCTTGTCCCGTCTCCTCTATGTCCCATCACCTCCATGTCCCATCCTGTCCTGTCACCTCCATGTCCCATCCTGTCCCGTCACCTCCATGTCCCGTCCTATCCCATCACCTCCATGTCCCATCCTGTCCCGTCACCTCCATGTCCCGTCCTGTCCCATCACCTCCATGTCCCGTCCTGTCCCATCACCTCCATGTCCCATCTTGTCCTGTCACCTCCATGTCCTGTCACCTCCATGTCCCGTCCTGTCCCATCACCTCCATGTCCCGTCCTGTCCCATCACCTCCATGTCCCATCTTGTCCTGCCACCTCCATGTCCTGTCACCTCCATGTCCCGTCACCTCCATGTCCAATCCTGTCTCATAGAGTAGGATCTTCGTTGCACACTATATGAAGTCACAGGTGCTCTGGAAAGGGGCCCTTGTAGTATAAGAAAATTACGGATTCCAGTCACACTGTTTATCGTGAAATGTAGAACGATTTATTGAGAATTCCTGGCAAGCTAAAGGTGACGTTTCGGTCTGACAATCGACCTTCTTCAGACTTCTTCAGACATAGTATGGGTGAACAATATTCTTACCATAAAAGTATACCACAGAAAATCATCATCACATGTAGGATTATGCAGATATCATGTATACAACTTAATAAAGATTTTAACACAAAGAAAAGGATCTGATCAACTCCATATGTGTAATGAGCTACAAGGACGTGGAAATCATATATATAAAAACATAGAATACACATTAGTAATAGAGCTTTTGGCTATTCATTATAACACAGTGAGGGATAACCAAAGTCGGAATGTAGTATATTGTGGTGGCCGGAGATAACAGCAGATACCCCTCATGTTCCATAAGTACTATACTTCACATCTGAAAAGAGAAGAGTAGAGAGGCTTACCTGTTTGCATATATAAAAACACTTGTAAGGTTGCTTATAGCAGCGTAAAGCTGAATGGCGGATGTAGGCGCATGTGGAGATAGCGCTGGAGTATGGCGGGTGGTGTTGGTGTTGAATGGTGGAGACATTACGCCCCCCATTACGCCCCGGAAGAAGCAGTGTCGGCGAAACCCAGGGTCGGGCGGTCGTGTGAGGCTGGTGTCCTTTCTATAGATATGCGCATTTTTACTAAACGTTTGTGAGTAGTATTTAATTTTATTAAAACATTTTATGAAGGCATTCTACACGATTGGAGTGCGTGTTTCTTCTAGTGGTCCGCTGTGGTCAACGGTGGTAACAATAGGAGGAACGAAAACTGCATCCACGTGGGTCTGAACAGGGGGCTACTCTTATCTGGAGAGTCTGTGGATTTGTGCTGTGAGCAGAACGGAGGACAAACGAGAACAATTATTGTGAACGTTTGGAGTGAAAACCTCTGTGAACGGCTGGAGCTCCGGTCAGATAAGAAATCTATAAATTTTTATTTCTATCTCTTTATATTTTAACATTGGGACTTCTGGATCAGTCCTGGACCGTTGTTTTAGCTCCGAGAGGGTTAAAGTTAAGAGTGCAGCACTACACCCAAAGAGTTGACATTACTGGGGTAACTGTGCCGGGTCCATTACTGGGGGTAACTGTGCGGGGCTCATTACTGGGGGTAACTGTGCGGGGCCCATTACGGGGGGTAACTGTGCGGGGCCCATTACGGGGAGTAACTGTACGGGGCACATTACTGGGGGTAACTGTGTGGGGCACATTACTGGGGTAACTGTGTGGGGCACATCACTGAGGGTAACAGTGTGTGGCACATCACTGGGGGCCTTAAAGTATTTGGGGGAGATTGTTAGGGGCGGCAGCAGGATAACACTGCCAGGGAACCAATATGTCAGGACACTGAAGAACGTAAGCCGTGGTGATGCCTAATGGAGAAGATGGAGGACGCGTCACCTGCAGGCACTGGATGGGATCAGTAGGGATTTCTCCTGTGTCTGTAGCTGTGTAGCCCCCTCAGTAAAGTTATTATTAGCACAACTACATGTGAGGGGCTTATGTACAGGAGCGACTAATACTGTAAGTGCCACTAATTTGCATTGGGTCCCGGATCTTTTACCACCCTAGAAACCCCCCTGGTTCAAGAAGTGAATCTTATATTCACTATGATTGAATGTAAAGCTCAAATTGCTTTAATTGTTATTCATATAAACTTTAAATTCTTCCCACTGCTCCACACTATATCTGCAACATGTTCTGCTTGTACGCAGTGTGGTCGCCCCACCGGATACATAAGGAGGATCTCGATGTATCCGGTGGCACAGGAGGGGCTCACGAGCGGCAAAATATGATAAACCTCCCCCATTGATTATGTGCAGTACATCTAGACCAAGGCTCCCTTGAGCTCCACTTACAAAAGCTGAGCCTTATCTATATTACAAGCATCATCTTCCCATTCAGTCCTACCAAGATGGAGAGACTCCTTCCCGGTGGTACATATGCAGCTCTACTAGTGATGCCCTACCGCTGTATAGGTGTCGTGACAATTTATACTGAAACACCCCAGGGGAGGATTTTATGCAAAGTCAATAATGAGAAAAATGAGAAGTGCACAAAGTCAGAATCATGCCACGAGGGGTAAAGGGGGGGCAGGGTTGGGGCATATGGTGAAATGCACACAGAGGCATTGCCAAACACAGATTGGTCAACAGACCAAACCCCCAGTCAATGATGGGAGGATGGAATTGGTCAGGGCATATAACCACAGAGTCATTTTTATTCTATGTGATCCCATGCTTCATAATATTAGAGTCACCCAATTTTATTCTGGGTTGTTATGGTCTCCAGTTATAAGTGTTGTACCAAGAGGCTCAGTCCTGGATCTGGACATGTTTAGTTGTGGGGAGGTGCGGCGCAGGGCGTAGGGGGTTAGCTGCCAGGTTTGTACATTGTCATTTGTCCCAAGTTTTTACATAAAATGGAAAAAAGTTATATTTTAGCTTTGCTTTTCTATAAATTTCAGTGAAGGCCAATTTCATTTGGGGTGGAACATTTTCTATCATTCAATGAGTCATGAGCAACATCCAGCTCATCGATAGCGCTAAACCACTATATTTTCCACCAGACTCAACACCAGAGACTATTGGTGTGCCTTTCAGTGGTTTTGTACCTTTATTGATCTTTGGTAGCGAGTGAAATATTTCTACTCTTGGATGTTTGGGCAATACAAATTTCTATTCACCTTCACAAATAAGTCTGTGGCTCATAGTCTTGTAAAAAAATAAAAATTTCTACTCCAGATACAACTTTTTAAGTGGGTGAAATGTAAGGAGTGTGTAGGCGTCCCTGTCCTTTAGAGGGTCAACACACATCTGATTCTAATCAAGGTAATTCTTAACATCCACCCCCTTTAATTATGATAGTTTTATTCTTCTCAAGAGTGTTATGAGCCTCCAACTCATGTTTATTGAGATCGTGTGGTGCCTGTGGTGAACATTATTGGGGCTCATTTACTAAGGGTCCGTGGACCGCATTTTCGTCGGGCTTCCCGACAATTTCCGTTTCCCCCGCATTTAACAGGGGATTTTGGTGCACGCAATTGGATTTTGGCACATCGGCGCCAGCTTTCACGCGACGCAAATCAGGGGGCGGGCTGTTGGACAACCGGACGGATTCGGACTACGTGTGGGATTTAATACACTCACTTACAAGTACCGGGAAGAAGAAGGTGAACTCTGGTGGACCTGAACGGGGAAGCGACGAATGCAGGAACTCGGGCGGACGAGCTTTGTGAATCTTGCCAGACTTCATCTTCATCGCACCGTCCGAATTGGGGATCGCGACAGGACCAGGTAAGTAAATTTTCCCCAATGATGTAATTCTTCACTAACCAAATTAAGCTAAAATGCCTTATTCTTATAAAAGATCCCGCCTTCTGTGGAACTTACACCACTTAAGTTTACAAACAAACAGATTAAGGTCTAAGTTCTTTAAAAAATGCTCCCCCTGTGCTGACCCTTTACCTTTATCCTGTACCTTCCTAGACTCAGCATCGGAGACCTCTGTTTCAGTGGAGGAGCCTTCCGTTTCCATTTCACCTTTCCGATAGCTCCCAATATTTGCACTATTCTCTTTATAAATCAAGAAGGTCAAAATCAAAGACGGGTCAGGAAAAGAACTGTCAAATTCTGATTACCATTGACCCAAACTCTGAACTGGCCAATCAGAACATCCAGATTGGTTAAAGATACAGGTGTTGCTGAAACACACATTATACAAAATAGTAGAATAATATCCTTTAATATAACATCATAATGGAACATCATGCTTTACGACTTTTAGGAAATTGCATTATTTAGATTTTCCCAAAGTCTATATGTATGTTTTCTATTCTCCATAAAACCTTATCTTTATCTTTGGAGAAATGAAGCAAAGAACCTGAAAACCAATGTCCTAGGATCAACCAGAAGGTTTTAGGAATTCCTCATCATGATGGCGCTGATTCCATCTGTGATCCAGAGACAGACATAGGACCCACCCGACCGAGACCCATCATAACATCCTCTATAACAGCAGGTAGTAGCTTCATTACAGATCATATCTGCTGTACAATGTGATCTTATTTAGGAATGTAAGAAAAGATTGTCCGGTGCCCAGACCATCTGTGATAGACCCTGAGCAGGAGGCATCTTCATCTCCTTGTAGTGATGTCTGGATGCAGCCGGTGTATGTGTAACGCTCTCTGCAGTGCGGCCTTCAGGTCTTTACTCCTCAGGCTGTAGATTAAGGGGTTCAGTAAGGGGGTGATCAGGGTGTAGATCACAGTGACCACTCGATTCAGTGTAAGGAGATTACTTGTGTCAGGAACAAAGTAGATAAAAGTTACTGACGCATAATATAGGGTGACCACAGTCAGATGAGACGTACAGGTGGAGAAAGCTTTACTCTTCCCATCACTGGTGCCGATTCTGAGCACTGCCCTAAATATTCTGACATAGGGGTAAAATGTGGCTACAAAGGCTACAATACCAACAGCACCCCCTACAATTATGAGGATTTGAACATTGATTGTAGGATCAGTACAGGAGATCTGGAACAAATGGGGCAAATCACAAAAAAAATTCTGGATGAGGTTGGGACCACAGAAGGTCAACCTGCTTAAACATAAGGTAAATATTATGGGGTTGAGGAGAGCAAACGACCAAACTAAAGATATAATTTTAGTGCATGTTTCCCAAGACATGACCTGAGAATAGTGGAGAGGACGGCAGATGGCTACATACCGGTCATAGGACATGGAGGACAACAGAAAGATTTCCGACGTTGCAAAATACATAAGAAAGAACATTTGTCCTATACATTCTGAGAGGGAGATGGACCAGTGGTGGGTGCTAAGGTGGGAGAGCAATCTGGGCGCAGTGACTGATGAGTAGGACATGTCCAAGAAAGCCAAGTTACCAAGAAGGAAATACATGGGTGTATGAAGATGAGCACAAGTAACAACTAGAAGGATGATGAGGAAGTTGGGAAAGACAGTCATCAGGTAGATGAGGAGGAAGAAGATGATGAGGACCTGGATGGTCTCCTGGTCATCTGATAGACTCATGAGAAGAACGCTGGTGATGGATGTTTGGTTCCTTATCATTGTGGTGTTAGAAATTCTCATTATACAATTAAAGAAACATTTTGAAACTTTGATTAGCTGGATGTCGGAGGATTCTTACTTCAATTGAATAATCTTGATACTGACAGACAATGAAGCCCTTTTAAAGGCACCATTTATCCCAAGAGAAGAAGCCACATTATCCTCAAACCTCTGCTCTGCACATCCAGGAATAATGTAATAAGGGCCAAGGAGATTAATCATCAACATGGTTGTTATTGTTGGGTTTTTTGCAACTCTTGTAGATTCTCATTAAAATGTTCCTTAGGTAATGCCTTAAATTTCCATATTGGAGAGAGCCAGGGAGAGCTTGCTACTCATCATAGGGTCAGTCAGCTGGACTCGAACTTTGGGAAAACCACCTATTTCCATTGTGTATAGAAGAGGCACTTAATGTTAGGAAATGGTGGAAATCTGAAATAATTGCCCTTATAAGGGCACTGTGAATAATTGCATGTGTGCAGGGATATTCTTACTGATTATAGAGCAATCTGCAGCAATACTTCCAAAGACCAGACCTGATTATTAGCATTTACTGCATCATCTAGTACAGGGGTAGGGAACCTATGGCTCGGGAGCCAGATATGGCTCTTTTGTTGGCTGCATCCGGCTCTCACACAGATCTATAATAAATAGTGATGGCTGCTGTGTGTCTGAGACTGATCACTGGACACAGGCAGCGATGTTGCCACTGCCTCCGTTCTTTATATGACCCAGGCGCCATCACCGCCATCGTCTAAGCCTGGGTCAAAGAGAAGAGCGTGATAAGTAGCTGGCTGCTGGGAGCGCAGGTAGGTGAATATTCTTTTTTTGTTTTTGCTGTGACTACCTACTTGGGGTCATGTGCTGTGGCTACCTATCTACTGGGAGTATGTGCTGTGGCTACCTATATACTGGGGGCATGTGCTGTGGCTAACTATCTACTTGGGGTCAAGTGCTGTGGCTACCTATATACTGGGGGACATGTGCTATGGCTACCTTTCTGGGGATACCTATATACTGGGGGACATGTGCTATGGCTACCTTTCTGGGGATACCTATATACTGGGGGCATGTGCTGTGGCTAACTATCTACTTGGGGTCAAGTGCTGTGGCTACCTATATATTGGGGGACATGTGCTATGGCTACCTTTCTGGTAGCCGCCGGTCTTTATAGGAACCGAGGAAGTGGGCAGTGCCAATCAGCGGCGCACTGGCCAGCTGGGACAGGAGCCGGAAAGTGGTGGGTTGAGTAAGCTTGGTAAGGGGTGCTGCCACGGAGAGGGGCACGGGTATGCCTGCGATCCGAGACCTAGATCGCAGGGGCACCCGTGACACTGGGACTACCTATCTACTTGGGGGCATGTGCTGTGGCTACCTATCTACTTGGGGCATGTGCATATGGTACAGCTCTTACGGAATAACATTTTAAAATATGTGCCGTTCATGGCTCTCTCAGCCAAAAAGATTCCTGACCCCTGATCTAGTAGGATCTGTAAATATCAAAGTTATGATGTTTGTAAAAAGCGCATATCAGGATTAGTGGTAGTGGATCCGCTGTACCACCATGGACGATGATGTAAGCCAACAGCTGGAGTCTAAGTGTTATCCGGTCTTCACCAGAGCCTGCCGCAAAGCAGGCGAAGTAGAGGTCGCGGTGGCAGCCAAGGCGAAGTACAGGATCATCAGGCAAACTCGTGGTCAGGGACGGACAGGAGGTTGAGACAGGCAGCACAGGATTGGAGTCAGGTACATAGCAGAAGGTCAGGACAGGCAGCACAGGATCAGAGTCAAAAACGGAACCGGGTCACAGCGGGGATTCAGGAACACAGTAAATCGCATGGAACAGCTTTCTCTGAGGCACTAGGCACAAAGATCCGGCGGGGAACGTAGGTGTCGGGGGCACCCATGACAGCGCACACCTTTACGTTAATCAGAAAAGTGTTTTTGTCACAGAATACCGCACATTGATACATTCATTTAGAAAGCAGGGATTAAGGGACAAGGATGTGGGTGTGCCGCTGCCGGTGGTGATGATGGAACTGGTGCTGCAGGTGGAGGACGTGTGCTGTCTTATATTAAGAATTAACGCGTCAACATGTCCAAGGAAAGTGTAATGGACCATGCTTTTAGCATCTGTAATGTCCTCCGTAACCACCGTTGTCCTCTAAGACGCAATGAGTAAAAATAAGCCGGGGTTATGGGATCTTCAAATTCAAAAGTTTTTCGATTCCGTCTCGAATATCATTGTCTAAACACCAGGAGCGCCGCTAACCCCAGAGGGCGGAAGGGTTTGTGGTTCTCCTATTTCTTCTTTTACCATTGTGAGAATAACTGGATCTGAACACCCAGAGCACCTATAAATGGAGCCAGCCATTCAAATCACCCCACCCAAAATATATACATCATAAAAAATACTATGATTAACCCCTTCGTGTCTGTCATTATTATCTGAATGTCCAGATCAATTTTAGAAGTTCTGTTCTTTAAGTGATGATATCTCCAGGAAAAGCTTTGCCTATCTAAACTATCTTTACTTTTTCATGACATGTGAGACTTGATAGGATAGTTTTAATATTACATATTTTTTTCTTTATGAAATTAGCCGATAAATGACCACAAATATGCAAAAATAAGCTTATTTGTCTTTTTTCTGATTAAAGTTTTTATTAAGAAGTAGTAAAACCGAATAAACTTTTACCAAAATATATTATGATAGATCCTTCACAGTACCGGAGATATGGGGGCAGATTTATCAAGCTGTTTAAAAGTTATAATGTTCTTAGTTGCCCATGGCAACCAATCACAGCTGCCTTCTAAAATATTCATGAACACTGGTAAAATGAAAGCTAAGCTGTAATTGGTTGCTTGGGCAACTAAGAACATTCTGACTTTAAGACAGCTTGATAAATCTGCCCCATCCAGTCTTAAAGTTACAATCATAATTCTTGAAAATTGAAAGCTCTAAAAATCTAAATAAAAAATCGAAAGGGGTGCTGAGGCGGAGGAGATGAGGTGCTGAGGCGGAGGAGATGACGTGCTGACGCAATGTAGGCACGCAAGCGAGGCCGGCCGAGGTGGAGGGAGACGCTCAGTGACGCGGGGAATAGCCGGGAGAGACGCGAGAAAGGTCCGGACAAAGTTATACACTAGCCCGGCCGAACAGCTAGGGCTGAGGTACCGGCCGGCAGACATCAGGCTGCAGCAAGCATCAGACAGCGGCACACTGTAGACGGCGACATAAAGTTTGTCGCAAAGGAACATCAGAGAGAGCCGCGGGTCTCGATCGCTGCGAAGCTCGGGACGGGGTCCCATACACTAGCGCTAGTGGGACCAGGAGAACCTGTGATCCGGGTTGCCGACTGGAGAATCTGCAAAAGAGCTACACTAGGTATTGTTAGCACACGGAGCCTACTGGAAGGAGTAGCTAGAGGTCAACTATACCCACTAAAACAGAGAACATTCATTATAAGTACTGTCGTCCTGGAGCAGTGTGAGATCGATGGGTGTCTGGAGGCTGGTAAGAGCTGTGAACAGCTAAATTGCAATTATAACAAATATTAACCTACTGACTATGTGAGTTGTTCAAAAACTTATATTACTAACCAACCATTAACTGGATTGACATAATTGTTATTGAAGCTTCAGTTGCCGGGCCTGGCAACAGGGCACAAATCGTATTGGTCATTGTGGAAGCTGGTAAATACTGTATTCAGTTAAATTGTTATTAAAGCTTCAGCTATCTGGTTTGGTTAAGAGCGCACTGGTTATTGTGGAAGTTGGTAGGAGCTGTGAATAGCCAAACTCCAATTATAACATACCCCAACCAACTGTTTATGCAAGTTGATCCAAAACCTATATTACTAACCATCCACTGACTGGTTAACTTTTTTACCCTACTTGCAATACCTATATGATATAATAGGAAAAGGATTGAGATCTGGGATGCCAGAAATGGTATTGTAATCGCTATTAAAGCTTCAGTTATCTGGTGGGCAACAGCGCATAAAGCACACTGGTTATTGTGGATATATATTAAAACCAGAAAGTGTCAAATCAACCCTTGTGTGAAAGAACACCTTCTATAAAGGTGATGGGTCCAAGACGCAAGCCTGAGAAATCAAAAGCAGGCACTTCATTTTTCTCACCAAGGAACGAAAAGCAACAGTTGGAAATGAATACGAGTAAAAAAATGAGAAACACTGATTCCCAGACCCGAAGAGAGTCCCTTGATGAGCCTAAAGATCACCTAGGTGACGAAAGCACAATGTTAAATACCTCAATCACAGCACAGTCCACACCATCTCACAATGAAGGGATGACCGAAGAAGTCATGGAAAAAATGTTAAATAAACATCATTTAAAAATTCAATCGGAATTTAGATCTCTATCACAGGAAATAAAACAAGAGATCTCTTCACTCGGGGAACGTACAGCCAACTTGGAAGATGCGGTAACTGAAATAACCGAGACATGCAATACATTAATAGGTGCAGTAGCAGCTTGCAGAGAAACTATACAGAAACTACAAGAAAAAAAAATTATGGAGCTTGAAGACCGCTCACGGCGAAACAACATAAGAATCCGCGGTATCCAAGAGTCCGTAACAGATGCGGACCTACTGAATTTTATATGGGACTTTATGTCTTCTCTACTTCCGGAAGCCGCTGACTCAGACCTTAAAATTGATAGAGCCCATAGATTACGGAAACCGGCAACCGCTCCGCCGACAGCCCCAAGAGACGGAATTGTAAGGATTCATTATTTTCACATTAAAGAAGAAATTATGAAGATAAGCAGGCAAAGAGATCAACGTACGGAGAGAGTTAAGGAGCTAGTAGTCTTTAATGACATTTCGCCAGCAACATTAAATAAAAGAAGAGAATTCGGAAAAGCTACCACCATCCTGCAAGAAAAAAATATACGTTATACTTGGGGTTTCCCCTTATCACTTATCTTCATAAAAGAAGATCAGAAGTACATTTGTAATAGTGTAAAAAAAGCGGAAGACCTAATGATAAGATGGGGTTGGATGCAGGAACCGGACCGGTCAAAAAAAAGATTTCGATATTCCAGAAAAAATTAAAGCGGACTGGAGACTGGTCCAAAAGACCACAACTTGACTGACCCTAAAGCTACAAAAAAATATACACTAGAAATGCAAGGACTATTATGTGATAAAAGATAACTGACTTGTATCTGTTTATAGAAGGTCTTGATACAAAATCATATTGCTGAGTTTAATTTGGTGGAGAATCACATTATGGTAATAGAACCATGGTGTGACCTCCCATGTGCAGGATGTAAAAAAAAAAAAAAAAAGGGAAATAAATGAAAGACCCCATAGAAATCTCTCATTAGGCTGTATAGCAAAAAAGTCAAATTCCACTCATGCCCCTCCACCAAAACCGCCTAGCGAACATTCGCTGGCGCTCAATGAAAATCCGAAGAAATTTCCTTTGGACTCTCATCTCCTCTTTTAGCCCCACCTCTACCGGCCGAAACAACACTAGGCCGAAACAGTATGAGTACAACCTTAGATATATTGTGCAGTTGATATTTCCAGGTAACATTAAACCTAAGGTTCCCCTAAATAGCCTGCTTTTTCTGACCCTGTGCCCATTAAAGATTTATAAAGACAGCCCTTCCCCCATAATTTTTTATATCAAAGAGTTGTTACAGGTTATTCGGGAAGGTGTAGAAATATGTCTTGAGTGCCCCTCTCTCTGGTCTCCTGATGGGAAAACATCTCCCTTGAAATGGTATATCTGGAAGTACTAAGCTTAAAGGGGTATTCCAGGAATCAGCATAATTCATATACAAATGGGTCCTTAAAATATAAGCTAATGTGTAATTAGTTGTTATTAAAAATTTTGCTCCCCTTAGCAGAAAATGCTGGTGACATAGACTGTAATGAAGAATTAAAATGCTACTGGCCCTTTAATCAGTCCGTAGATTTCCTCCGCGCGGTCTGTTGCAGAACAGAAGATGGCTGCTGGTCACATGTCCACATCACATGTCCTGCACCTGCCTGGGCAGGGTCATGTGATCATCACTATGTTTGGCTGTAGTTGGTTGGTTGCAGTGCATCCAGTATGATCAGGGTTGTGGTGATGGCAGTTACACATCATTACTATGGGAACAGAGCAAGAAAGTCTGTTATATCATCACTGGGAGCAGAGCATGAGAGGTAGGAGGAGTTACTGAGAACTAAAGGATCATGGAACTTGTAGTTTCCAGTGGCGGCCATCTTAGTGATAACTCCACCTACTTTAGAGAGGCCATAAATTTTGTAAATCAGAAAATCAAACTACTGAAGCTCCATTTTGTGGCTATTGACGTTGAGTATTGTTATATTCATTTATTTATATCATCATGGGTTTTTGTGTCAGAAGTTCATATTCCCGGAATACCCTTTTAAACGTGCGGGGCTTAAATTCCCCAGTGAAAAGATTCTCGGTTTGGAGAAATGTAAAGTTATATTCTCCTGATATAGTTATGTTACAGGAAACGCATCTGCTGGGAAAAGACAACCACAGATTTAGTGATAAGTCCTATACACGTATATATTTCGCTTCAGATAGACAAAAGAAAAAAGCGGGTGTAGCAATTGCAATTAAAAACACGCTCCCAGTTACGCAAATTGAGGTCGAACAAGACATTCACGGCAGATATGTTTTGCTCCGCTGTCTTATATATAACCAGGCTTTTAGTATCATAAATATATACGCTCCCAACCAAGGCCAAGTAAAATACAGTAGGAATGCCTTCAGTAAGTTTATTAGCAGTCATACTAGAAATATTATCATTGGTGGCGATTTTAATGCAGTTGTTAACCGTTGTCTAGACACCACATCTGTAACACTGAGTCTTGAGAAAAAACCCTGTATTGGAGAAATCATACAAGAATATGATTTACACGACGTATGGAGATACGAACACGGTGAGAAAAAAGATTATACGTTTTTCTCTAAACCACACTCAAGTTACTCGAGGATAGATTTCTTCCTAGTAAGCAGAGGCCTGGTCAATAAGACAGTGGACGTAAAAATTCTCCCAATGACCCTTTCTGACCATGCACCTGTCAAAATCAAAATCTCAGTTGAAGGGACTTCAGTACTAGGTATGACTTGGAGGGTAAATTTTTCAGTCCTAAAACAGTTAAAAAAAAATTACCTTATATACTCGAGTATAAGCCTAGTTTTTCAGCACAAAATTTGTGCTCAAAAACCCTAACTCGGCTTATACTCGAGTCAACTAAAAACATAAAGACAAAACTCACCTGTCTGACGTCACCCATAGGTCCTCTTCTGTCTGAGACAGTCTGAGACAGAAGAGGACCTATGGGGGACGTCGGAAAGATGAGTACAGTGTTATTTTTTTTTCTTCTACAGGGGCTGGGCAGGCTGTATGCTACAGGGGTTGGGTAGGCTGTATGCTATAGGGGCTGGCAGACTATATACTGGGAGGCTGTAACCAATGCATGTCCCACCCTCGGCTTATACTCGAGTCAATAGGTTTTCCCAGTTTTTTGTGTTGAAATTAGGGGTCTCGGCTTATACTTGGGTCGGCTTATACTCGAGTATATACGGTAACAGAAGAGTTGAAGGATTTTTTTAAAATCAAACTCTGTAGACTGTCAATCCCCAACCAAATTGTGGTGTGCTCATAAAGCATATTTTAGAGGCTACTTAAAAATGCTAAAGACCCACATGCGGAAAGATGAAAATAAAAAGCGTAACGAGTTACTAAACCGCATCAATTTATTAGAGGAATGGCATAAATTAAAACCAGATAAAGATATAGAAGACATAATCTAAGGGAACACATAAAAATGTTGTCACTAAAAGAATATAGGGAGGCATTAAGGAGAGAAAAACTTAATAAATTTGAATTAAGCTGTAATAGAACAAAAGACCTCTCAAAAAAGCTTAAAAAGGGAATAATAACCAAAAAAACAGAAAAGATCTTCGATCACGGTGGTAAAATTACATACGATCCACAAAAAATAATAGCAACTTTCCGCACCTTCTATTCTAGGTTATATAACTTAGAGGAACAAGGTGAGGTGACAAAACCAGATATCCAGCTTATCAATTCAGTTTTGGACTCACTAACTCTCCCAAGGTTAAGCCCAGAACAATCGGAGACCCTGGGAGGAGATTTTACGTTAAATGAGGTCGTGATAAATAAACTAAAAAAATGTAAAGCCCCGGGCCCAGATGGGTTAACAAATGAATATTATATATAATTCAGTAATGTCCTGGCCAAATATCTGGTTAATATGTTTAATGAGATTAAACGGGGAAATAGCATACCGGAAGAAATGTTAACAGCAAAAATCATAACAATTCCCAAACCAGACAAGGATGATTCTAGAGTACAGAATTATAGACCGATTTCACTTCTTAATAGTGACATCAAAATATACTCTGCAATTTTAGCTATGAGATTAGCAAAAGTTATTCCAAGTATAGTTTCAAAAGACCAAGTAGGATTCATGCCAAGAGGTCAGACTCGAGACGCTACTCGCACAGTAATTGATCTAATCCAAGTGATAGAAACCAAGGAGGCCCCATGTGCACTGCTGTCCATTGACGCCGAAAAAGCGTTCGACGGAGTGCACTGGGGCTTCCTGGAAATAACACTGGCAAAATTTGGTTTTCCAACAAATTTCATTGGTATGATAAAGTCCATGTATAGTTGCCCGGTGGCCTTTATAAGCAGCCTGGGGTTTTGCTCAGAGAAATGTAAGATTACTAATGGTGTCCGTCAAGGATGCCCGCTATCTCCCTTGTTATTTAATATATTTATAGAACCCCTGGCACAGGCTGTGAGAATAAATAAAGACATCAGAGGGGTAAATATCAAGGGAGATAAGTATATAATGGGCTTATACGCCGACGACATACCGTATATACTCGAGTATAAGCCGACCCGAGTATAAGCCGAGACCCCTAATTTCAACACAAAAAACTGGGAAAACCTATTGACTCGAGTATAAGCCGAGGGTGGGAAATGCATTGGTTACAGCCTCCCAGTATATAGTCTGCCAGCCCCTGTAGCATACAGCCTGCCCAGCCCCTGTAGCATACAGCCTGCCCAGCCCCTGTAGCATACAGCCTGCCCAGCCCCTGTAGTAGGAAAAAAAATAACATCTTTCCGACGTCCCCCATAGGTCCTCTTCTGTCTCAGACAGAAGAGGACCTATGGGTGACATCAGAAAGGTGAGTTTTGTCTTTATGTTTTTAGTTGACTCGAGTATAAGCCGAGTTAGGGTTTTTGAGCACATATTTTGTGCTGAAAAACTAGGCTTATACTCGAGTATATAAGGTAATTATCTCATGTGAGGAGCCAACCGCTTCCCTGGCCGCCTTTAAAAAGGTAGTTAATTTATATTCCCTCGTATCAGACTATAAAATTACTGAAAGCAAAAGCAAACTGTTATTAACCCCATAGCGCAATAAGACGTACCCTTACGTCTTACTGCGCATGGGGGAGTATGAAGAGGGCTCACGGGCTGAGCCCTCTTCATACTCACCGGGCATTTGCTTCATAATGAAGCAAATGCCCGTCGCTAACACCCGCGATCGGTGCTTGCACCGATCGCGGGTGTTAACCCTTTGATCGCCGCCGGCAAAGCTGCCGGCGGCATTAAAGAGCCAGCGGCGCGTGGGCGCCGCCATCTTGGCTCCGATCGTCACTCCCCGTGACGTCACCGGGGAGCGGCGATCCGTTGCCATGACAGCCTCGGATCACACAATGATCCGAGGCTATCATGTTTTAGGCCATCTATTACAATGTGCGATCTGCACATTGTAATAGATGGTATGCAAAATCCCCATATACTGCCATACTGTAGTATGGCAGTATATGGTAGGATCAATCAGACAACCTAGGGTTAAAGTACCCTAGGGAGTCTGAAAAATAGTGAAAAAAATAAATAAAAAAAAGTAAAAAAAAAAAAATTATATTAAAAAAACATAAAAATTCAAATCACCCCCCTTTCCCTAGAACTGATATAAATATAAATAAACCGTAAAAATCATAAACACATTAGGTATCGCCGCGTCCGAAAATGCCCGATCTATCAAAATATAATAACCGTTTTTCACTGCGTTTAACCCCGTAGTGGAAAATAGCGCCCGAAGTCGCAAATGGCATTTTTTTGCCATTTTGAAAAATAGAAAAAATTCTATAAAAAGTGATCAAAAGGTCGCACAGTCCTAAAAATAGAAGCATTGAAAACGTCATCAGAAGTCGCAAAAAATGACACCACTCACAGCTCCATACACCGAAGTATGAAAAAGTTATTAGCGCAAGAACACGGTAAAATGAAGAATTTTTTTTCTGTACAGGAGGTTTTAATTTTTGTAAATGTATGAAAACATTATAAAACCTATACAAATTTGGTATCCCCGTGATCGTATTGACCTAATGAATGAAATAGACCTGTCATTTGGGGCGCACAGTGTAAGCTGTAAAAACAAAGCCCACAAGAAATGGTGCAAATGTGTTTTTTCATCATTTTCACTGCATTTAGAATTTTTTTCCCGCTTCCCAGTACACGGCATGGAATATTTAATACCATCACTACGAAATGCAATTTGTTACGCAGAAAATAAGCCATCACATAGCTCTGTACACGGAAAAATAAAAAAGTTATAGATTTTTGAAGGTGGGGAGTGAAAAATAAAAACGCAAAAACGAAAAAGGGCCTGGTCCTTAAGGGGTTAATAAACGGCACCACGGTGTTAGAAAAAAAAATTAAAGAAAACTTCCCATATCTATGGTCCCCAGAAGGTTTTCAGTACCTGGGGATACAGTTGGCTGGCTCCCTTAAAGAAATTATTAGGAAAAACTTGACGGAATTAAATAAAAAGATAACCAATATAATTAAATATCGGACAAAATGCCGCCTAACTTGGTTAAACAAAATCGCCGCGGTAAAAAGGAATATCTTGCCAACGGTCCTATACTATATGAGATGTATCCCCTTAAGATTCCCGAAAGAAGACATAAACAAGATTCAAAAATATATTGATACATATGGAAGGGTAAACCTCCACGGCTGCCTAAAAAAACTTGACATGCCCCGAAAAGCTTAGGTGGAGTAGGACACCCAAACCTATTAAGATTCCAAGAAGCCACCTTGATGGAACCAATAAAAAGCCTATGGCAAAATGCAGAGAGGGAAAAATGGACGACTATAGAGAAAACATTTGCTAAACAGACATCACTGAAAGATCTAATTGTAGCCGATTGGCTTGGCTATAATACGGCAGGGCGGATGCTTGTCAGTACCAAAGCAATGTTGGCACAATTATCACTCTAGCCGGTTGGATATATATCTGGCTCGGCAGGAAGTTGACATGGACGCTCTCAGCCTGTGTCTTATAGACTTCCCAGCAGGAAAATGGAAAGCTGCAGGCATTTCTTCCTTGGCCGATCTTTTTCAAGGTGATAGAATCATGTCTTTTGAGGATGTCTGCAACACTCATAGCATCCCCAAGGGGGAATTCCTTAATTATAAGAAAATGATGTCATTTTTGCAACGAACACCAAGGAAATGGTACACTAACAATGTAGGTAGGACACCTTTTATAACATTTTTGGAGTGTAAAAACAAATGGAAAGGCGGCATCTCAATCGCATACGGGGATTTGAACTCCCCCAGTTCTGCAAGTACGAAATTAACATATATGCAAAAATGGGAATCAGAACTGGGGAAGACGTTTTCACTGAGTGACTGGCTCTCATCATTTAAAAGAGCTCAAAACAGTTTGGTTTGCCTAAACCATAGCGAATGTTACCTCAAAGTTTTTCTGAGATGGCACTTAGCACCCAATAGATTAGCAAACATATACAGTAATGCTTCAAATGAATCTTGGAGAGGGTGCGGGGAGCAAGCAAACCTCCTCCATCTTTGGTGGCACTGCCCGATTGTTATGGATTTCTGGGCACAAATTATTGGTCTGTTTCAGAGACGGTGTAAGACTAATCTTTCCGCCTCCCCTGAGATTTTTCTTCTCAATATTACAAAGAAAAATATGTCCCTGGCTAGTCACGTCATAGGTATTCTTCTTAGGCTATGCTCTATAGCCAGGCTAGAGATTCAAAATAATTGGAAAACAAATCGTCCACCAGAGATAGAAAGAGTAATTTTGGGGATGAATAAGCTAAAAAACTATGAATTATTCATGTATGACGGGGGAGTCATTAGCAAAAAATATTTCTTTTCGGGGTGGGATATATGGACATGAACACAGAGAGTTTAAGTCAAAGATAAAAATGGATACCGTACTTATAAAAGAATAGGATGTAAGAACAAAAACTAGAGGTGAAACGTGGGACAGGAGAGATAAGGGCACAATATAAATAAAGGAAGATTATAGCATCTGCATCTATTTAGTTAGGCAATTGTAAATTCTTTTTTTTCTGTGTGTAGATTGATTGTCGTCTCATACAATGGATTGAAAAATTGTTATTCTTTTTCTTATTGTATTCATGGTTAAAATAAAAAAATTATAAAAAAAAAATAAAAAAAATAAAAAATAAAATAAAAAAATCTAAAGTACTGTATATACTCGAGTATAAGCCGACCCGAGTATAAGCCGAGGCCCCTAATTTTACCACAAAATACTGGGAAAACCTATTGACTCGAGTATAAGCCAAGGGTGGGAAATGCATTGGTCACAGCCTCCCCAGTATATAGCCAGCCAGCCCCTGCCCCAGTGTATATAGCCAGCCAGCCCCTGCCCCAGTGTATATAGCCAGCCAGCCCCTGCCCCAGTGTATATAGCCAGCCAGCCCCTGCCCCAGTGTATATAGCCTGCCAGACCCTGCCCCAGTGTATATAGCCTGCCAGACCCTGCCCCAGAGTATATAGCCTGCCAGACCCTGCCCCAGTGTATATAGCCTGCCAGCCCCTGCCCCAGTGTATATAGCCTGCCAGACCCTGCCCCAGTGTATATAGCCTGCCAGACCCTGCTCCAGTGTATATAGCCTGCCAGACCCTGCCCCAGTGTATATAGCCTGCCAGACCCTGCCCTAGTGTATATAGCCTGCCAGACCCTGCCCCAGTGTATATAGCCTGCCAGACCCTGCCCTAGTGTATATAGCCTGACGCCGCTGCCGGACAGATCACACAGAAGATATACAGGGGTCGCCGGAAAGGTGAGTTTAGATATATTTATTTTTTGACTCGAGTATAAGCCGAGTATGGGTTTTTCAGCACATTTTTTGTGTTGAAAAACTAGGCTTATACTCGAGTATATAAGGTAAGTGATTTATCAAGATGGATTTTCATGGTAGATTTCCTTTAGATTTTCCAAACTCGAACAAACTCATTAGCATAATTGTATAAGTTTATTTTGGAAGGAAGGTGGCCATGGAAAACAAATATAAGAAGATCCCACAGTCTACGTACACGTAGAGCCATTATCTGATATTATAACAAGCAAATTATAATAAGCTACAATTATCAAACTTTACAGGAGATTTCTGTTCTAGTTTGATTTAAATGCTCCACACTTATCAAAGGTTTAAGACGCATTTTAGACTCTTTTACAACTCATATCACAAAATGGGCGTGCTCCGAAAAAAAGGGCTGCGCACCAAAATCATGCAAATTTGCCAAATTTCTTGCACAAAAGAAAGCCGAATAATAGGAGCTGTAACATGAGACAGGATTATACTGCGCCATATTTATCTTCATCATCAAGAACACCCCCGACCCCCTGATGCGCCTTTCATGAGAACTAAAAAGAAGTGAAGGAGATGGAGTGGGCGGTGTAACGCCTTCAGCAATTTTGTCATGTTTATATAAAATACATTATCTGATCATTTGGATAGCAGCATCTCATCATCTCATGTACAAGTCAGCAATGCAGGAGACATTTTCTCAAAAACCTGCAGTGGAAATGATAGCAGTTTTGACCTTCCTAAATTCTCGATCCTTTATCCTTCATCCTCCATTCTTTATTTTCCATCCTTCATCCTCCATACTTCATCCTTTATCCTTCATCCTCCTTTCTCCATCCTCCATCCTTTATCCTTCTTCCTCCAATCTTCCTTCCTCTATCCTTCATCCTCCATCCCTCTTCCTCCATTGTCCATCCTTCATCCATCTTCCTCCATCCTTTATCCTCCTTCCTCCATCCTTCATTCTTCATCCTCTTACCTTTATCCTTCATCCTCCATAGTGCATCCGTCTTCCTTCGTCCTCCATCCAACATCCTCCATCCTTCATCTTCCATCCTTCATCCTCCATAGTCCATCCTTCTTCCTTCTTCCTCCATGCAACATGCAACATCCTCCACCCTTCATCCTCTTACCTTTATCCTTCATCCTTCATCCTCCATCCTTCATCCTCCCTCCTCCATCCTCCATCCTTCATTCTCTTACCTTCATCCTTTATCCTCCATAGTGCATCCGTCTTCCTTCTTCCTCCATCCTTCATCCTCCATCCTCCATGGTCCATCCTTTTTCCTTCTTCCTCCATGCAACATCCAACATCCTCCATCCTTCATCCTCTTACCTTCATCCTTCATCCTCTTACCTTCATCCTCCTTACTCCATCCTTCATCCTCTAACCTTCATCCTTCATCCTCCCTCCTCCATCCTTCATTCTTCATCCTCTTACCTTCATCCTTCATCCTCCATAGTGCATCCGTCTTCATTCTTCCTCCATGCATCATCCAACATCCTCCATCCTTCATCCTCTTACCTTTATCCTTCATCCTTCATCCTCCATTCCCCATCCTCCATCCTCTTACCTTTATCCTCCCTCCTCCATCCTCCATCCTCCATCCTCTTACCTTTATCCTCCCTCCTCCATCCTTCATCCTCCTACCTTCATCCTTCATCCTCTTTACCTTCATCTTTCATACTCCTCTCGGTCAAGCCAGCAATGTGACTTTGGGTTAGTTTTTGCATCACATTCTAAGGTACTGTCGCACTTTCTTAGCTTTAGGTCATCTCAATCACTCACACATTTATATGTCTACTACAAATAAGCTCATGGCATGTCTGAAGAAAATGTTTTTTTTTTACAGTCTCTAAGCATTGACTTCCCACCAGTCAGTCAGAATTGTCAGTGAAGAGAGGAGACAGTGGTTCTTGAGGTTCTGTGTAATGGATATTTAGGTGCACCTGCTAGTTTCCTACTGCGAGGGTTTGGCAATGTCTATGGGACCCTTCAGATTACAATAAATAAAAGAATCACTGCCCTGGGTTCCTTCACATGCCCGGAGAGGGCAAAAACTCCTCACAGACATAGAAATATTGTTAATATAGCTACAAACATAAAGAGACATCCGATCAAAAGTCAATTATTTTAAGTGACTGCAAACATAAAAATATAAGACCTTCTATATTCCATCAATGAATATTACTCAACCACAACTGTACTGGAGAGATTGAAATAGACCAACCAAATCCAGACCCAAATCCAGTATCAAAATTCTTTGATTAAGTTGTAGTTATGGTACATACAAGAATCTTTGACATAGACTGTTCTTATTAAATTCAGGAAATTCTGCTACAAGCTTCTTATGAGCGCACAGAGTCCTCTCCTGAGCCCAGATCATCTATGATAGACCCTGGGCAGGAGGCATCTTCATCTCCTTGTAGCGGTGCCTGGATGCAGCCGGTGTATATGTAACGCTCTCTGCAGTGCGGCCTTCAGGTCTTTACTCCTCAGGCTGTAGATTAAGGGGTTCAGTAAGGGGGTGATCAGGGTGTAGATCACAGTGACCACTCGATTCAGTGTAAGGAGATTACTTGTGTTAGGGACAAAGTAGATAAAAGTTATTGACGCATAATATATGATGACCACAGTCAGATGAGACGTACAGGTGGAGAAAGCTTTACTCTTCCCATCACTGGTGCCGATTCTGAGGACTGTCCTAAATATTTTAACATAGGGGTAAAATGTGGAAATAAAGGCTACTGTGCCAACAACACCCCCTACAATTATGAGGATTTGAAAATTTATTGTCGGATCAGTACAGGAGATCTGGAACAAATGGGGAAGATCACAAAAGAAATTCTTAATGAAGTTAGGACCACAGAAGGTCAATCTTCTTAAACATGCAGTATAAATAATAGGGTTGAGGAGAGCAGAAGACCAAACTGAAGATACTATTTGAGTGCATTTGTCCCAAGACATAATCTGAGAATAGTGCAGAGGGCAACAGATGGCCACATAGCGGTCATAAGACATGGAGGACAACAAAAAAACCTCAGATGTCCCAAAATACATAAGAAAGAACATCTGTACTATACATTCTGAGAAGGTGATGGACCAGTGCTGGGTGCTGAGATCAAAGAGCAACCTGGGGGCAGTGACCGATGAATAGGTCAAGTCCAAGAAAGCCAAGTTACCAAGAAAGAAATACATGGGTGTATGAAGATGAGCACAAGTAACAACTAGAAGGATGATGAGAAAGTTGGAGAAGACGGTCATCAGGTAGACGAGGAGGAAGAAGATGAAGAGGACATGGATGGTCTTCTGATCATCCGATAGACTCATGAGGAGAACGATGGTGATGGATGTTTGGTTCATCATCATTGTGCTGTTATTCATTCCATTAAAACCCTTTATAGTAATCAGTTCTCCCTGGAGAAGGAGCCACAGAATCCCCAAACCTCTACTCTGCACATCCAGGAATAATGTAATTAGGTCTTCAGAGATTAATTTTCAAAGTTGATTTAATTGTAGGGTTTCCTATTTTAATTTTAACCTGTGAAGATCCTTGTTTCAATGTTCTTTAGCAAAGGACAGAAATTCCATAATTTCCATATTTATCTTTCTTGCGGTCCAAGACTTGGCACATGATTACATACATTATTTAGAGTCAATTTTTACTTGTTCTGATCATAATAGGTTATAGAGAATAGAGATGAGCGAGCACTAAAATGCTCAGGTGCTCGTTATTCGAGACTTATTCGAGAACTTTTCCCGATGCTCGAGTGCTCGTCTCGAATAACGAGCCCCATTGAAGTCAATGGGAGACTCAAGCATTTTTCAAGGGGACCAAGGATCTGCACAGGGAAGCTTGGCCAAACACCTTGAAACCTAAGAAAATGATGGAAACACCACGGAAATGGACAGGAAACAGCAGGGGCAGCATGCATGGATGCCTCTGAGGCTGCTTAATCGCACCATTATGCCAAAATTATTGGCAATAGCATGGCGATGACAGAGTGACCGAATGAGGCTAGATAGCATCTAAAACACCCAATAATTGACCCTGACACTATAGAATATGCATGCAGAGGCAGCGGCAGCAGTGGCAGGCTAGAGAGTGGCATGGCGACATACCCCAAATGGACTCAGGCTTCAAACCAATGGGTGGCAAAGAGGAACCAAAGGAGGTGAGCAAGAAGCGCTGAAATGATTTCCTATGTGAACAAAAGGTTGACGATATATTTAGTCGATAACACAGCATGGTGGCGACATAGTGACCAAGTTCCATAACGTATCTGGTGAAACACCCGAAAAATGAGCCTGACACAGCTCGTTTGATAAGGGGACGACATGTCGAGGCAGCCATGGAGACGACTTCCATGATTAAGAGTGACAGTATGGGGCATCCATATTGCGCTGCTATGATTGAAACTTCAGGTCTCCAGCATGGCGGTGACAGATGCGCCGAGTTCCATCATGTATCTGGTGAAACACCTAAAAATTCTGCCTGACACAGCTCGTTTGATAAGGGGATGATGTGCTGTATATCCTCTCGCGCTCCAGCGTCTGGGGTATAGACAGTTGAAAGTTGCGCATGGAGACATTGGTGGACACTGTGGAGGATCGTGGAGGCGAAATGGACAGGAAACAGCAGGGGCAGTATGCATGGATGCCTCTGAGGCTGCCTAATCTTGGGATGGAGCTGGCGGTCCGCTGCCAGGCGAGCTTTTGCCTGTCCAAGCCCCTGTCTCTCGGCTCCTCCCCACTCAAAATGGGCCTGGGGGCCAGAAGCGTTTACTTTGGAAAAATTATAATTTTCAAAGCAGGCGGGGGCTACAAACAGCACTTCTAAGAACCTTTTTGTATAAGATCAAGTGTAGTAGTGTTCTTACAAGTAATTGGCTTGGTTATGGTGGGTGAGGGGAATGTAAACAGATGCGCAAGAAGCGCTGAAATAATATCGGTAAATGATAAAAGTTTGCCAGTATATTTTGTGGATAACACAGGAGGGTGGCGACAAAGTTAACAAGTTTGATGTGGAAGCCATGAAAACAACCCAAAATTCAGCCTGACACAGCTCGTTTGCTAAGGAGACGATGTATGGAGGCAGCTATATGGACGACTTTGGGAGGCAGCTATGGAGATGATGTGTGGAGGTAGCAATGGAGACAACGTGTGGAGGCAGCTATAAAGACGACGTGTGGAGGCTGCTATGGAGACAATTAAATTTGGATAGTGCCTGTATGTGGCAGTCCAAAAAAGTTTTCAAACCAGAGGAGCAGGTAGGTGGCGCAAAACTTCTGACTTCATGCAGACCAGAGAGTTTTTCAACAGGCCAAGCAGCGGGATGGTGAGGCTGATGATGGCGGCATCGCCACTGACCATCTGTGTTGACTCCTCAAAGTTACCCAGCACCTGACAGATATCAGACATCCACGCCCACTCCCATTGTAGACTTGAGAAATCTAACTGACCTGACTACCAGTTCTGGTGGAAGTTGACATCTGGCAGTCTACAATCGCTCTGCGCTGCTGGTAAACTCTGGATAACATGGTTAATGTTGAATTCCACCTCGTGGGCACGTCACACAACAGTCGGTGAGCGGGCAGTTGGAGGCGGCGCTGCGCTGCCCTGAGAGTGGCAGCATCTGTGCTGGACTTCCTGAAATGCGCACAGATGCGGCGCACCTTCGTGAGCAAATCAGACAGATTGGGGTATGTCTTGAGGAACCGCAGAACTATGAGATTTAACACATGGGCCAGGCATGGCACATGTGTCAGTCTGCCGAGTTGCAGAGCCGCCACCAGGTTACGACCATTGTCACACACAACCATGCCTGGCTTCAGGTTCAGCGGTGCCAGCCACAGATCAGTCTGCGCCGTGATGCCCTGTAATAGCTCTTGGGCAGTGTGCCTTTTATCGCCTAGGCTCAGCACCGCCTGCTGTCGCTTAGCCACGGCACTGCTGCTGTGCTTAGAGCTACCGACTGATGGCGCCATGCCCACGAATTGTAATTCGGAGGAGGAGGTGGAGGAGGGGTGGGAGGAGGACGAGGCATAGTAGACCTGAGAGACCTGGACCGAGGTAGGCCCCGCAATCCTCGGCATCGGCAGTATATGACTAGCCCCAGGGTCAGACTCGGTACCAGCCTCCACCAAGTTAACCCAATGTGCCGTCAGCGATATATAGTGGCCCTGCCTGGCAGCACTCGTCCACATGTCTGTGGTCAGGTGTACCTTGTCAGAAACGGCGTTGGTCAGGGCACAGATGATGTTGTCTGACATGTGCTGGTGCAGGGCTGGGACGGCACATCGGGAAAAGTAGTGGCGGCTGGGGACCGAACACCGAGGGGTGGTCGCCGCCATGAGGTTGCGAAAGGCCTCGGTCTCTACCAGCCTATAGGGCAGCATCTCCAGGCTAAGTAGTTTGGAGATGTGGACGTTGAGTGCTTGGGCGTGTGGGTGGGTTGCACTGTACTTCCTCTTGCGCTCCAGCGTCTGGGGTATGGAGAGATGAACGCTGCGCATGGAGACATTGGTGGATGCTGTGGAGGATCATGGAGGATCGTGGAGGCGAAGGTGTGGTTTTCGCACGGGAGGTGTTTGGGCTGGGGTCCTGGGCAGGGGGCTGACTAGCAGAGGCAGCAGAACACAAAGGGAAGGAGCAGTGGTGCGCCCGGCCGGAGGTGAACGACCTTGGTTCCATTGAGTGGGGTGTTTAGCATTCATATGCCTGCGCATACTGGTGGTGGTTAAGCTGGCAGTGGTGGAACCCCTGCTGATCCTGGTGTGGCACAGGTTGCATACCACAGTCCGTCAGTCATCTGGTGTTTCTTTAAATAACCTCCAGACTTCCGAAAATCTAGCCCTCGCCAAGGTAGCTTCACTACGTGAAACATTTGGCACTGATGCACCAGCTCTGGCCCTGCCTCTCCGTCTGGCCCCACCACTGCCTCTTCGAACCTGTTCTCGTCGAGGACTCGCCTCCGTCTCAGAAGCACTGTGTTCACCTGGCCTATCAACCCAGCTTGGGTCTGTCACCTCATCATCCTCCGATCCCTCAGTCTGCTCCCCCCTCGGAATTTCTGCCCTGACAACAACTTCACCACTGTCTGACAACCGTGTCTCCTCATCGTCCGACACATCTTTACACACTTCTTCCACTACGTCAACAATGTCATCATCACCCACAGACTGCGACCGGTGGAAAACCTGGGCATCGGAAAAGAGCTCAGCAGCAACCGGACAAGTGGTTTGTGACTGTGGGAAGGGTCCAGAAAACAGTTCCTCAGAGTATGCCGGTTCAAATGCCAAATTTTCCTGGGAGGGGGCAGACTGGGGGGAAGGAGGCTGAGGTGGAGGAGCTGGAGGAGTGCTGATTTTGGTGACATGGGTGTACTGCGTGGAAGACTGACTGGTGGACAAATGGCTAGAAGCATTGTCCGCAATCCACGACATCACCTGTTTGCACTGTTCTGGCCTCAACAGTGCTCTACCACAAGTCCCAGTAACATGAGACATGAACCTAGGGAGTGTAGCTCTGCGGCGTTCCCCTGCTCCCTCATCAGCAGGTGGTGTCTCACCCCGCCCAGGACCACGGCCTCTGACTACTGCAGTAGTTGGACGCCCACGCCCTCGTCCTCTACCCCTAGCCCTCGGGTTCATTTTCAAAATTAAAGTGTAAACTGTAAATTTTTTTGTGTTTTTTTGTGTGTTTTTTTGTGTTTTTGTTTTTTTAACAAAACGATGCTATTCTATTGCTATGGCTAGTTTCTAACCTACACTACACTGTTTGAGGTGGATATGTGTGTCACTAAGAGCCAAACAGAATATTCGCAAGTCTCCCTGCAAATTCATCACAATAAGGTAGTAGCTGCCAGCAAGGCCAGCCACAAGCAAATCAACCAAAAATAAAATATATAACGCTATTGTAGCCCTAAGAAGGGCTGTTGGGTTCTCGTAAGGCTAGTTTCTGGCCTACACTGACAGCACACAACTGGATTTTGTGCTGTGCTTGATGACTTAAAAAAAAAGAAAAGTAAAAAAAAAGATAAGAAAAAGCAGACTGTGCCTAATTCAATCAAACCCCTAAAAAAATTGTCCCATTTAGGTGTTTGAGATGGATATGTGTGTCACTAAAAGCTAAATATAACGAACGCAAGTCTACCTGCAAATTCGTCACAATATGGTACTAGCTGCACTACTAGTGCCAGCAAGCCCAGCCACAAGCATACAAAAAAAAAAAATATATAACGCTATTCCAGCCCTAACAAGGGCTGTTGGGTTCTTGTAGAATCACTCCTGCCTAACAGTAAGCTAATAGAACACCCTAACGCTTTCCCTGACCAGCAGCAGCTCTCTCCCTAGCGGCATCCAGACAGAGAATGATCCGAGCAGCGCGGGCAGGGGCTAGTCTATTCCAGGGTCACCTGATCTGGCCAGCCAACCACTGCTATCGACGTGTAAGGGTACCACGTCATGCTGGGTGGAGTGCAGAGTCTCCTGGCTTGTGATTGGCTCTGTTTCTGGCCGCCAAAAATCAAAATGGAGGGAGATGCCATTTTCTCGAGCGGGCGAAATACTCGTCCGAGCAACGAGCAGTTACGAGTACGCTAATGCTCGAACGCGCATCAAGCTCAGACGAGTGTGTTCGCTCATCTCTAGTTATAAATCAATTAGAAACCTGTTGTTGTGACATCAGCATGAGCATAGTTGAAGAGGAAGATCTAGCAGAGCAAAGAGCAGATAATGATCATGATTTCAATTGTGCACAGACGCCCCTTGACCGATTTTCTGGCCGGGGCCCAGTGTATTTTCATCTACCTTTAGAAGTGAATGGAAGCAGTAATGTTAATTATAAAACATACACTACCAAAAGAAATATAATGAGTAATATCAATAGTACTGAAAAAGGCCAAGTTTATTAAGGTACACTTAAAAATAGAGCATTGAACAAACATGGGTGGTTTCATAGCAGAAACATACAGGTGCAGACAGCGAGCACATAGTATAGGCATATAGTACATCATTTTGTAAAGTGCATAGTGGAAAGCCTAAAGAGCAACACATCACAAATATATCAAAGGTAATAATAGTGCGCACAAACTATGTGGAGTAACAGAGTATACCTGAAATCAGAGAATAGTGAGGCGCATTGGAGAAGGAACTTCCCAGGGTGGTGCTGAGAAAATGGCAGAGGATTATATTGTCTCAACTGACCAATGAGAAAAACATGTACACACCTGCGAATGATGATGGAAGACATGACGTGAAGGAAAGTATGGTGCATGATCTGTGGCTTGGTGTGACAGTGCGGGCGAGACAGACACAACATCCAGAGCAACCACGTGATCCGGATGATGCAATGGCAAGCCGCCCGAGCGTGCAGGTGCACAGCGGCCATCGGACATGCGCACAACCCACAAACATGTCCGGGCGCCATACATTTATACCAGTGTTATGTTGCAATGAAGTAAGACATGCTGCTGATAAGCTGCATGCGAAAGAAGGTCCCACAGGGGACACCAAAGGCTAAAAAATATTGAAAAGGTATAAAAAAGAAAAAAAAAGAGCGATTAGCAAAAATGCTAAATTGCAAGGGAAAAAAGTGCACGATCCCGAGGTGCTTTCCCCGACTCCAATGCACAGCTGCCGCGATTCACTAAGATCGTGCGCCCGATTTCCTGCATCCGTCGCTTCCCCGCTCAGGTCCCCGGAGTTCACCTTCTTTTTCCAGGAGCATGTAAGTGCTTGGACTTGCGACACAATTTAAATGTTAAATCCTGCGCCGTGTCCTAATCAGACGGATCGACGGCCCGCCCCCCCGATTTCTGTCGCATGAAAGCTGATGCGCCAAAATCTGATCGCGTGCACCAAAATCCCCAGTTAAATGCAGCGCAAATCAGAAATAGTCTGAATATTCCATCATCATTCTCCATGGCTAAAGAAAAAGAGAGCCAGACTTTGCATGAGCTTCCTAAAAGATGATATAACTACAGGGTTACATAGGTCAGCTGTTCCAAATTCTTCCAACTGATATTAATGTTCTATAATAAAAGAAAAAACATATAAGTATCAAAAGAATTTAACAACAAATAAAAACATGAAAGCGCACCACAAGTGGCGGGCACAGAGATCGTCAGAGAAGACCATAAATTACGATGAAATTCAAAGAAAAGCAGAAAACCCCAAATTTTCATTCAATCCCTGGGGGGGGGGGACACTGTTTGAAGTGTCCAGATCCATTTGGACTCATACTGGAGCAGTCTAATCTTCAAAGCCCCTCCCCGCAGATCCAAATTGACTTTGAATTTGATCAATTCCAATTACCTTAAACCCAACTGGATCCGAGTGGTGAGCTTGCTTGAAGTGACCAGGAATTGGTTTCAGCTTGAGGATATCTTCTTCAGGAGTAACAGATGAAGCAGCCAAGATTCCTGTCACATGTTCACAAATTCTGGTTTTAAATTAATTTCATAATCTGGGAATTAGTATTAAAAAGTCTATGGGAACCTGTCATTGGGTGAAATTGTTTTTCCTACTGAAGCTTTTGTTGATATTCTACGTGTGATGATTTGTGCATTGGGTGAGAGGCTTCATAGATCTGGTTCTGATTAGACAGATGCTAATTCTGACTTCAGGATTTTTTGGGGTGAAAGTGCAGTTGAAATGATTCAGGGAGATTGTTGAATCCTGGGGCCAAATCTGGATCATTATTGTGAAAAGAGTTTGTTAGGAATTGAGAGGAATGTTGCACAGTTTTCCAAGTTTTGGTTGAAATGCGGCACCAAAGAGAAACCATAGAAGCTTTTATGTTAAATACTCCAGAAAAGAGACAATTATGGAAAAAACTCATGGAACATAGTCTTAATGGGGGAAAATTTGACTTCAGGTCAGTGTGAGCTCCTATACCCGGTGGGCCGGTCCATAAGGTACTAGGGGGTCATTTACTAAGGGCCCGAATCACGTTTTTACGGCGGGTTACCCAAATTTTTCCGTTTTGCGTCAATTTTCCCGGAATTGCCCCAGGTTTTTGGTGCACGCAATCGGATTGTGGCGCATCGCCGCCGGCGTGCATGCAACGGAAATCAGGGGCTTGGTCGAACGAAAACCCGACGGATTTGGAAAAAACGCCACATTTAAAAAAAAAAAAGTGTTGCTGGACATGCGCTTACCTGCACTCGGCCCGGCTTGGTGAAGTCCAGTGAACTCCGATGAACTTTAGCGCAGCAGCGACACCTGGTGGACGTTGGAGGAACTGCCTTAGTGAATCCCGGCCGGACCCGAATCCACCGCAGAGAAGGCGCCGCTGCATCGCGAATGGACCGGCTAAGTAAATCTGCCCCATAGTGTAGCCCCAAATCTGCTCATTTATATCCTGAATAACAGGCCAGGACCCTCGGACAATAGACTCTTACATTTATTTATGGTTGGTGTATAGTATTCACAATCCATCCGGATTGCGCTCTGTGATCGGGAGTTTTTATAATAATAATAATTATTTATATAGCGCACACAGACTATGCAGCACAGAGCTTGTCAGACCAGTCCCTGTCCCCAATGGGGCTCACAACCTACCAGTATGTTTTGGAGTTTGGGAGTACCCTGAGGAAACCCACGCAAACAAGGAGAGAACATACAAACTCTTTACAGATGTTGACTCTGGGACGTGAACCCAGGACCCCAACGCTGCAAGGTTGTAATGCTAATCACTGAGCCACCGTGCCGCACTATTTGATTGATGCAGGGTCAATGCATAGTCCAGAGCAAATGGTAGATTTGTAGATGAATGAGCCAAAAAAATCCCCAAAAATTCACTTCACTCCTGGTATATATTGTGTCATCTTGGATTCTAAATGATCTTGGCTGATAGAGATAAACGGAGCTGCTGAAGTCATTATAGATTGCTCAGCAGAGATTATATACTAAGCAGAAGAGGTTCAGTATAGACAGGAAAGTTTCTGAGCAGGATTATTGTTTTCTTATAAGCTTCCACAGAAAAGTGAAGGTCCCGATGAAACCACACGGAAAGCCCTCAGCAGTTTATGGGAGACTGTGACAATACGATGTCAGCTTTGTGAATGCAGGTGATGGACGGCTCTACTCACAGCCGCCTTGAGGTCTTTGTTTCTGATGCTATAAATCAAGGGGTTGAGTAAAGGGTTAATGAGGGCATATGTCACCGACACCACCCTATTAACTGTAAAGAGATTGCTGGTGGTGGGCACAAAGTAGATAAAAATAATGGAAGCATAGAAAATAAAGACCACGGTGAGATGGGAGGTGCAGGTGGAGAAGGCTTTAAGTTTTCCATGGTGGGTCCTGATCTTGAGAATGGTGGTGAAGATGCGAATGTACGGGACCAACGTGATAGCAAAGGCTCCGATGCCAAGGATTCCACCTACAATAAGTATGACAATTATGTTTATAAAGGTGTCAGTGCAAGAGATCTGGAATAAATGAGGAAGGTCACAGAAGAAGTTGTGGATGGTGTTTGGACCACAGAAGGTCAACCGGAGTGAGAACAGCGTGTGGACCAAGGAATAAAGAAACCCAAGAATCCAAACCCCAGAGGCCATCTGGGTACAAACCGTCCAGGACATGATCTGAGTGTAGTGAAGGGGGTGGCAGATGGCAATGTATCTGTCATAGGACATGGCGGACAGCAAGAAGAGTTCTGCACTGGCCAAGTAGATGAAGAAGAAGACCTGGGTTATACAAGATGGGATAGATATGGAATGGTTCTTGGTGACCAGGTCAATGAGCATCCTCGGAGCTGTCACTGATGAGTAGGAGACATCTATAAAAGCCAAATTTCCAAGGAAGAAGTACATTGGAGTGTGAAGCTGGGAGTCGATGAAGATGAATACGATGATGAGGAAGTTAACGATGACGGTCAAGACGTAGATGAAGAAGAAGACAAGAAAAAGAAGAGGCAAGTTGTGCGGATGATCAGAGAGGCCAATGAGGATAAACTCACTGACCGTCGTCAAGTTCTTCATTGCTGAAAATAAACGACTAAACCTAAAAAGAAGAAAGCCAAGGGTCAAAGGGACAATGGGTAAAAAGCCAGAGGAACTGAGGACTCAAACATCCGGTACACGGGGCACGTAAAGGGTTCATGGTGATTATGTGCAGTGACTGTTACATGACTTATATAGGAACATCTACAGCTTCCACTACCCAGGAGACATCATGTGCCGTAAGATACAAGTCTATTTCTACAAATTCTCACAGCAGTCATTATAATATAATTCCTTCGACGCTTGAGATTTTCCAAACTAAAACTAAACTTCAAGTGATGTCTTCATCCTTTATCTACTTATGTGATTTGTAAGGAAAATGCAAAACTTTACATAAATATCTCAGATTTCTAAAATTTACATTTTTCTTTTAAAAGGATTTTGGCCAAAAAAATGTTAAAACTGCCACCAGGTGGCGCTGCTATGCTGAAGAGCATCGGAACGCCCTCAAATACACCGGCCTATCCTGGATGAAGGTAAGTGCAAGCTCCGCGACACTTTCGGTTTTTTAAATGCGGCTTTTTTTCCGAATCCGTTGGGTTTTCGTTCGGCCACGCCCCCCGATTTCCGTCGCGTGCACGCCAGCGCCGATGCGCCAAAATCCGATCGCGTGCGCCAAAAACCTGGGGCAATACAGGGAAAATCGGCGCAAATCGGAAATATTCTAGTAACACGTCAGGAAACCGCGAATCGGGCCCTTAGTAAATGACCCCCATTGGGGCACATTTACTTACCCGGTCCAGTCGCAATCCAGCGACGCGTTCTCTGACGAGGATTCGGGTTCTGTCGGGATTCACTAAGGTCGTGCACCCAATATCCAGCAGGTGTTGCTGCTGCGCTGAAGTCCGCCGGAGTTCACCTTCTTCTTCCCGGTACATGTAAGTGCTGATCTTGCGACACAAATTCTTTTTTAAATTCCAAGTTTTTTCCGAATCCGTCAGGTTGTCCGACTGCCACGCCCCCCTCCCCGAAAGCTGGCGCCAATATCCGATTGCGTGCGCCAAAATCCTGGGGGCAATTCGGCGCAAATTGGAAATCCTCGGGAAACCCGACGAAAGTGCACGATTCGGACCCTTAGTAAATGAGCCCCATTGTACATTTGTATCATTGGTAAGATATTTGGTGAGAATCCAAGTACAATGTAAAGTTGAGTTATTGACACTCTGACATTGCCCTGGAGGATGAAGAAACCAATTGTGGGTAAGAACCAGGGTCGGGGAGAGTGCGCTTTAGGTAAGTAGCCCAGCTTGCTCTCTGTGTGAGCAACATTTACTGAACCAAAGCAAGAACCCCATGAACTAAACCCTTTCAGGAACAACACAGTGGGGGACATTTACTTACCCGGTCTGCAGTGTTCACCGAAAACTCATTGTCCGACGATCATGCACTCTGCTGCGAGTCACTAAGATCGTGCCCTGGATATCCTGCATGTGTCGCTCCCTCGCTCAGGTCCGCCGGAGTTCACCTTCATCTTCCCGGTGCATATAAGTGCATTGGATGCGACACAATTTGAAAGTTAAATCCTGCACTCAGTCCGAATTAGTCGGATTGTCTGACAGCCCATCCCCCAATTTGTATCTCATGGAAGCAGCGCAGCAGCTGCACCAGAAGCCAATCGTGTGTGGCACAATCCCAGCGCAGACACCTTCTAAATGCCTGTCCAAGATGCGCAAATCCAGAAAATGGTGCAAAGTCAGACGAAAGTGCGTGTGCGGACCCTTAGTAAATAAGCCCCAGTGATTACATCCTTCTCTGGAGCAGTGCATAATTAGGGTAAGAGGAGAAGTGCCGAGCCCCAGCACAGGAGCATCAGAGTCTCATTATCATAATTTATAATTGTTTTTTTAGCAAAAGCACTCAGTTCAGGGATTAAACAAGATATGTTTCTGCATCAGTGTTGCTGCTGGATTCTCGAGGTATGTTTGGGCATAAATCCCTCCTGGGAGTGAGAGGTTTTGGGGAGACCAGTTGATTGGAGACAATTGCACAATTTTCCTTCCTCCTACTAAGAGTTATGGAGGTTAATGAAAACTACTGCAAACTTCAGCTGTACAAAAATCTTCCAGCTGGATAAGTAATTTATTGCAGTAGGAATGTTTGCTTTATTACCTGTTATTTTATAGCTATTTATGTCTGTATTGTATGTGTGTCACCATTTTCATCTGACAACTTTATGTTTTGTATCTGCACTGCACATCTGTGTATTAAATCTTTAAAACATTATAAGTATCTCATTGTAGTCTTAGAGAACCTAAGTTTCCAAAGAGATTGCATTAACAATATCATTTTTAAATAATCATTTAGTAAATTGTGTAATCGGTTATTTGGGATTTCTTAAATGTTGATGGATTTATGAAGACAGGCGTCTATTTGCCTTCTTATTATAATTTAATAAGTAAAGTATATGTAATGGCAGTGATAGGTGAGTGAGTGCAAGGGCTTAGAGCAGACTTTAGAGTAATGGCACCATGTTGCCTAGGTGGGTGGGGCTTCATTTACTAAATTGTTAGGATTTCTAGGGTAAGTGCACCCCATGATATCAGCTGAGGGAATGGGTCGTCACATTACCAGAGCACCTATTATGAGCTTTGACTTAAAAAAAATTGTATAATACTGGCAACTCAGATAGTGACACCAGAACCATAATCCATGATTATATATAACTTTACTCCTGGTCCATTTACCCTACAGATGTCATTGTCTACTTAGACTAAAGGTCCACCATACACTGATGAGGTGTTGTTGCTCCCAGAAAAGATGGTAAGGCGGGATATACCCCAATGGGAAATATGACCGGAGAGTTAGGGTTACATTCTTTACTGTAGAAATTCAGGTGCAAAGCAATACAATCAAATTAAAGGGATGCATTCTGTAATCTCCTCCCTGGCATAAGAAGGGTTAATGCTGAGGAAAGCCCTGGGGTAGCCGTCCCTCTCTTTCTCAGAAGGCCGGTACCATGGCCAAAGGCCAGGAGCCCAGTGTCTATGGAAGAGTATCCCTGTTTCTTCTTCTTCTGGTTATTCAGGTAGACTAACAGTCTACTCCTCCATGCACTGTTGCCTAACTGCAAGACACAAGGGACTGGGACTGTTTTCTTTATATAACTTCTACCAGGGGAGGAGTGCTTACATTTTTAGCAAAAAACAAAACAAAAAACAAAACAATAACAAAGTGTTCTCCCATAGACCTACATTAAATCCCCATAATATTCTAAGGCAGAAAGTTTCTAAAGTGTACACAACTTTCCAGACAGCACCTTACATTCTATAAGTCAAGCAGTTTGCTTTTCTGGTAAACAAGCCTTTATCTTCTGCAAAACAATCTCTACTCTAGCTATGGAAAATTACTAGTTTCTATGTAGTCAGAAATGTCTCTCAATGCTCATACCCTTTCTACTAGTTTATACTGATAAAGTAATAATAACCAGAATGTATATAACAAGACACTAGTGAAAATGCAAGTTAACCCTTGATGTAAAATAAAGTAAAAACTGCTGAGTTTTCTTAGAAGAAATAGTTCAATGTCCACAAATGTCCAAACTTCAATGCTCCTCTGATCCAGGGCACTACAAAATGGTGAAAGTTTTGTGCACAGGAGCGAGAATTTAGCAGGAGACCTGGATGACACTGGAGGAAGGCAGGAATTGCAAGGAGCAAGGATGGGAGGGGCGGATTGACTCAGAGGGAAAAAAGATCCACCCCCTCTGACTCACTTCTCATTCTGGCAAGCTGCCAGGTAAGATGTTAATCAGCTCCATGGTGGGAAAATGAAAATGTTACAAAATTACAATTCATTTACAAAAAATCATGTTTTTAACCTGAATTTTACTGACCCTTGGTGGTAAACAGTGTAAAAACCCCACACAAGAAACCTTGTTCAGCAAATGGAGTTTTGCGCCGCACCCTTTCAGCATCCTATCGTTTGCGTTTCACTTTGTCAGAACAATGACCTCCTCTCTGACTTATTTTGACCTGACACTGACCGAATATTTACCCTGACACACGAGGCATCGATGAGCTGCCGCCTTCAGGTAGCGAGATTTCAAATTCTGAAACCCAATGCCAGTGCATTTTGAAGCCCACTTTCCGATAGTCCAACCCACCTACATTACATCTTTCCTACAGTCACCTATGAGTTGGGGATGTGGAGCGGCCAAGGGAAGTCCGCTACGTATTCTCTGGTCTTGCCCTATTCTCTCCACATTTTGATTGAAGATAAGGGAAATTACTAGACTCCCTGGGTCTGGCGCTTTTTCTCTTCCAACATACGGACATCTCATTAAAGAGACCTTCTATCTTACAGCTCATAGTGATGACTGCCAGGCCGTGTACCCCACTCCTATAGAAGAAGCTCGATCCTCCCTCATGTGGTGCGATGAAGGGAATAATGGAAATGGAAGATCATCCCTCTTTGACACAAGATAAAGTCACAAAACCTGGTATTGCTGGAAAGAGTTCAGAGAATATCTGACATAAGTTCCGCTGCAGGAAGCCCTGGAGACCAGTTTTTTTTTCCTTTCTTTTTGTTTATCTCTTCTCTGGGATGTTGAAGACCTCTCTGTAAGGTTCCATCCGTTCCTCCCATTCCCTTTTCTTTTCTCCTTCTGCTTCCTCCTACAGGGCCCTATTTTGGCATCACCCATCTTACTGTTTGAAAACCCTTAGGATGAGAGAGGTATAGGGACTCCTGCTCAAATTGGAATTTTGAGTGAGACAAGGGGGGTCATTTACTAAGGGCCTGATTCGCGTTTTCCCGACGTGATAGCCGAATATTTCCGATTTGCGCCGATTTTCCCTGTATTGCCCCGGGATTTTGGCGCACGCGATCGTATTTTGGCGCATCGGCGCTGGCATGCACACGATGGAAATTGGGGGCGTGGCCGAACGAAAACCCGACGGATTCGGAAAAACCGCGCATTTAAAAAACCGAAAGTGTCGCGGAGCTTGCACTTACCTTCATCCAGGATAGGCCGGTGTATTTCAGTGCGTTCCAATGCTCTTCAGCGCAGCAGCGCCACCTGGTGGATGTCGGAGGAACTACCTTAATGAATCCCGGCCGGACCCGAATCCACCGCAGAGTAAGCGCCGCTGGACCGGGTAAGTAAATCTGCCCCAATGTCCTTTAATAATTATACAAAGTAATCTGCAATTTATTACAACATAAATGTCCCAGCACCAGACTGAGAAGCAAAGACCTTCAGAAGACGTTGAGAAATGACCTTCACCTCCACATCTTACTTCCCCTTATTCTTCTTTATCCTCATTTCTTTGAATGAACCAATGTCTATAGATCTATAATGTGTAATGTATATGGGACTCGAGTGGGATAACTACAGACTGGTAAATTATAAAGACGCAAAATTTATGTTTTAGCTGGTCATGTAAAGGTCAAAAGTAATAATAAAGTAAATCCTAAAGTCCCCTGAACATATAAGGACATTCAGCTTCTGCTTTTCGACGGATTTATATTGTTTCCTTTTTGTCCATGTTTCTATATATAGGAATAAGCTTTACATAACAGCGATGAAGATGTCGCCTGCATCCTGTCCTGATCCGGCCGACCCCCTGCGACTACTGTGACTGTGCGGACTATGTAACCACGGTCTAAATGACTACAACAATAAAGAACTTTCCGGATGCATGACTATAGGACGTCTGCTCAATGCCTATAGGATAATTTCATATTTTTAGACAAGCCCTAATACAGGTGGCCCCCTACTTAAAAACAAAAGACTTACAGACAACCCTAGTTAAAGACAGACCCCTCTGCCCACTGTGACCTATGGTGAAGCTTTCTGGATGCTTTACTATAGTCCCAGGCAGCAGCTGTAAAGTGTCTGTTACAAAATTTTCTCCTGAGCCGCAATCATGTATGATAGACCCTGAGCAGGAGGCATCTTCATCTCCTTGTAGCGGTGTCTGGATGCAGCCGGTGTATATGTAACGCTCTCTGCAGTGCGGCCTTCAGGTCTTTACTCCTCAGGCTGTAGATTAAGGGGTTCAGTAAGGGAATAATTACTGTATATAAAACTGTAGCTACTTTATTCAGAACAACAAAATTACTTGTGTTAGGAACAAAATAGATAAAAGTTACTGACACATAAAATATGGTGACCACAGTCAGATGAGACGTACAGGTGGAGAACGCTTTACTCTTCCCATCACTGGTGCCGATTCTGAGCACTGCCCTAAATATTCTGACATAGGGGTAAAATGTGGCAATGAAGGCAACACTGCTGAGAACTGCCCCTACAATTAGCAAGACTAAAAAGTTGATTGTAGGATCGGTACAGGAGATCTGGAATAGATGGGGCAGATCACAAAAGAAATTCCATATAAAGTTAGGACCACAGAAGGTCAAGCTTCTTAAACAGGAGGTGAAAATAGTAGGGGTAAGAAAAGCAGACGACCAAACCATAGCGACCATCTGAGTGCAAGTGCCCCAAGACATGAGCTGAGAATAGTGGAGAGGGCGGCAGATGGCTACATACCGGTCATAAGACATGGAGGACAACAAGAAAGCCTCAGCAGCTGCAAAGTAGGTCACAAGGAACATCTGCACTATACATTCTGAGAAGGTGATGGACCAGTGCTGGGCGCTAAGAGCAAAGAGCATCCTTGGAGCAGTGACTGATGAGTAGGACATGTCCAAGAAAGCCAAGTTACCAAGAAAGAAATACATGGGTGTATGAAGATGAGCACAAGTAACAGCTAGAAGGATGATGAGAAAGTTGGAGAAGACAGTCATCAGGTAGATGAGGAGGAAGAAGATGAAGAGGACATGGATGGTCTTCTGATTATCAGATAGACTCATGAGAAGAACGCTGGTGATGGATGTTTGGTTCTTCATCATTCTAGTGTGATGTTTTCAAAATTGTGGTAACACCGACGCATGGTCATGGTCTGAGATGGACACTAAAATTGCTAAAATACATTGTTTGAAGAACTAGTAAACAAAGTGGAGAACATCTGATAAGTTCTCAGCACCCAGAAGCTGATTGATGGATTTGCTGTGGACTTAGAATCTCATACAATTATGATGATGAGAAGTAATAGATGGAATATTTAACCCCAACGTTCAAAACTTCTGTCTGCCTGATATAATATTAATGATCGTAACAGATAATGATTGTTTTTATATCTCATCAATTCTCAGAGGAAGAGTAGTCCCCGAAGACCCAAACCTCTGCTCTGCACGTCCAGGAATCATATAATCAGGTCTCAGGGCATTAATCTTAAAGGTTGTTTATCGACTAAAATTTTAGGGCCTAATACTAATAATCATAATCTATAGCAAGGTTTATGAATTGTGGCCGGTGGTGGCTGTAGAAGGCAAATGCTCCATGTACCTTCCATGTTTACCGTCTGTGGAATGACACAGAATTTTGTGGTGGAAAAAAAGTTGTAAAAAAAAAAACTATTTGTACAAATAAAATTCATAGAAGTTTTTGAACCTCACAATCTACTGTGGTCAGGCTTATGTCTTCAATGGGCTTAGCTTAGCAATTGTTTTGTCTTCCAGATCACTAATCCGTTTGGGTTTCCCTGTTGCATCCTTATTTAAGACGTTTAATTCATGATTTGTCAATTGGTATGAAGAGATATATACCACAGGACGGTCCTTTACTTTTTCTTGGTTGTCTGCACTTGTGTCCTCAAGGTCTTGTCACTCCTGGTTTATGAACTGTCTCTTATACACTCAGCGGCCACTTTATTAGGTGCACCATGCTAGTAACGGGTTGGACCCTCTTTTGCCTTCAGAACTGCCTCAATTCTTCGTGGCATAGATACAACAAGGTGCTGGAAGCTCCTCAGAGATTTTGCTCCATAGTGACATGATGGCATCACACAGTTGCCGCAGATTTGTCGGCTGCACATCCATGATGCGAATCTCCCGTTCCACCACATCCCAAAGATGCTCTATTGGATTGAGATCTGGTGACTGTGGAGGCCATTTGTGTCCAGTGACCTCATTGTCATGTTCAAGAAACCAGTCTGAGATGATTCCAGCTTTATGACATGGCGCATTATCCTGCTGAAAGTAGCCATCAGATGTTACAGGGTACATTGTGCTCATAAAGGGATGGACATGGGCAGCAACAATACTCAGGTAGGCTGTGGCGTTACCAAGGGGCCCAAAGACACCATGACACCACCAGCACCAGCCTGACCCGCTGATACAAGGCAGGATGGATCCATGACACCACAACCACCAGCCTGACCCGCTGATACAAGACACGATGGATCCATGACACCACCACCACCAGCCTGACCCGCTGATACAAGGCAGGATGGATCCATGACGCCAAATTCTGACCCTACCATCCGAATGTCGCAGCAGAAATCGAGACTCATCAGACCAGGCAACGTTTTTCCAATCTTCTACTGTCCAATTTCGATGAGCTTGTGCCTCAGTTTCCTGTTCTTAGCTGAAAGGAGTGGCACCCGGTGTGGTCTTCTGCTGCTGTAGCCCATCTGCCTCAGAGTTGGACGTACTGTGCGTTCAGAGATGCTCTTTTGCCTACCTTGGTTGTAACGGGTGGCGATTTGAGTCACTGTTGCCTTTCTATCAGCTCGAACCAGTCTGCCCATTCTCCTCTGACCTCTGGCATCAACAAGGCATTTCCGCCCACAGAACTGCCGCTCACTGGATGTTTTTTGTTTTTCGGACCATTCTCTGTAAACCCTAGAGATGGTTGTGCGTGAAAATCCCAGTAGATGAGCAGTTTCTGAAATACTCAGACCAGCCCTTCTGGCACCAACAACCATGCCACGTTCACAGGCCACAAATCACCTTTCTTCCCCATACTGATGCTCGGTTTGAACTGCAGGAGATTGTCTTGACCATGTCTACATGCCTAAATGCACTGAGCTGCCGCCATGTGATTGGCTGATTAGAAATTAAGTGTTAACGAGCAGTTGGACAGGTGTACCTAATAAAGTGGCCGGTGAGTGTATTTGCGTCCTCCCTGTGTCCTCCTGTATTTGTTGTTACTTGTAGTCCTGACGGAGGTGATCCTAAGAAAATCCCCCGATGTAGAGGGGGTGGAAGGGCCAGTTGTGTCCCGTTTCTTATAAGCATCACGTTTATTCTTTTTAATTGGCTGGAAATCCTCCTGTCTCCGTGGATAGACCTCACCTGAATTGTGGTCTTCCTTATCTCTAAACCATTTATGTCGTTTAATTTCTTCCTGTTCTTTCTGAAATTTTTGTGGTATGTTCTTTGTCTTTTCTTTGTAAGAATTAAATTCCGCATCACCTAATAAATCGAGTCAATTTGTTTCCTAATCCTTCAATTCCTGACGGCCAGAGTCAAATTCCAGGTGTAGAAATTCAATATTAAGTACAATAATGTCCAGGGCATATTTGTTGGAGAGGCCTTCAAATCCAGTACAAAAATTCACATTGGATGGAAACAAATTAGGTCTTAAATGAGACCGTAGTCCTCGAGGTAAGATCTTGGGGCAGATTTACTTACCCGGTCCATTCGCGATCCAGCGGCGCGTTCTCTGCAGTGGATTCGGGTCCGGCCAGGATTCACTAAGGTAGTTCCTCCGCCGTCCACCAGGTGGCGCTGCTGCGCTGAAGAGCATCGGAGGCGCGCTGGAATGCCCTGAAATTCACCAGCCAATACCTAGTGAAGGTGAGTGTAATTTTCGCGACACATTTTTTGTTTTAAATGCGGCGGTTTTTCCGAAACCGTCGAGTTTTCGTTCAGCCACGCCCCCCGATTTCCGTCGCGTGCATGCCAGCGCCGATGCGCAATTCAGGGGAAATCGGCGCAAATCGGAAATATTCGGGCAACACGTCGGGAAAAAGCGAATCGGGCCCTTAGTAAATGACCCCCACTGTGTTTATAATATTGGCATAGTAATGATAAATTCTTTACTGGAAATTGATTAATCTCTTCGACAAAGATTCAAACCCACGTTTCAGATATACCTGAGCGGGTTTATCCTGGAATGTTCCATCTCCCAGCGAACCACTTAGGATTCTGTTCACATCTTCATCAGTAAATGAAAAGAGATTCGGTGGAGGAATAGCAGTTTCCATTATTAAATCTAAGACTTAATGCAAGACTCTCTGCGTCCCCATGGTCTCAATAGATATTTTCCCTTAAATTTTTGTAATATATCTACAGTTGTGTTTGTTCTTCCAGTGGACCACTTCCTTTCTTATCGTGTCTTCTTCAATAACATGTGACATAAGTAATTAATTGTGATATAGGATTGGTCACATTCATGTGAGCTTGTAAACTTTTTTCTTCTCTTTAGTGTAGAAGTATTCAACTCACTGACTTAGGGATATGTATTTGATTCTCATTCCTTTTATCTCTTGCTCTCTTCCATTACGCTGGCTCTGCCGGTGTGACTCTTGGGTGTCCTGCGGGTGATTTCCCTGAGTTAGTGAGGTTTTTATCACATTGAGGCAGATTTACTTACCCGGTCCATTCGGGATCCAGCGGCGCGTTCTCTGCGGTGGATTCGGGTCCGGCCGGGATTCACTAAGGCAGTTCCTCCGACGTCCACCAGGTGGCGCTACTGCGCTGAAGTTCCCCGGAATGCACTGATCTTCACCAAGCCGGGCCGAGTGAAGGTAAGCGCGAGTCCCGCGACACTTATTTTTTTTAAATGCGTTGTTTTTTCCAAATCCGTCGGATTTTCGTTAGGCCACGCCCCCCATTTCCGTCGCATGCATGCCAGCGCCGATGCGCCACAATCCGATCGCGTGCGCCAAAATCCCGGGGCAATACAGGGAAAATCGTCGCGAATCGGAAATATTCGGGTAACACGTCGGGAAAACGCGAATCGGGCCCTTAGTAAATGACCCCCATTGTTTTTAACGCACTTTGCATGTTTGAAGGGATATATATATGAGGAATAGGATACGGTTGACCTTGCTTCATTGCTTGATAATGCTTTCATAGAGAGGGGGAACATCGCTTGTTGATTATGGTGGAATAGAAGAAACACTGTTTTCGAATGGAGTGCTGCTTCAACGCCATGAGCAGTGCTGTTGGAAGACCCGCTGCTGCCATTATTGATACACAAGTGCTGCTCCATTACCCTCCTTTGTGCCTTGGCTCTCACCAGAAGGTTATGTCACAAATTTATACAGAAAATAGGGGCCTGGACATCAGAGATTTTTATGCAAAAATTGCATCTAATGTGTAAGAGAAATTTTGCTGACGAACACTGACGAAACCTGGCAAAGAATAATAAAGGTCTTAATGAACTAAGGAAAGGGATTAGATCTGAAATCTCCCTAAACAACACTGGACATGCCAATTTCATTAAATTTTATATACATCTTGGATGTATTCATATCTATGAACCTGAAGAAGGATCTAGTGCAGAGCCGAAACAATAGACAACGTTTTAAGCATATCCACGGATGCAGAACCTTTTGTCCACATTATCTTCTTGGTGAATTCCTAACTGCTACAGAATGTCTGAGCCTCTCCATCATGGTGTCTCCATCAAAATCTCTGGCGCACATTCTTCATGAATTTGGTGCCCCCTGCACTGCCCTAACAGAGTTTAGCACTTTTATTTTGGTTCGCCTTTAACACAGGGCATGAGACACAATTTTGTCGGACTTTACATTATAAATGTGGCTCAAGGATGCCCCCTAATTTGTGTTCCTTGGTGCCTAGTGCAACAGCGCCACAAACGGATCGCGCGCGACACAAATGTGGTACAGACACTTCTTAAATACCTCTGCATGCAGTTTACACCTAAAAGAACGTTCAAAGTCCGACAGAAAACTGGCGCAAAGCCCTTAGTAAATGTGACCCAATGAATATTATAGGGGTTTGCAGTGTTTTGTGAGGGGTGAAGAGAAATAAAGTAAAAAAAATAATGGATCAAGGTTAGGAGAGATGTCTCCAAGCTTGACTAGAATAGACAGAGAAAGGAGATGTTTTACTAATTTATGGGTTGGTTTTCTCTGGTTTACAGAAGAACAAGCAGGGTATTTAGATATAGAGTCCCTGAAAGGATGCCTATATATTATATATACACACAACACAATAATGCTATCAATCAGATTGGAGGTCTAACGAGCCAAGAAGGAGTCCCAATACGTAATATAAAAATCTACTACAATAAGGTCGGCGAGGCCAAGCCCTGAACATATGACCATATTTAAAGAGGACCTTTCACCACCCCAAGCATCCTAAACTGAACACACCAGCATGTAGGCACTTGCATCCTGATTCGGGAGGCACTTTGAATTTTCCTCCTAGCCCCCTCCATTCTGGAGATACGAGCCCCAGGATCTGACTATTCCGAGTGCAGTATCGTCAGAGAGGAGGAGCTGCAGCACGGGTGGGGGTGTGTGACTATGCTAAATTCCTCTGACACCATCCAATCAGCGTTGGAGGGTGTCAGACAAGAGATTCCTTTCTAAAGGGCTGAGTATGCGCCGAGCAGCGGCTGTGCGCTCCCGGCATCATCACCCGGCTTTAGGTTGGAACACATTGTGATCTCTGAAGATCGTGCAGTGTTCTGTGTGCTGCGCAGAGACAAGAAGCTGCCCGCAGCCGGCAGTGCAACCACATGAAGCCGCTGCTCAGCACATACTCAGCCTTTTAGAAACTAATCTGTTCTCTGACACCCTCCGATGCTGATTGGATGGCGTCAGAGGAATTTAGCATAATCACACACCCCCACCCGTGCTGCAGCTCCTCCTCTCTGATGATACTGCACTCGGAATAGTCAGATCCCGGGGCTCATATCTCAGGAACGGAGGGGTCTAGGAGGAAAATTCAAAGTCCCCCCGAATCAGGATGCAAGTGTCTATATGCTGGTATGTTTAGTTTAGGATGTTTGGGGTAGTGAAAGGTCCTCTTTAAAGACTGGTAATACCAGAAAATTCAGGCAAATAATGGGTAAAAATTCACTGTCAGGATTTTTTCAATTTGAAGATCTTTTAATGGGCAACCAAACATATTCCACATAGAATTTAGGACATATTGCATATTTTTCAAATAAATTGACAAGATTACCTATAGAGAAAGGTCTCTGCAGCCACCTATTTACTCAAGTATAAGCCGACCCAAGTATAAGCCAAGGCCCCTAATTTTACCACAAAAACCTGGGAAAACCTATTGACTCGAGTATAAGCCGAGGGTGGGAAATGCATTGGTCACCGCCTCCCCATTATATAGCCTGCCGGACCCTGTTCCATAGTATATAGCCAGCACCCACCCCCCAGTATATAGCTGCCAGCCCATATCCCCCAGCGTATAGCCATCCAGCCCCTGCCCCAGTATAAATAGCCAGACAGCCCTTACCCCAGTATATAGCCAGCCCTCTGCCCCAGTATATAGCCAGCAGCAGGGGAAGGTGAGTTTTCATATATTTTTAACTCAAGTATAAGCTGAGTTTGGGTTTTCCGCACATTTTTTTCTGCTGAAAAACTAGGCTTATACTCGAGTATATATGGTAATTTACTTAATGGGAAATTTGTAGCAAGATCTGCCATATGAAATGACCCAAACAGTTAGCGTTATATCACAGAAGAAATGTCTTTCTACTGGACTGGACATAACATATGACACATCCTACGGACACAAACATAAACATGTTATATCTTTCATGGATTATATCAGGCAACAAAAACAACCATGAAAATTAAAGTCTTGAGACCTGATTACATTATTCCTGGATGTGTGGTGAATAGGTTTGGGGATTCGTTGTCTTCTGCTCCAGGGAGAACTTACGAGATATAAAGTGAAGAACACTATTTGCATCAATAATTTTAGACCTGAGCCGGGATATCCACACATAAATTCCATGAAGTTATACTAATCCCTAACTAACGCCAAACTGATAATGAACCAAACATCCATCACCATCGTTCTTCTCATGAGTCTATCTGATAATCAGGAGACCATCTATTTCCTCTTCATCTTCTTCCTCCTCATCTACCTGATGACTGTCTTCTCCAACTTTCTTATCATCCTTCTAGTAGTTACTTGTGCTCATCTTCATACACCCATGTATTTCTTTCTTGGTAACTTGGCTTTCTTGGACATGTCCTACTCATCAGTCACTGCTCCTAGGTTGCTTTTCCACCTCATCACCCAACACTGGTCCATGTCCCTCTCAGAATGTATAGCGCAGATGTTTTTTGTGACCTATTTTGTGCCATCTGAGTCTTTCTTGTTGGCCTCCATGTCCTGTGACCGGTATGTAGCCATCTGCCTCCCTCTCCATTATTCTCAAATCATGTCTCGGAGGAAGTTCACTCAGTGTGTGTCTTTTGTTTGGACATCAGGTCTCTTTCCTTGCATTATTTTCAACTTATGTTTAAAAAGATTGACCTTCTGTGGTTCCAATCTCATTCAAAGTTTCTTTTGTGATCTTCCGCATTTGCTCCAGATCTCCTGTACTGATACTACAATCAACGTTCTAGTCTTAATGGGCGTAGGTGGTATTCTCAGCAGTGTTGCCTTTGTAGCCACATTTTACCCCTATGTCATGATATTTAGGGCAGTGCTCAGAATTCGCACCAGTGATGGGAAGAGTAAAGCTTTCTCCACCTGTACGTCTCATCTGACTGTGGTCACCATATTCTATGCATCTGCAACATTTATCTACCTTGTTCCTGACACAAGTAATCTCCTTACACTGAATCGAGTGGTCACTGTGATCTACACCCTGATCACCCCCTTACTGAACCCCTTAATCTACAGCCTGAGGAGTAAAGACCTGAAGGCCGCACTGCAGAGAGCGTTACATATACACCGGCTGCATCCAGACACCGCTACAAGGTGATACCGTCTTCCATCAGAGGGGATCAGGACAGTTGGATTAACATGTATTTAGGAGATATTTTTTTTAGTAGAATTGTTTAATTTCAGAAAAAAAACTACAGGGTGAAAATAAATATATACATGTTACTCCAAAAGTAAAAAAAAAACATAGCACAGGACACTTTATCATCCTTTGATGCATAATTTTTCTGTTTCCAGTTATATATCATGTAAGTAAATTACAATTCTTACCTTCAGGCTTCTGCTGCTCCTGCTCATGTTTTCTTCTGTTGATACCAGACAGCACAATAAAGCAAGACCCAGAGCCGATTCTTTACATAAAGCTCCTCCCCTGTTGCACTCAAAAATAAAAACTGAATTCTCTCTGAAACCAGTGGTACGTCCAGAAATCTGAGCTACGAGGGGTATGACAGGGTCAGCACTGAGACCCCCACTGATCAGCAAGTCAGGCCCTATATCGTGGATAGGGCCTAACTCTCCTTCGTGGGAAAACCCCTTTAAGGATTTTCTGGTGAATGGGCTTTAGCTTCTCGCTCTACATGAACTAAACTGCCCTTAGCCTTGTGTAATTGTAAGAGGCTGAAGCTAGGAAGGGTCTGACCCTGGTGCCCCTGAGCTAAGACAACTGGAGCCCTGCTGACTGGCCTGCCCGGTCCTTGTCTCTGGAAGCCCCTGGCTCTTGTGGAGGAAGGCTGATGGACCTCTTCTGGTGAATGGGTTACACCTTCTAAACTGCCCTTAGCCATGTGTTATTGTGAGAGGCTGAAGCTAGGAAGGGTCTGACCCTGGTGCCCCTGAGCTAAGACAACCAGAGCCCTGCTGACTGGCCTGCCCGGTCCTTGTCTCTGGAAGCACCTGGCTCTTGTGGAGGAAGGCTGATGGACCTCTTCTGGTGAATGGGTTACACCTTCTAAACTGCCCTTAGCCATGTGTTATTGTGAGAGGCTTAAGCTAGGAAGGGTCTGACCCTGGTGCCCCTGAGCTAAGACAACCAGAGCCCCGCTGACTGGCCTGCCCGGTCCTTGTCTCTGGAAGCCCCTGGCTCTTGTGGAGGAAGGTAGAAGGACCTCTCCTGGTGGAAGCTAAGAGTGAAGGCCGGTGTAGAAGGCTTCCCATCGTGAGATTGGATGGAGGCCCTGCAGCTCCTGATTGGTGGCTGGTGTTGAGGGTACCACAGGTCAGGGGGTTGTTTTTATGTGTCTGTGTGACCTTGTTTGTGTTGACTCCCTGCTGATTCGGATTGGCGAAGGAAATATATCATTTGTTATATGAAGAGAACGTGTCATCTACAAAAACAAATTAGTAATAGATGTAAAAGAAACGAAATGCTATTCAGGACTGGGAGGAGTCAACCTGATTTTGCTCCAGTAATAATTATCCAGTAATTGGATTATCTGAGCCACAACCTGCTCCTTGCATTTCAGCCCTGCCCAGCAAGGGTTACTAGCGTGATTGACAGTTCCTCTAGTGTGCTGCTGGAGGCGTGTCTGGGAACTGCCTTGTATACCTGCTACTCCCATCAGACCTTGCTGGACAAACTGCTATCTTGCTGTGTTCTCTAGCTTCTCTTACATTCTCTAGTTCTGGATTCTTATCTCTTGCCTGTGTCTCGACTACTCTATTTGGATTGTGATTTGGTTATTGTTATTCCCCACTGTTGCCGACTCGGATTGTATACCTCACATTATTGTGTTTGTTTGTCTGTATTGTTACGTGTTCCCACCTTACCCAGGGAGAGAACGTTGCCCAGTTATTGGCCTCCATTTAGGGGTGACCCAATAAGTAGGTAGGGACAGATTGGGGGTCTCAGTGTCAGGGCTTACTGTCCTTGTTTGTGTCCTGCCATTACAAGTACCTTGGACTGGAGGTAATTAAATTGGACTGGAGGTAAGACTTTTTATTATGTAAATTACGATCTTTTAGCATATGCAGCAAGCTGATATTAACCCCTTCACGCTCCCTGACAGATATATATGTAAGTGAGCTATGAAGGGTGTATGAAGACGCAGGCAGCATTTTAAAGACGGAGGCGCATGGGCACCATCATCTTTGTTGAGATTGATGCTCCCCCTGATGTCTTCGGGGGCAGCGATCAGTTGTCATGACAGCCTAGTGTCTTCGGCAGACCCAAGATTGTCTGGTTTCAGTGGCTTTCAGTGGCTCATTGTAATGAATACTGTGCAAAAATGCCATATACTGCAATACAGTAGTAATTTGCAGTGTTAAAGAAATTCATTCTGCTAAGTTAAATAGAGTTAATAGAGAATTAATTCAGGCTTCATTACTTGTATGTGCAATGAGCTTATCAACATCTTCACTATATGTAAGAGTAAACTTAGTACACAGTGGAAGCATAGGACACAGGGATTTTGGGTCTGCTTGTTAAACAATGGTTGGCCTTGAGCTAGCCACACATTTCTGTGAGAAAGGATCTAGGAGTATAGTTTGTGGTAATCGGCCTTGAGTTATTTATGTATAACCTATAAGCCCTCCTATGTTAACAAGGGAATAAAATAAAGATACACAAAGGTCTAATCAGAACTCTGTGGATACAAAAGACTTCTATGTTATTGGCCGATACATTTATTTAATTACTTTCTGCCTGGTTATATTTGGAGGCCCCAGCGAGATCCTGAACTCTGGTCTGAAGAATGAATGGGAAGAGCACTCCCTCGGTTGAGGAATGCTCATCCTAGGTAAGTGAGCCCTTGACTCGCTGCTTTCCTAAGCTGAGGGGTGCTTTGTGGATCAGTATGGATTGCAGGTTCCTGGCATCATCACAGGTATATTGTAGTTAATTTTATTTTTATCTGATCAGTGCTTTTTGACATAGAAATTTTTTGAGGGGAGGGGTTGATGCTTTTGATGTTTTTTGGTTTTTGTTTTGGTTTATGGTTCTGAGTTTAGTGAATTTTGCACATTGCTAATTGTTATATTTACTATAATTGCTGCTGTGATATAAATATATACTACAACTGTTACTAACCATTTGCATATATCTATTAGGATATGCATGGTTAAGCCCGTGTGTCTATGTGCCCTCTCATGCGTTAAACCCGACATGTGACTGCACCCTCAGTGAAGTGGCTGATCCTGGAAACAGGAAAGGTCCAATTGAGTCGGGATAGGACTTCTGTAGTTTTTGTTGACAAACCTGCAAAGGGGCACCAGGTCAGGAGTCAGTTTGTTTTTTGTTATATCTGCCACTAACATTCAACACATCCTGCCTCTGCTAATTGGTGTTAAGTGTGGAGCTTCTGGACACTTTCCATATGGCTGTGGCTGCTAAAGAGCAGGCAGATTACGTGTGTCCTGGTAATCACTAACACACTGACACATGATATCATTGCCCACTACCTTGCTGCTAGAACAGATTGAATAGGGTCACTGTGCGTAAACATTGCTTAGAGGTCTGGAGTCCGCCTTGGTAGAACAGTATTGATAGTTGCATGAATAAGGATACTGATTAGAGATGAGCGAACACTAAAATGCTCGGGTACTCGTTATTCGAGACGAACTTTTCCCGATGCTCGAGTGCTCGTCTCGAATAACGAACCCCATTGAAGTCAATGGGAGACTCGAGCATTTTTCAAGGGGACCAAGGCTCTGCACAGGGAAGCTTGGCCAAACACCTGGGAACCTCAGAAAAGGATGGAAACACCACGGAAATGGACAGGAAACAGCAGGGGCAGCATGCATGGATGCCTCTGAGGCTGCCTAATCGCACCATTATGCCAAAATTATGGGCAACAGCATGGCCATGACAGAGTGACAGAATGAAGCTAGATAGCATCTAAAACATCCAATAATTGACCCTGACACTATAGGGGACGGCATGCAGAGGCAGCGGCAGCAGGCTAGAGAGTGTCATGGCGACATACCCTAAATGGACTCAGGCTTCAAACCAATGGGTGGCAGAGAGGAACCAAAGGAGGTGAGCAAGAAGCGCTCAAATAATATCGGTACATGATAAAAGTTTGCCAGTATATTTTGTGGATTACACAGCAGGGTGGCGACAAAGTTAACATGGAAGCCATGAAAACAACCCAAAATTCTGCCTGACACAGCTCGTTTGATAAGGGGACCATGTATGGAGGCAGTGAACTAGTAGTAGATTAAAGGTGCTGCAGTTAAAACTATGTTAGTTGGATCTTGGCATGGAGCTGGCGCTCCGCTGCCAGGCGAGCTTTCGCCAATCCAAGCCCCTGTCTATAGGCTACTCCCCAAACAGCACTTCTAAGAACCTTTTGTATAAGATCAAGTGTAGTAGCGTTCTTATAAGTTTAGGATATGGCGGGTGAGGGGAATGTAAACAGATGCGCAAGAAGCGCTGAAATAATATCCCTAAATGGTAAAAGTTTGCAAGTATATTTTGTGGATTACACAGCAGGGTGGCGACAAAGTTAACAACTTTGATGTGGAATGCCCTGTAATAGCTCTTGGGCGGTGTGCCTTTTATCGCCTAGGCTCAGCAGTTTCAGCACCGCCTGCTGTCGCTTAGCGACGGCACTGCTGCTGTGCCTACAGCTACCGACTGATGGCGCCATGCCCACGGATGGTAATTCGGAGGAGGAGGAGGTGGAGGAGGGGTGGGAGGAGGTATAGTAGGCCTTTGAGACCTGGACCGAGGTAGGCCCCGCAATTCTCTGCGTCGGCAGTATATGACCAGCCCCAGGGTCAGACTCGGTCCCAGCCTGCACCAAGTTAAGTGTAGTAGCGTTCTTATAAGTTTGGGATATGGCGGGTGAGGGGAATGTAAACAGATGCGCAAGAAGCGCATGATGCGCATGGAGCTGGCGTTCCGCTGCCAGGCGAGCTTTCGCCAATCCAAGCCCCTGTCTCTAGGCTACTCCCCAAACAGCACTTCTAAGAACCTTTTGTATAAGATCAAGTGTAGTAGCGTTCTTATAAGTTTAGGATATGCCGGGTGAGGGGAATGTAAACAGATGCGCAAGAAGCGCTGAAATAATATCCCTAAATGGTAAAAGTTTGCCAGTATATTTTGTGGATAACACAGCAGGGTGGCGACAAAGTTAACAACTTTGATGTGGAATCCATGAAAACAACCCAAATTTCTGCCTGACACACCTCGTTTGATAAAGGGACGATGTATGGAGGCAGCTATATGGACGACTTTTGGAGGTAGCAATGGAGACAACGTGTGGAGGCTGCTATGGAGACAATTTAATTTGGATAGTGCCTGTATGTGGCAGTCCCAAACATTTTTCAAACCAGAGGAGCAGGTAGGTGGCCCTCCAGTAAAATGGGATAGATTGAGTGCCTGTATGTGGCAGTCCCAAAAATGTTTCAAACCAGAGGAGCAGGTAGGTGGCCCTCCAGTAAAATGGAATAGATTGAGTGCCTGTATGTGGCAGTCCCAAAAATTCTTCAAACCAGAGGAGCAGGTAGGTGGCCCTCCAGTAAAATGGAATAGATTGAGTGCCTGTATGTGGCAGTCCCAAAAATTGTTCAAACCAGAGGAGCAGGTAGGTGGCCCTGCAGTAAAATGGAATAGATTGAGTGCCTGTATGTGGCAGTCCCAAAAATTGTTCAAACCAGAGGAGCAGGTAGGTGGCCCTGCAGTAAAATGGAATAGATTGAGTGCCTGTATGTGGCAGTCCCAAAAATGTTTCAAACCAGAGGAGCAGGTAGGTGGCCCTCCAGTAAAATGGAATAGATTGAGTGCCTGTATGTGGCAGTCCCAAAAATTGTTCAAACCAGAGGAGCAGGTAGGTGGCCCTGCAGTAAAATGGAATAGATTGAGTGCCTGTATGTGGCAGTCCCAAAAATGTTTCAAACCAGAGGAGCAGGTAGGTGGCCCTCCAGTAAAATGGAATAGATTGAGTGCCTGTATGTGGCAGTCCCAAAAATTGTTCAAACCAGAGGAGCAGGTAGGTGGCCCTGCAGTAAAATGGAATAGATTGAGTGCCTGTATGTGGCAGTCCCAAAAATGTTTCAAACCAGAGGAGCAGGTAGGTGGCCCTCCAGTAAAATGGAATAGATTGAGTGCCTGTATGTGGCAGTCCCAAAAATTTTTTAAAACAGAGGACCGGGTAGGTGGCCCTCCAGAAAAATGGAATAGATTGAGTGCCTGTATGTGGCACTCACAAAAATTGTTTCAAACAGAGGACCGGGTAGGTGGCCCTCCAGAAAAATTAAATGCATGAAGTACTATAGCAAGAGCCAGTGGGCCCTGTCAAAAAATAGCCATTTTCCTCTGCTTTACTGTACAAAGAGGAGGAGAAGGAGGAAAATGAGGAGGAGGAGGAGGAGTGGATCAATTATTCAGGTTGAGCTTCCTTCACCTGGTGGAGATTGGAAATTCTGAGAAATCCAGCCTTTATTCATTTTAATAAGCGTCAGCCTGTCAGCGCTGTCAGTCGACAGGCGTGTACGCTTATCGGTGATGATGCCACCAGCTGCACTGAAAACCCGCTCGGACAAGACGCTAGCGGCAGGGCAGGCAAGAACCTCCAAGGCGTACAGCGCCAGTTCGTGCCACATGTCCAGCTTTGAAACCCAGTAGTTGTAGGGAGCTGTGTGATCATTTAGGACGATGGTATGGTCAGCTACGTACTCCCTCACCATCTTTCTGTAAAGATCAGCCCTACTCTGCCGAGACTGGGGACAGGTGACAGTGTCTTGCTGGGGTGACATAAAGCTGGCAAAAGCCTTGTAAAGCGTACCCTTGCCAGTGCTGGACAAGCTGCCTGCTCGCCTACTCTCCCTCGCTACTTGTCCTGCAGAACTACGCACTCAGCCGCTAGCGCTGTCAGAAGGGAAATACTGTTTCAGCTTGTGCACCAGGGCCTGCTGGTATTCATGCATTCTCACACTCCTTTCCTCTCCAGGGATGAGAGTGGGAAGATTTTGCTTGTACCGTGGGTCCAGGAGAGTGAACACCCAGTAATCGGTGCTGGAATAAATTCTTTGAACGCGAGGGTCACGGGATAGGCAGCCTAGCATGAAATCTGCCATATGCGCCAGAGTACCAACGCGTAAGAATTCACTCCCCTCACTGGCCTGACTGTCCATTTCCTCCTCCTCCAACTCCTCCAACTCCTCTTCTTCTGCCCATACACGCTGAACAGTGAAGGACTCAACAATGGTCCCCTCTTGTGTCTCGCCAACATTCTCCTCCTCTTCCTCCTCATCCTCCTCCACCTCCACCTCCTCCGATATGCGCTGAGAAACAGACCTCAGGGTGCTTTGGCTATCAACAAGGGAATATTCTTCCCCCGTCTCTTGTGACGAGCGCAAAGCTTCCGACTTCATGCTGACCAGAGAGTTTTTCAACAGGCCAAGCAGCGGGATGGTGAGGCTGATGATGGCGGCATCGCCACTGACCATCTGTGTTGACTCCTCAAAGTTACTCAGCACCTGACAGATATCAGACATCCACGTCCACTCCTCATTGTAGACTTGAGGAAGCTGACTGACCTGACTACCAGTTCTGGTGGAAGTTGACATCTGGCAGTCTACAATCGCTCTGCGCTGCTGGTAAACTCTGGATAACATGGTCAGTGTTGAATTCCACCTCGTGGGCACGTCGCACAACAGTCGGTGAGCGGGCAGTTGGAGGCGGCGCTGCGCTGCCCTGAGAGGGGCAGCATCTGGGCTGGACTTCCTGAAATGCGCACAGATGCGGCGCACCTTCGTGAGCAAATCAGACAGATTGGGGTATGTCTTGAGGAAACGCTGCACTATCAGATTTAACACATGGGCCAGGCATGGCACATGTGTCAGTCTGCCGAGTTGCAGAGCCGCCACCAGGTTACGGCCGTTGTCACACACAACCATTCCCGGCTTGAGGTTCAGCGGTGCCAGCCACAGATCAGTCTGCGCCGTGATGCCCTGTAATAGCTCTTGGGCGGTGTGCCTTTTGTCGCCTAGGCTCAGCAGTTTGAGCACCGCCTGCTGTCGCTTAGCGACGGCACTGCTGCTGTGCCTAGAGCTACCGACTGATGGCGCCGTGCCCACGGATGGTAGTTCGGAGGAGGAGGTGGAGGAGGGGTGGGAGGAGGAGGAGGCATAGTAGGCCTGAAACACCTGGACCGAGGTAGGCCCCGCAATCCTCGGCGTCGGCAGTATATGAGCAGCCCCAGGGTCAGACTCGGTCCCAGCCTCCACCAAGTTAACCCAATGTGCCGTCAGCGATATATAGTGGCCCTGCCCGGCAGCACTCGTCCACGTGTCCGTGGTCAGGTGGACCTTGTCAGAAACGGCGTTGGTCAGGGCACGGATGATGTTGTCTGACACGTGCTGGTGCAGGGCTGGGACGGCACATCGGGAAAAGTAGTGGCGGCTGGGGACCGAATACCGAGGGGCGGCCGCCGCCATGAGGTTGCGAAAGGCCTCGGTCTCTACTAGCCTATAGGGCAGCATCTCCAGGCTAAGCAATCTGGAGATGTGCACATTAAGGGCTTGGGCGTGCGGGTGGGTTGCACTATATTTGCGTTTCCGCTCCAGCGTCTGGGGTATGGAGAGCTGAACGCTGGTGGATGCTGTGGAGGATCGTGGAGGCGACGATGGGGTTTTTGTGCCAGGGTCCTGGGCAGGGGGCTGACTAGCAGCTGACACAGGGGAAGGAGCAGTGGTGTGCACGGCCGGAGGTGAACGGGCTTGTTGCCACTGAGTGGGGTGCTTAGCATTCATATGCCTGCGCATACTGGTGGTAGTTAAGCTAGTAGTGGTGGAACCCCTGCTGAGCCTGGTTTGGCAAATGTTGCACACCACAGTCCGTCGGTCATCCGGTGTTTCCTTAAAGAACCTCCACACTTCTGAAGATCTAGCCCTCGCCGCAAGAGCCCTCACCACGGGAGCTTCACTAGTTGACAGTGGCGCTGATGCACCAGCTCTGGCCCTGCCTCTCCGTCTGGCCCCACCACTGCCTCTTCCAACCTGTTCAGGTCGAGGACTCTCCTCCGTCTCAGAAGCACTGTGTTCACCCGGCCTCTCAACCCAGCTTGGGTCTGTCACCTCATCATCCTCCGATCCCTCAGTCTGCTCCCCCCTCGGACTTCCTGCCCTGACAACAACTTCCCCACTGTCTGACAACCGTGTCTCCTCATCGTCGGACACCTCTTTACACACTTCCACTACGTCAAGAAGGTCATCATCACCCACAGACTGTGACTGGTGGAAAACCTGGGCATCGGAAAATTGCTCAGCAGCAACCGGACAAGTGGTTTGTGACTGTGGGAAGGGTCCAGAAAACAGTTCCTCAGAGTATGCCGGTTCAAATGCCAAATTTTCCTGGGAGGGGGCAGACTGGGGGGGAGGAGGCTGAGGTGCAGGAGCTGGAGGAGTGGGGATTTCGGTGACATGGGTGGACTGCGTGGAAGACTGACTGGTGGTGGACAAATTGTTCGAAGCATTGTCAGCAATCCACGACATCACCTGTTCGCACTGTTCTGGCCTCAACAGTGCTCTACCACGAGTCCCAGTAACTTAAGACATGAACCTAGGGAGTGTAGCTCTGCGGCGTTCCCCTGCTCCCTCATCAGCAGGTGGTGTCTCACCCCGCCCAGGACCACGGCCTCTGACCCCTGCAGTAGTTGGACGCCCACGTCCCCGCCCTCGTCCTCTACCCCTAGCCCTCGGGTTAAACATTTTTAAAATGAGAGTTATAACTTTTTTTTTTTTTTTACTTCTTTTTGTTTTTTTTTTGTGTTTTTTTGTGTTTTTTTTTTTTTTGTGTTTTTTGTTTTTTTTTGAGTTTTTAAAACCAAACAATCCTATCCTATTGCTATGGCTATTTTCTAGCCAAGTATCAAAGGAAGCACACTACTATGCCAGATGAGATGACACTGAGTTAGTGCCTAATAGAAATCCAACCCCTACTGAATTTTGCCACTTCGGCCTTTGCTATGGATATGTGCGCCACTAAGCGCAGAACACAGCGGTCGCAAGTCTCACTACAAATTGCTCAGAATTGGCAAGTACATGCACTGCAGAAACTACAGCCACCAGCAGATCAACCAGAAATCAAATATATAGAACGCTACTGTAGGCTTCAAGAAGCTGTTTGTATTCTCCTATGGCTATTTTCTAGCCAAGTATCAAAGGAAGCACACTACTATGCCAGATGAGATGACACTGAGTTATTGCCTAATAGAAATCCAACCCCTACTGAATTTTGCCACTTCGGCCTTTGCTATGGATATGTGCGCCACTAAGCGCAGAACACAGCGGTCGCAAGTCTCACTACAAATTGCTCAGAATTGGCAAGTACATGCACTGCAGAAACTACAGCCACCAGCAGATCAACCAGAAATCAAATATATAGAACGCTACTGTAGGCTTCAAGAAGCTGTTTGTATTCTCCTATGGCTATTTTCTAGCCAAGTATCAAAGGAAGCACACTACTATGCCAGATGAGATGACACTGAGTTAGTGCCTAATAGAAATCCAACCCCTACTGAATTTTGCCACTTCGGCCTTTGCTATGGATATGTGCGCCACTAAGCGCAGAACACAGCGGTCGCAAGTCTCACTACAAATTGCTCAGAATTGGCAAGTACATGCACTGCAGAAACTACAGCCACCAGCAGATCAACCAGAAATCAAATATATAGAACGCTACTGTAGGCTTCAAGAAGCTGTTTGTATTCTCCTATGGCTATTTTCTAGCCAAGTATCAAAGGAAGCACACTACTATGCCAGATGAGATGACACTGAGTTATTGCCTAATAGAAATCCAACCCCTACTGAATTTTGCCACTTCGGCCTTTGCTATGGATATGTGCGCCACTAAGCGCAGAACACAGCGGTCGCAAGTCTCACTACAAATTGCTCAGAATTGGCAAGTACATGCACTGCAGAAACTACAGCCACCAGCAGATCAACCAGAAATCAAATATATAGAACGCTACTGTAGGCTTCAAGAAGCTGTTTGTATTCTCCTATGGCTATTTTCTAGCCAAGTATCAAAGGAAGCACACTACTATGCCAGATGAGATGACACTGAGTTATTGCCTAATAGAAATCCAACCCCTACTGAATTTTGCCACTTCGGCCTTTGCTATGGATATGTGCGCCACTAAGCGCAGAACACAGCGGACGCAAGTCTCACTACAAATTGCTCAGAATTGGCAAGTACATGCACTGCAGAAACTACAGCCACCAGCAGATCAACCAGAAATCAAATATATAGAACGCTACTGTAGGCTTCAAGAAGCTGTTTGTATTCTCCTATGGCTATTTTCTAGCCAAGTATCAAAGGAAGCACACTACTATGCCAGATGAGATGACACTGAGTTAGTGCCTAATAGAAATCCAACCCCTACTGAATTTTCCCACTTCGGCCTTTGCTATGGATATGTGCGCCACTAAGCGCAGAACACAGCGGTCGCAAGTCTCACTACAAATTGCTCAGAATTGGCAAGTACATGCACTGCAGAAACTACAGCCACCAGCAGATCAACCAGAAATCAAATATATAGAACGCTACTGTAGGCTTCAAGAAGCTGTTTGTATTCTCCTATGGCTATTTTCTAGCCAAGTATCAAAGGAAGCACACTACTATGCCAGATGAGATGACACTGAGTTATTGCCTAATAGAAATCCAACCCCTACTGAATTTTCCCACTTCGGCCTTTGCTATGGATATGTGCGCCACTAAGCGCAGAACACAGCGGTCGCAAGTCTCACTACAAATTGCTCAGAATTGGCAAGTACATGCACTGCAGAAACTACAGCCACCAGCAGATCAACCAGAAATCAAATATATAGAACGCTACTGTAGGCTTCAAGAAGCTGTTTGTATTCTCCTATGGCTATTTTCTAGCCAAGTATCAAAGGAAGCACACTACTATGCCAGATGAGATGACACTGAGTTATTGCCTAATAGAAATCCAACCCCTACTGAATTTTCCCACTTCGGCCTTTGCTATGGATATGTGCGCCACTAAGCGCAGAACACAGCGGTCGCAAGTCTCACTACAAATTGCTCAGAATTGGCAAGTACATGCACTGCAGAAACTACAGCCACCAGCAGATCAACCAGAAATCAAATATATAGAACGCTACTGTAGGCTTCAAGAAGCTGTTTGTATTCTCCTATGGCTATTTTCTAGCCAAGTATCAAAGGAAGCACACTACTATGCCAGATGAGATGACACTGAGTTATTGCCTAATAGAAATCCAACCCCTACTGAATTTTCCCACTTCGGTCTTTGCTATGGATATGTGCGCCACTAAGCGCAGAACACAGCGGTCGCAAGTCTCACTACAAATTGCTCAGAATTGGCAAGTACATGCACTGCAGAAACTACAGCCACCAGCAGATCAACCAGAAATCAAATATATAGAACGCTACTGTAGGCTTCAAGAAGCTGTTTGTATTCTCCTATGGCTATTTTCTAGCCAAGTATCAAAGGAAGCACACTACTATGCCAGATGAGATGACACTGAGTTATTGCCTAATAGAAATCCAACCCCTACTGAATTTTCCCACTTCGGCCTTTGCTATGGATATGTGCGCCACTAAGCGCAGAACACAGCGGTCGCAAGTCTCACTACAAATTGCTCAGAATTGGCAAGTACATGCACTGCAGAAACTACAGCCACCAGCAGATCAACCAGAAATCAAATATATAGAACGCTACTGTAGGCTTCAAGAAGCTGTTTGTATTCTCCTATGGCTATTTTCTAGCCAAGTATCAAAGGAAGCACACTACTATGCCAGATGAGATGACACTGAGTTATTGCCTAATAGAAATCCAACCCCTACTGAATTTTCCCACTTCGGCCTTTGCTATGGATATGTGCGCCACTAAGCGCAGAACACAGCGGTCGCAAGTCTCACTACAAATTGCTCAGAATTGGCAAGTACATGCACTGCAGAAACTACAGCCACCAGCAGATCAACCAGAAATCAAATATATAGAACGCTACTGTAGGCTTCAAGAAGCTGTTTGTATTCTCCTATGGCTATTTTCTAGCCAAGTATCAAAGGAAGCACACTACTATGCCAGATGAGATGACACTGAGTTATTGCCTAATAGAAATCCAACCCCTACTGAATTTTCCCACTTCGGCCTTTGCTATGGATATGTGCGCCACTAAGCGCAGAACACAGCGGTCGCAAGTCTCACTACAAATTGCTCAGAATTGGCAAGTACATGCACTGCAGAAACTACAGCCACCAGCAGATCAACCAGAAATCAAATATATAGAACGCTACTGTAGGCTTCAAGAAGCTGTTTGTATTCTCCTATGGCTATTTTCTAGCCAAGTATCAAAGGAAGCACACTACTATGCCAGATGAGATGACACTGAGTTATTGCCTAATAGAAATCCAACCCCTACTGAATTTTCCCACTTCGGCCTTTGCTATGGATATGTGCGCCACTAAGCGCAGAACACAGCGGTCGCAAGTCTCACTACAAATTGCTCAGAATTGGCAAGTACATGCACTGCAGAAACTACAGCCACCAGCAGATCAACCAGAAATCAAATATATAGAACGCTACTGTAGGCTTCAAGAAGCTGTTTGTATTCTCCTATGGCTATTTTCTAGCCAAGTATCAAAGGAAGCACACTACTATGCCAGATGAGATGACACTGAGTTATTGCCTAATAGAAATCCAACCCCTACTGAATTTTCCCACTTCGGCCTTTGCTATGGATATGTGCGCCACTAAGCGCAGAACACAGCGGTCGCAAGTCTCACTACAAATTGCTCAGAATTGGCAAGTACATGCACTGCAGAAACTACAGCCACCAGCAGATCAACCAGAAATCAAATATATAGAACGCTACTGTAGGCTTCAAGAAGCTGTTTGTATTCTCCTATGGCTATTTTCTAGCCAAGTATCAAAGGAAGCACACTACTATGCCAGATGAGATGACACTGAGTTATTGCCTAATAGAAATCCAACCCCTACTGAATTTTCCCACTTCGGTCTTTGCTATGGATATGTGCGCCACTAAGCGCAGAACACAGCGGTCGCAAGTCTCACTACAAATTGCTCAGAATTGGCAAGTACATGCACTGCAGAAACTACAGCCACCAGCAGATCAACCAGAAATCAAATATATAGAACGCTACTGTAGGCTTCAAGAAGCTGTTTGTATTCTCCTATGGCTATTTTCTAGCCAAGTATCAAAGGAAGCACACTACTATGCCAGATGAGATGACACTGAGTTATTGCCTAATAGAAATCCAACCCCTACTGAATTTTCCCACTTCGGCCTTTGCTATGGATATGTGCGCCACTAAGCGCAGAACACAGCGGTCGCAAGTCTCACTACAAATTGCTCAGAATTGGCAAGTACATGCACTGCAGAAACTACAGCCACCAGCAGATCAACCAGAAATCAAATATATAGAACGCTACTGTAGGCTTCAAGAAGCTGTTTGTATTCTCCTATGGCTATTTTCTAGCCAAGTATCAAAGGAAGCACACTACTATGCCAGATGAGATGACACTGAGTTATTGCCTAATAGAAATCCAACCCCTACTGAATTTTCCCACTTCGGTCTTTGCTATGGATATGTGTGCCACTAAGCGCAGAACACAACGGTAGCAAGTCCCCCTGCTAATTCCTCACAAAATGGTAAAAGATGCAAATTAAAATAAAAAAAGTAGAACGTTATTGTAGCCCTAAGAAGGGCTGTTGGGTTCTTTGAGAATCACTCCTGCCTAACAGTAAGCTAATAGAACACCCTAACGCTTTCCCTGACCAGCAGCAGCTCTCTCCCTAGCGGCATCCAGACACAGAATGATCCGAGCAGCGCGGGCAGCGGCTAGTCTATCCCAGGGTCACCTGATCTGGCCAGCCAACCACTGCTATCGACGTGTAAGGGTACCACGTCATGCTGGGTGGAGTGCAGAGTCTCCTGGCTTGTGATTGGCTCTGTTTCTGGCCGCCAAAAAGCAAAACGGCGGGAGCTGCCATTTTCTCGAGCGGGCGAAGTATTCGTCCGAGTAACGAGCAGTTTCGAGTACCCTAATGCTCGACCGAGCATCAAGCTCGGACGAGCATGTTCGCTCATCTCTAATACTGATGTATGAAGAAAATATAGCTACTGTTATAGGATTATGCTTGTGGTTCTTTGTATATACATACTTGTGGTGCAGAATTTGTCACCAGGCAAAGGAACCTCCTAGAATTGATATTCAGCTGGTTGCCTATACAGAGTTTACAGATATCTAGTCTGACCTACCTAGAGGTTTTGTAATCTCAGACTTTATTATTTACATAGCAGGATATCCCACTGTGCAATTAGCTACTGCACGGTCGACTGCTATGGGACTCACTTCTCTAAATCTAGACAGGGGGCAGAGCAGGTCATCCCCAGGATTACGATGAAGGATTTAGATAGGGTAGAACATGGGAAATGGGCAGTTACGAATGCTTAAACCATTGTTAAGAAAGCTACTATGGCTAAGGTTAGGTGTTTGGATGCTAACAGATTGAAGAGATTTTTGATTGTGAATGGATAGACAGGCGTGGATATGGCCCGCAGGTACAGACATGGTTGACCACCTCCATGAGGCATGATCCCCTTTATAAAACCCACAAAGATGAGGAAGAATATAGAGTGAGGAACTGTCATAATCAAGCACCCAGGCACATCCAGATATATCTTTTCCAAGAACCCCAGTAGCATCTGCGCCAAATGCATATCCAGATTTATCACCCTTTATGGATTCGACCCCCCGCAGTACCACTACTGAATATAGGGATATGACATGTTTAGAGAGAGCTCACGCCAGACCTCCAGCAAATACAAGCAGAGCAACATGGAGACGCTCTAACCCATTGGGGCAGATTTACTTACCCGGTCCATTCGCTATCCAGCGGCGCGTTCTCTGCGGTCGATTCGGGTCCGGCCGGGATTCACTAAGGTAGTTCCTCCGACGTCCACCAGGTGGCACTGCTGCGCTGAAGTCCGCCGAGGCCCGCCGGAATGCACTGAAGTTCACCGGCCTATTCCTGGTGAAGGCAAGCGCGAGTCCCGCAACACTTTTTTTTTTTAAATGCGGAGGGTTTTCCGAATCCGTCGGGTTTTCGTTCGCCCACGCCCCCGATATCCGTCGCGTGCATGCCAGTGCCGACTCGCCACAATCCGATTGCGTGCGCCAAAATCCCGGGGCAATACAGGGAAAATTGGCGCAAATCGGAAATATTCGGGTAACACGTCGGGAAAATGGGAATCAACCCCTATTGTCTCCCTCAAATCCCCCCTTCAGGGAGGGTGAGCAGGGTTGGGAATGTAACAATTACTACCGTGAAAGTGCTAACAGATGTGAACGATGTGGGACAACTAAGGTTGAATTTGCGAAAGTCTGTTAGAGATCGACAAGATCTCTCGGTAACTCTCCAGTCTCCCGGCAAGGAGCATCAACTCCCTATAACCATAAGGCACCGGTCCCAAGTGGCGTTTTGAACCTGTTTTTGGCTCGTTTTTAAGCAGTGCGTTAAGAACCGCATGCGTTCAAAACCCCACGTGTGTCACCGGCCTTACCCTGAGCGTCTGATAACCCTTATGGTTAAAGAGGGAGGTAATTGGCGTACTGTAAGTGAAGAGGAAGAAAAGGAAAGAAAGACTCTTTCCAATGCAGTATCAGAGCTAGGTAAGATAACTGAGGAGGCAGTTATGCTGTTTATGTGCTATTTTCATGATTCTGCAATGTTCTTGTCTATTTTTGTGGTTTTCGGCCTTGAGTTGTTTATGTATAACCTATAAGCCCTCCTATGTTAACAAGGGTATAAAATAAAGATTCTTGAAGGTCGAATCAGATCTTCGTGGATACAAGAGACTTGCTTGTGTCTATGTTATTGGCCGATACATTTATTTAGTTAATAACTTTCTGCCTGGTTACTCTTTGGATTACTCTAACAGCAGTATACGGTAAGAGCCATCAGACCATCTAGAGTTAATGTACTCTAGAGGGTCTAAGAAATAGTAAACAAAAATAAATGTAAAAGTTTTTAAAAAAAATAAATTTTAAATAGTCTCAAAATAAATGAAAGAAAATAAAAAATAATGAGAAAATATTAAGAATTCAAATCCCCCCCCCCCCCGTTCTCTAGAACCGATAGAAAACTAAATAAACAGTAAAAATCACGAAAAATATCAAAGTATAAAATCGGTTATTGCCGACGGTGAACATCATAATGGAAAATACTGCACAAAGGTCTGAAAAGCTACTTTTACATCATTTTACATAACATCAAAAATGTAATAAAAACTGATCAAAGGGTCACATAGTCCTCAAAATTATAGCGATGAAAACATCAGCTCATCTTGCAAAAAAGGACACTTCACACAGCTCCGAATATAAAGTTATTAGAGTCAGAAGATAGCGAAACTAATTTTTTTTCGTACACATTGGGGCACATTTACTGAGGTCCTTGCGCCAGTTTTCTGTCGGACTTTGCACATTCTTTCAAGTGAAAACTGCTTGTACGTGTATTTAAGAAGTGTCCGCGCCACATTTGTGTTGCATGCAACTGTTTTGTGGCACAGCTCCACTAGGCACCATGCAACAAAAATTAGGGAGCGTCCGGTGCTCAGTCAGACAGTGCAACACATTTATCATGCAAAGTCTGACACAATTGTGTCACCAGAAATCCTGAATCTGGCGCCTCCTGAACTATACACAGGACATAGTACACACTGCACATAGTAAACACTGCACATAGTACACACCACGCATAGTACACACTACAAAGGACAATGCACAAGTACACCCTGCACATAGTACACACAGCACATAGTACACACTGCACATAGTACACAGGACACTGCACATAGTACACACCCTGCACATAGTACACACAGCACATAGTACACACTGCACATAGTACACAGGACACTGCACATAGTACACACCCTGCACATAGTACACACTGCACATAGTACACACAGCACATAGTACACACCCTGCACATAGTACACCCTGCACATAGTACACCCTGCACATAGTACACAGGACCCTGCACATAGTACACACCCTGCACATAGTACACAGGACCCTGCACATAGTACACACCCTGCACATAGTACACCCTGCACATAGTACACACCCTGCACATAGTACACCCTGCACATAGTACACCCTGCACATAGTACACACCCTGCACATAGTACACACTGCACATAGTACACACAGCACATAGTAGACATTGCACATAGTACACACTGCACATAGTACACAGGACCCTTCACATAGGACACACTGCATCTAGGACACACTACACAGGACAATGCACATAGTACACACTGCACATAGTACACACTACACTGGACAATGCACATAGTACACACTGCACATAGTACACACTGCACATAGTACACACCCTGCACATAGTACACACTGCACATAGTACACACACTGCACATAGTACACACTGCACATAGTACACCCCCTGCACATAGTAAACACTGCACATAGTACACCCTGCACATAGTACACTCTGCACATAGTACACACTGCACATAGTACACACCCTGCACATAGTACACACCCTGCACATATATCACACCCTGCACATAGTACACACTGCACATAGTACACACCCTGCACATAGTACACACCCTGCACATATATCACACCCTGCACATAGTACACACTGCACATAGTACACACTGCACATAGTACACACCCTGCACATAGTACACACCCTGCACATATATCACACCCTGCACATAGTACACACTGCACATAGTACACACTGCACATAGTACACAGGACACTGCACATAGTACACACCCTGCACATAGTACACACAGCACATAGTACACACTGCACATAGTACACAGGACACTGCACATAGTACACACCCTGCACATAGTACACACTGCACATAGTAAACACAGCACATAGTACACACCCTGCACATAGTACACCCTGCACATAGTACACCCTGCACATAGTACACACCCTGCACATAGTACACAGGACCCTGCACATAGTACACACCCTGCACATAGTACACACCCTGCACATAGTACACACCCTGCACATAGTACACCCTGCACATAGTACACCCTGCACATAGTACACACCCTGCACATAGTACACACTGCACATAGTACACACAGCACATAGTAGACATTGCACATAGTACACACTGCACATAGTACACAGGACCCTTCACATAGGACACACTGCATCTAGGACACACTACACAGGACAATGCACATAGTACACACTGCACATAGTACACACTACACTGGACAATGCACATAGTACACACTGCACATAGTACACACTGCACATAGTACACACCCTGCACATAGTACACACTGCACATAGTACACACACTGCACATAGTACACACTGCACATAGTACACCCCCTGCACATAGTAAACACTGCACATAGTACACCCTGCACATAGTACACTCTGCACATAGTACACACTGCACATAGTACACACCCTGCACATAGTACACACCCTGCACATATATCACACCCTGCACATAGTACACACTGCACATAGTACACACCCTGCACATAGTACACACCCTGCACATATATCACACCCTGCACATAGTACACACTGCACATAGTACACACTGCACATAGTACACACCCTGCACATAGTACACACCCTGCACATATATCACACCCTGCACATAGTACACACTGCACATAGTACACACTGCACATAGTACACAGGACACTGTACATAGTACACACTGCACATAATACACCCTGCACATAGTACACACTGCACATAGTACACACCGCACATAGTACACACTGCACATAGTACACACCGCACATAGTACACACTGCACATAGTGCAGTCATGGCCATAAGTTTTGAGAATGACACAAATATTATATTGTCACATGATCCGCTGCCCTCTGGTTTGTCAGATGTTTTATCACATACACAAATACAAGTGCAATCATATTATGAGTAACAAAAACTTTTATTGGCAGTTAGAAGGAGTTACTACAGCGAGTGAGTATTTGCAGTGTTGCCCCTTCTTCTTCAGGACCTCTGCAATTCTCTCTGGCGGCTCTCAATCACCTTGTGGACCAAATCCTGACTGTTCGCCGTCCAATTCCTGCACAATCACTGCTGCATTGTGTCACAATTTGTTGATTTTTGTTTGTCCCCCGTCTCTTGACCACAAGTTCTCAATGGGATAAGATCTGGGTAGTTTCCAGGCCATGGACCCAGAATCTCTGTGTTCTGTTCCCTGAGCCATTTAGTTCTCCCCTTTATGGCCGGTGCTCCATCATGCTGGAGGAGGCTCTGCTCATCACCATCTGCTCCTGGAGGGTCGGGAGAAGCGGCTCCTGGAGGACATTCTGGTCGCATTCTTTATTCATGGAGGTGTTTTAGGTGATTCCCTTGGCTGAGAAGCCGCCCCCCCCCCACATGAATGGCTGCAGGAGGCGTTACAGGTGCAGGAGACAGGACTGGGGGCATCCCTCACCTTGTCTTCTCCCAACAATCGGAAAGGGGATTCATCAGAGACAATGACTTTCCCCCAGTCCTCAGCCGTCCTCTCCCTGCACCTCCTGCAGAATATCCGTCTGTCCCTGATGGTTTCTGGAGAGAAGCGGCTTCTGTGCTGCCCTCCTGGACACCAGGCCTTGCTCCAGGAGTCTCGGCAGTGTCACAGTGCGTGCAGATGCCTCACACCTGCCGCTGCCATTCCTGAGCTCTGCGATGCTGGGAGCCCCATCCCCAAGCTGAGACACTTGTAAGAGACGGTCCTGGCGCCTGCTGGTCCTTCTCGGGCTCCAGGAGCCTTTCTGGTAACACTGGAGCCTCTCTCCCTGAATTCCTTGATGATAGATTGGTGACTGAGATGCAATCTTTCTAGCTGCGATACTCTTCCCTGTTAGGCCAGTTTTGTGCAGTGCAATGATGACGGCACGTGATAACCATGGGTAACAGAAGAGAAACAATGATGCCAAGCACCAGCCTCCTTGTAAAGTGTCCAGGGGTGGGATTGTTACTTAATCCTGACAGATTGTCCCCATCAGCCCCCGCACCTGTGTTACTGGAGACATCATTGACACCATGGCCGCTGCTCCGCCTAAGGCGCCTGCAATGAAGTTGAAATGTGTTTTGGGGGAAAAAGTTCATTTTCTAGGCAAATATTGACTTTGCAATTAATTGCTGTTAAGCTGATCCCTCTTTATAACATTCTGGAGTATGTGCAAATTACCATTATAACACCTGATGCCGGAGACTTCGTAATAATTAACATTTGTATCATTCTCAAAATTTTTGGCCATGACTGTAATAGGAATCTAATGGATCTCATGCATCTCTGATCTGTCTCATCTCTTTCTATGTGTCAGTGTGTCAGGAAATTTCAGAAGCCAGATGAAAGTGTATATACACCTGTACCCTGAAAATGTAACCACATTGTCACCCCACAGAACTAGATGGATCATGAAGTGTCTGCTCAGAGATGCCCCGCCCACACCCTGGAATCTTACACCGACCATCACTGAGTGATAGGAGCTAAAACAGCAACAACACTGAGTAAAATTGTGAAGTAAGGGGTTAAACATGATCTTTATTGTGTTAACATCCCAAGAGGATTGAGATGTGAGAATTTTCTTTCGTGGGAAAAAAACCCTTTAATATTGTAAATTTGAACCGCGCAGATTATGAGGTCTGGAGGGCCTTTATGGGCTCTCAGTACCTGATGTGCCCTTTCTATTTCAATCAGAGTTTTCGTTGGTCTTTCCAGGAGGATACTGCCGATTCCCGTCAGGTTGGGGAGTTTGTCTGACACATGTGTAGCTTCTAGGAGCCTTCTCTCTCTGATCTTGTTCCTTTTTTTTCTATATCATAGATCTTTGAGGCTTTCGGCATGACGATTAGAGGCACGAGGGGCTGAATTGGCACATAAGTTGAATAGTTTTGGAGACTCCAGCTCTAAAAGATTCAAGACAGTCCACTCTTTCCTGCAGGATGTGACCTCTGCGTGCACTTCCTTCAGGGAATGTGGTCACGCTTTCTAGAGGTCGGCAGCTAGATGATACATATCTGGCTTTGAGGGAAGAAGTCCAAGCAACATCTGTAGCTCAGGATGACCCTTCAAAGTATTACCTCAAGTAAAGGGAGGTCATTCCTCTGAGGTCCATAACCCACTGAATGGGGATCAATGGAAAAGCGAGATAAAGGTGACCCAGAAGGTATTAGGTTCAATTAGATCCCTCAGAGCAGGCAGATGGAGCACCTATGCAGGTCGAGGGTCCCAGTAGTGGGTTGGCTTGTGACTGAAGTACCTTACCTTTCTGCAGTATTCAGCGCAGTGCTGTGTGGAGATCCCTAGGCAGTGGGGATAAGCCAGGAGCCTACATGTGGTGTCAGTGGGAAGAGCTAGTGTGGGGTAGAGCAGAAATGGAGGTGGCAGGAGGATCCCTTCACCTCTATGGGTCACTGACGTGCAAAGATGGCCGCATCTAATTTTTGGCAGGGGAATAGCCACATTCTTACCGTCGGAGCCCTTACTACCCCTATAGTACATCGAAAATCATCATCTGTGCATCGCCTTTGTTTCTTATGCAAATCAGTTTATTAGTGACAAACAATGTTCTGGAATATAACTAATAAACTTTGGATTTTCAAAGCTTCTGGGGTAGGATCTGTAGCTTGTTGCACGCTTTACCTTGGAAATGCGAACCGTTTGCATAATCTACCCCCACATTTTAAATCTTGCTTTGGGTCTCAACGTTCAGGTCCCCATTGATTTTAATGGAGTTCGGTTTCGGACCTGCTCATCACTAGTCCTGACCACACGGATCATGTATGATGGACCCTGAGCTGGAGGCATCTTCATCTCCTTGTAGCGGTGTCTGGATGTAGCCGTTGTATATGTAACGCTCTCTGCAGTGCAGCCTTCAGGTCTTTACTCCTCAGGCTGTAGATTAAGGGGTTCAGTAAGGGAATAATTACTGTATATAAAACTGTAGCTACTTGGTTCAGTACAACAAAATTACTTGTGTTAGGAACAAAATAGATAAAAGTTACTGACACATAGAATATGGTGACCACAGTCAGATGAGACGTACAGGTGGAGAACGCTTTACTCTTCCCATCACTGGTGCCGATTCTGAGCACTGCCCTAAATATTCTGACATAGGGGTAAAATGTGGTGACAAATGCTACTGCACTGAGCACTGCCCCTATAATTAGTAAGACTAAGAAATTGATGGTAATATCGGTGCAGGAGATCTGGAATAGATGGGGCAGATCACAAAAGAAATTCCATATAAAGTTAGGACCACAGAAGGTCAATCTTCTTAAAATTGAAGTGAAAATGGTAGGGGAGACAAAAGCAGACGACCAAACCATAGCGGCCATCTGAGTGCAGGTTCTCCAAGACATGACCTAAGAGTAGTGGAGAGGGCGGCAGATGGCTACATACCGGTCATAAGACATGGAGGACAACAAGAAACCCTCAGCAGCTGCAAAGTAGGTCACAAGGAACATCTGCGCTTTACATTCTGAGAAAGTGATGGACCAGCGGTGGGTGCTGAGAGCAAAGAGCATCCTTGGAGCAGTGACTGATGAGTAGGACATGTCCAAGAAAGCCAAGTTACCAAGAAAGAAATACATGGGTGTATGAAGATGAGCACAAGTAACAACTAGAAGGATGATGAGGAAGTTGGAGAAGACAGTCATCAGGTAGATGAGGAGGAAGAAGATGAAGAGGACATGGATGGTCTCCTGATCATCCGATAGACTCATGAGAAGAACGCTGGTGATGGATGTTTGATTATTCATTATTCCAGTGTGATGTTTCCAAAATGGTGCCAAATTTATAAAACCAAGGCAAAGAACTAACAAAGAACATGGAGAACACCCGATGAGTTCTCAGCAACAAGAAGCTGATGGCCGGATGGATATACATAGTATATACCCATCATCCAAATACTCTGCCTCTAATGTAATATAGATGATGGTAACGGATAATGACTGTTTTTATATCTTATCAGTTCTCATAGGAACAATAGTCCCAGAAGACCCAAACCTCTGCTCTGCACATCCAAGAATGAAATAATCAGGTCTCAGGCGATTAATCCTCATGGTTGTTTGTCAATAAAATGTTACGGCCTAATAATGATTATTATATATAGCAGACATGTTTTTTCTCTTGTGATTTACACAGAACTTTGTGATGGAACAGAAGTTGTAATTTTTGACAAAAGAAATTAAGAGCCAAGTCCACCATTATATGCTGCCAGATGTTCTCAGTCGTTCTCTTCATGGACCTGGATGTTACAATTTGTCCTGTTTAAGGGTTCAATAATGTCCCAGAATCAGAAGCCTGGTCTCTGGCCACATGAACACTTCTGATTCTTATCTTTTATATGACTCCAGCAGCAAGTTTTTGGGTTCCATAGAACCTAAGATAGAAGTGATACTCCCCCTGCACCATCTGATCTGAACTCATCACAGATAAATATGGTGACCATTGCCCAGAGCCTCCTGATGTATCCAGAGGGGTCCAGAGAAATGAAAAGTTATCGTTCCCCCACATCTTGGTGAGAATGCTCCTCAAATACGTTTCCCCTTTTTGCCCTCATTCTCTGCATTTGTTTATTAACTTGGAGGATGGATCCGTGAAGTTTAAAGTGCTGACAACTGGTAGGACATATAATCTGACATATTAACATATGTTATGGGTGCTCCCGTGATCCCTGTCTCTGATCGCGGGCGCACCCGTGGCTCCCCGCGTACCACCGGTGCCCGCCACCACTTACCTCACCTGGCCCCAGCGGTGATCTCCGCTGCTCCCGGGGCTCACTGGCCCTTTAAATCTTAGTGAGCCGGCACACGTGTGCCCTAGGAGACGGTGACGCGCGCGCCGGCTCGCTAAGATTTAAAGGGCCAGCGCGCCGGTAATTGGTTGATTTAAATTCCAGCCTCTTCCTGTTACCCTTGCCAAATCTTCAAACTTCCTGAAGAGAAAGCTCTCCTGTGATTCCTGCGTTCTTGTGATTCCTGCGTTCCTGTGTGTAAGTCAGTTCCTGCGTTCCTGTGTGCCAGTCCGTTCCTGTGGTCCTGTGTTCCAGTCCATTCCGTGGTCCTGTGTTCCTGTGTGCCAGTCCGTTCCTGTGGTCCTGCGTTCCTGTGTGCCTGCTCCTGCGATTCCTGACGTGAGTCCTAGTGTGCCTTCCGCTGCTATTCTCCTGTATAGACTACCGCGGGCTGAACAAGATCACAGTTAAAAATTGCTACCCTCTGCCATTGATTACGAAACTTTTTGATTGCCTAAGCGGTTCCAGGGTGTTCTTCAAGCTGGATCTTTGGGGTGCTTACAATCTCCTCCGGATCCGCAAAGGTGACGAGTGGAAGACGGCGTTTAATACCCGTGACGGGCATTTTGAATATTTAGTAATGCCTTTCGTCTTTCAAGAATTTGTGAATGACATTTTCCGGGATCTTCTCTATACGTGTGTCATGATCTACCTGGACGACATCTTGGTATACTCTCCAGACCTTGAATCCCATCAGACACACGTACGTCAAGTTCTTGGTCGACTCTGTGCCAACGATCTGTATGCCAAACTGGAGAAATGCCAGTTTCACCAGCACAGTCTTCCATTCCTTGGTTACATAATTTCCGATAGAGGCCTTCAGATGGATCCCGCAAAACTGTCTGCTATTCTTCAATGGCCAAGCCCAGAAGGCCTCCGAGCCATACAGAGGTTCTTGGGGTTTGCGAAATATTATCACATTCCCCACTTCTCCACTGTCGTGTCTCCCATCGTGGCACTCAGTAAGAAGGGTGCCAATCTACGTGCCTGGTCTCCTACAGCTGAAGAGGCCTTCTCCAAGTTGAAGTCCACATTTGCCTTGGCTCCAGTCCTTTCTAGGCCTGATACCAACAAGCCTTTTTATCTTAAAGGTGGATGCATCCTCCGTAGGAGCTGGAGCGTTGCTCTCCCAGAAAGAGCCTAAGGGCCAAACTTCCACACATGGCTTCTTTTCAAAGACCTTTTCCCCAGCTTAAAGAAATTATTTGATTGGAAACAGAGAGCTGTTGGCCATCAAGCTTGCACTAGAAGAATGGCGGTATCTTCTGGAAGGTGCTCTCAGTCCCGTGAGTGTGTACACTGACCACAAAAACTTGTTATACCTCCAGACAGCCCAGAGCCTGAATCCCAGGCAAGCCCGGTGATTTTTGTTCTTTTCCGTTTCGACCTGCTTATCCATTTTCATCCAGCTGACAAGAATGTCAAGGCTGATGCCCTGTCCCGGGCTTCGGATGTTGTCGGAGAAAAACCAGCTCCTTGACACTTTTTCCGGACCAGCTTGTTGTTGCAGCTCCAGTGGATCTTCGGCAGCTACCTCCCGGCAAGACGTATGTTAGACCTGCTCTCCGGAGGAGGATTTTATCTTGGGGACATTCTTCTCGTGTGGCTGGGCATCCTGGGGTCCTCCATGGCCCTCATCTCCCTCTACTACTGGTGGCCAGACCTGGTCAAAGATGTTCGGGAGTTCGTGGGATCCTGCTCTTCCTGTGCCCGCAACAAAGCCTCCCGTCTCAAACCACCCGGACTGTTACTGCTGTTGCCGATACCCAGTCGCCCGTGGTCCCATGTGGCGTGGACTTTGTCACCGATCTGCCTGTCTCAGGCAGTACTGTTATCTGGGTGGTGATGGACCGGTTTTCAAAGATGTCTCATTTTGTTCCCCTTCCAGGTCTTCCATCTTCTCCTCAGCTTGCCAGTCTATTCTTCAGACACATCTTGCGGCTGCATGGTCTTCCGCTTCACATCATGTCCGATCGAGGAGTCCAGTTTGTATCAAAATTCTGTCATTCCTTATGTAACCAACTGCAGGTTAACCTTGACTTTTCCTGTGCCTACCACCCACAGTCTATTGATCAAGTGGAGAGGGTGAACCAGACTTTGGGCTGCTACCTCCGTCACTTACTTTCAGCCCATCAGGACAACTGGGCTGACCTGCTACCTTGGGCTGAGTTCTCCTACAATTCCCTGGACTCCGGGTCTACCGGCTCAGCTCCGTTCTTTGTGGTCTACGGACGTATTCCTCGCCCGCCTCTCCCGCTATCTACTCCCTCCAATGTCCCTGTGGTAGAGGATTTGGTGCAGGACCTCAAGTCTATTTGGGACCAGACCCGCCAGTCTCTTCTACGAGCTACAGACCGTACCAAGATCCAGGCTGATAAGAAACGTAGAGTTCCTCCTATCTTCTCCCCTGGCGACAAAGTATGGTTGTCCTCCAAATACGTCCGGCTTAAGATACCCAGCTACAAACTTGGTCCCCGGTTCCTTGGTCCCTTTGAAGTAATCAAGCGCATCAATCAAGTGGCCTACAAGCTCCGCCTCCCTCCATCTATACGCATCCCGAACTCCTTCCACGTCTCCCTCCTGAAGCCAGTCATCTTGAACCGCTTCTCCCAGAAATCCCCTCCTCCTGCTCCTGTGGTGGATTCCCCAGATGTCTATGAAGTTAAGGAGGTTCTGGACATGAAGATCGTAAGGGGTAAGCAGTTCTTTCTTGTAGACTGGAAGGGGTTCGGGTCTGAGGAGAGATCTTGGGAGCCCGAAGAGAACATTTTGCATCGGACTCTCCTCCAGAGATGTCTTGGGACCAAGAAAAAGAGGGGGAGGCCGAAGGGGGGGTAAATGTCCCGGGTGTACCCGTGGCTCCGCGCGTACCTCCGGTGCCCGGCACCACTTACCTCCCCTGGCTCCAGCGGCAATCTCCGCTGCTCCCGCGGCTCGGCGCGTGCATCCCCGTCTCCTAGGGCGTGCGCGCCTGCTCGCTATATGTTTCTAAATAGATTGTGTTTTGTCTTCTATACCTAGAATTTGGGAGATTCAGCCACCAAACTAATCAGTTCTACTAACGTATACAACATTTTCATAAATGGACAACTGGCCTCTTCTACTAACATAGAGAGAACTCACAGGATTGCCGTTACTTCCTATGTGATATCTGGCCATGGGTCTGACTTCTCTGAGGACATACTGTATATGTCTTAGTGGCCTTCTTTCCCACAATCCACTGATTATATAGAAAACACTTTCTCGAATCTGGTTTCTGTCTTTGCCTTCTTTAAAAATGACAGACAAATCATTGGGAGCTTCCTATTACTTTGTAGGCCAAGGGGTAAGTAGAGCTCAGATCCCTTCACTGTGGACATTAGGTCAGAAAAATTGAATGTTTTAATGTCCTTTAGTACTAAATACTGCACCCAGGTAACTTCATCACTGGCTGATGATGGTCTGGTTAGAGCTCTCCATGGCCACCTTAAAGCTTCTGGCTTTTCTTAGACTGGGACATCCCTTTAAGAGTCATTCTCCCCATTATTTACCTGCTCAGCTATGAAGAATTAATATCGTGCTGACCCCTACCGCCTAAAGAGAGAGTGTGAGCAAGTATTTCATGCTGTGCTGCTAATAAGGCTTAAAGGGTTTTATTCATCTTATATCTGAAACTATTGTATCTTTCCTGAGGCTTAGCAGGCAGCTCATTGGTTGACCACCCAGAACTGTTTAAACAGAGCAAACTTATAAATATAGACTCTGTCTGGGGTTCTGTGTCACCTATGTGAGCGAGTACCCACCCCCACTCTTGGATGTATAATGATGAGAATGTAGAGAATGCTATAACAGGAGGCTAAAACGTCTTCTTAATCATCGGGTATGTTTATATTTGTCTTTATTCCATGCCCATTAAAAAGATGAATTTACAATACATAATCCACAGGACCTATGCGTTTCGAGCGTAGACACTTAGTTCTTACTCATGGTCTGAGGGTTTTACATAGAAACTCTATTTAAAAAGGCAAGTGACAGGTGAATGGACAGCTGGACAATTAACACAGGCGTATAGTGTCTGCGAACAAAAGGAGTATTAACAATAGATATAGCATGAAAATTGTACATTGTAGGGTGCAAAAAGCTATAGTACAGACAGAGATATATTTACATTAGACATATTTTAATATAAATACATTGTATCCGCTTGGGCATGCCAGTCTCCACAGCATTTCTTGGTTACGGAGCTTATAGGTTCTATCCCCGCCCCTTCCTGGAACAATAACCCTTTCAATTCCAGTAACCACTAGACTTGTAAGGTGTCCTGCATGTTTGGATGGGCTAGATATGTTCTTTTCAGCCGGTTTAGTTGCGTCTGAAATGTATTCCGAAATTCTTTTCTTTAAAGGGTGAATTGTACTCCCTACATACCGGAGCTTGTATGCCTAAATTTCTGCTAAGTGCACCACATATTTAAAATTACAATTGATAAATGTCTTAATATTCCATACTCTATCTGTGTTACACTCTATCTGTATTAATATTAGAAAAAATAGTGGTGTTGCACATATGTGCACCTATTTCTCCCACATTTGTAGGAGCCTTTGGTGCTGAGCCATGTTGCATGAATTTTATTATCTTATGATATATACATAGATGGAGAAACTATATTGCCAATAGTGCGAGCTCTACGTGAAATAAAATACAATTTTTTATTGTATTCCCTAATAAATGTAGTGGAAAAAAACTATTTCTGTTGTGTTTTTGACATCCTTTGCGCGATTGGATAAAAGAGACTGTCGGGTTCTGTTGTGCATTCAGCTCTGTTAAGAACAAAATCCGATATCCTCTTTGTTTCAATCTGTTGGTTATGGTTCCACATTCTCTGTGAAAGGATGCCTCTGCACTACAACTTTTAAGGACACATATATTCCCCCACCGGTAACTTTTTAACCACATGCTGTGGATGACGACTGGATGCACGAAGCACTGAATTGCCACTAGTGGTTTGCGATACAACTCTGTGTCTATGCATTGTGCCTCAGAATTCCCCACCAGCAGACATCTCATCCCATACCATATGAGCAGGACGTCATCAATATACCTACCGTACCAGTAAATCCTATTTCTAAAAGGATTAGACGTGTTGTACAGGTAGTTGTGTTCCCACCAGGATACATAAAAATTTGCCAACGATGGCGAAATACATGAACCCATAGGGCAACCCTGGGTTTGTATATAGAAGGTCTTATGAAAAGAAAAAAAAGTTATTAGTCATTAAAATATGTGTTACTGACAAAATATATTGTAAGTCATACGTATAACCAGTGCATAAACTCATGCTTTATCGTGAGGTATATTTGTATACAGCGACACAATGTCACGTTACCCATAAAAATCTATCTTTCCATTGTAAATTACTCATAGTTTGAAGTATTTGCTTTGTGTCTTGAAGATATCCCAGTAATGCTTTTACCATAGGCTGTAAAAATGAGTCTAGCCACCCACTTAAATGCTACAGAATGGAGTCTACCCCCGTAATTATGGGGCGTAGAGGTGGAGGGAAAATGTTCTTATGTGCTCTCGGAAAGGTGTGGAAAATAGGGCATAGTGGATTATCAGGAACTAAAAAGATAGATTCTTTCTCAGTATGTAAACCTAAAGACACTCCCCATGGTATTTTATTGGGCACATTTACTTACTAGGTCCAGTCGCGATCCAGCGGCGTGTTGTCCGGTGAGGATTTTGGTCTGCCAGGATTCACTAAGGGCTTGAGCCCGATATCCAGCAGGTGTCGCTGCTGCGCCGAGGCTCGCTGAAGTTCAGCTTCTTCTTCCTGGTGCATGTGAGTGCTTGATCTTGCAACACAAATCGTTTTTTAAATTCCATGTTTTTTCCGAATCCGTTGGGATTGTCCGAAGGCCCGCAGCCCCCAGTTGCGTGAAAGCCGGCGCCGATGCGCCACAATCCGATCGTGTGCGCCAAAATCCCAGGGCAATTCGGCGCAAAACGGAAATATTCGGGAAACCCGGCGAAAGTGAGGCGTTCGGACGCTTAGTAAATGAGCCCCTATGTGTCAGTGTTAGTTTGACATTCTCTGTTGAGTCACATGTGACTATCTTATATACTTTGGGATACTTGGGATGCAGCGGCGTCTCCTCATGCGCGTTCCCGCCACCTAGAGTTTAAAGGGCCAGCGCACCAATAATTGGCACTGGTGCTCTTCCATATAAATTCCCAGCCCCTTCCTGTGTTCCCTGCCGGATCTTTGTGCCTCAAAGCCATGTTCCTATGTCTTTGCGTTTATATTGATTTCCCGTTGTGACTTTGATTCTGATCCTGACTACACTCCTCTGCTGCTTGCCTTGACCTGTTGCTACGTCCCCGACTCTGATCCCTTGATGCCTGTATGACTACGATTCTGCCTAACATCTTTGTACCTCACCTTGGCTGCCACTGCGGACAAAGTCACACCTGTGGAATGACCCGGTGGTACCACGCTGCAGCAAGTACAACCCGCTTTGCAGTGGGCTCTAGTGAAAACCAGTTGCCACTTGACTCCATCCCCAGGTGTTGGCTTACATCATCGTCCACAGTGGTCCAGTGGGTCCACTACCCTGGAGCTTGACAGTAAGATCCGGCCATGGATCACGCCAAGGTTCTGCTTCCAGGACTGGCTGATCTTACCAGTATCATGGTCCGGCAGTCTCAACAGATTGCGGCACAAGGACAGCAACTGTTGGTTACTAAGCACCAGTGTCTAGTACATGCGATACTTCCCGTTACTACGGCTGCATTGTCATTAATAGGAATGATCCAGTCATGGCTACTCTCACCGGGTTCCTCGCTGAATTCAGGTCCAGGTCCGTCTTCAAGGAAACTGCCCGGGTGACTTCAGCTGAGGCCACACTGCTGAACCTGCTTCAAGGGGACTCCTTTGGTGACTGTGCGGTTTGGTTCTGAACTCTGGCCTCTAAATTAGCCTGGAGTGAAGCTGCTCTCATTGCAACTTTTACAAAGGGACTTTTTGGGAAAAGTTAAAGACGCTCTGGCCACTCGGATGGATATCCGGTTTGCTGAGCATTCTGAGGAGCAATGTCTGGATCAGCTGCAAACCAAGATCTAACTTTTTTCACGCCTGGCTCCTGTCTTCCAAAGTCCATATCTGCCACCTGCAGTGTCTGCTGCAGAGGAACCAATGAAGGTAGATAGAGCTAGTCTGACCCCCCAGGAGTGTTCCAGACAAAGACAGGAGAATCTCTGCCTTTATTGTGCAAGTCCTGAGCACTTTCTTGAGACTTGTTCTGTCCATCCACAGTGTCCAGGAAACGTCTGCACCTAGGGTTGTTGGGAGAAGCATCCCTAGGTGAGATCAAAGTTTTCCTCGTTTGAATGTTACTGTTTTTCAACTGGCAACCCAGTTTAAGTTTCTGCCTTCCTGGACTCTGGCTCTGCAGGGAATTTCATGGATGCTGCCTTGGTCTCCCAGCATCACTCTCCTGTGATTTGCCTAGAGAAGCCGCTGGTTATTTCTTCTGTCAGTGGACAGATTCTGCATGACCCGGTCCAGTATTGTACGGAGCCTCTGGCTCTGCAAATTAGGGCGTTGCACAAGGAGAGACTGTCATTTTATATGCTCCCCTGGTCTACGTCTTCAGTGCTTTTGGGCCTCCCGTGGTTGTAGCAACATGCCCCAGTGCTCGACTGGTAGACTGGGGAAATCCTTCATTGGGAAGCAGGGTGCCATTCTCGCTGTCTCATGGCCCTCCTTCTGGTTCCTTAATGTCTCTGGACTCCGGACTCCCTCAAGCAGCTAACAGCTCTTCCCGCTTCTCATAAGGACTTTGCGGATGTTTTCCCTGAGAAGCAAGCGGAGATTCTGCCACCGCACCATCCATATGGCTGCCCCACTGACCTGCTGACGGGCAAATCTCCTCCACAAGGTCGGGTATACCTGTTATCTGTGCCTGAAACCGCGGCTATGTCGGCCTACATCAAGGAGAATTTGCAGAAGGGATTCATCCCCAGGTAGTCTTCTCCTGCCAGTGCTGGATTCTTCTTTGTGGGCAAGAAGGATGGTTCCCTCCGTCCATGCATCGACTACTGCGGCCTCAATAAAGTCAATGTAAAAAAACATTAACCCGTTGTCTCTCATCACTGAACTTTTTGCTCGAATTCGGGGTGCCAAGGTTTTCACCAAGTTGGATCTGCGAGGGGCATATAACCTCATCCGTATCCGTGAAGGTGATGAATAAAAGACAGCCTTCAATACTAGTGGTGGACATTTTGTGTATCTTGTAATGCCCTGTGGACTCTGCAATGCTCCAGCAGTGTTCCAAGAATTTGTCAACAATATCTTCCTAGACTTGCTTTACACTTGTGTCGTTGTTTATTTGGACGATATTCTGGTGTTTTCTCCTGACCTGCAGTTTCATCAGGTCCACTGGCAAGTTCTCAGGCGTCTAAGGGCCAATCACTTGTATGCTAAGCTCGAGAAATGCCAGTTTCATCAGAGTAGCCTTATTTCTGACAAAGGAATACAGATGGATCCTGCAAAGCTGCCTGCTGTGCTTCAGTGGCCTTGCCCAGTGGGACCATGTGCCATACTGAGATTTCTGGGCTTCACCAGTTATTACTACAAATTTATTCCACATTTCTCCTGTCTTGTATCTTCTATTTTGGCGTTGACCAAGAAGAACGCCACACTCTGGCCACTGGCGGCTGAAGAAGCTTTCTCTAAGCTTTGTCTCTGCTCCAGTTCTCACACGACCTGATACTGAGAGACTGTTCCAACTACAGGTTGATGCCTCATCCGTTGGTGTTGGAGCCGTTCTCACCCAGAAAGGGCCCAAAGGTCGAACCCTTACCTGCGGCTTCTTCTCTAAAACCTTCTCAGCTGCGGAGAGGAATTATTCAATTGGTGATCAGGAACTTCTTGCCATAAAGCTAGCTTTGGAGGAATGGGGCTATCTTCTGAAAGGAGCTCATCATCTGGTCTATGGCTACACTGACCACAAGAATCTCCTGTACCTCCAGACCGCTCAGCATCTCAATTCTCGACAGCTTTGTTGGTCCCTCTTCTTTTCCCGGTTCAACTTCTCGATTCACTTCCGTCCAGCTGAGAAGAACATCAAAGCTGATGCCCTCTCTCGTCCCTCTGATATTGTTGGGGAAGAACCTTGTCATACGATTCCTCCGGAACGTCTGGTTGTTGCTGCTCCTGTGGACCTAGAGCAGCTTCCTCCTTTCAAGATTTATATCCGACAGAAGAGGATACTAACTTGGGGACACTGCTCTCATGTTGCTGGGCACCCTAGGGTGCAGAGATCTATCGCTCTCATATCTCGTTACTACCGGTGGCCAGATCTGTTCAAAGACATTCAAGATTTTGTGAGTTCCTGTGCTTCCTGTGCTTGTAACAAGTCATCACGTCTCAAGCCTACAGGTCTGCTCCTGCCATTGCCGATACCCAGTTGCCCGTGGACTCACATAGCCATGGACTTTATTACAGATCTCTCATTTTCTTCCGGTAATACAGTCATCTGGGTGGTAACGGATAGGTTCTCCAAGATGTCCCACTTGGTGCCTTTGCCAGGTCTGCCATTGGCTCCATGTCTGGCCAGTTTGTTCACATCTTTTGGCTTCATGGGCTTCCTCAACACATCGTCTCGGACCGAGGGGTCCAGTTTGTTTCCAAGTTCTGGTGTTCCTTGTACAGCCAACTACAAGTTAAGCTGGACCTCTCTTCTGCCTATCATCCGCAGACTAACAGACAAGTGGAAAGGGTCAACCAAAATCTGGGCTACTATCTAAGGCACTTTGTCTCTGCTTGTCAAGACGATTGGTCTACCCTCTTACCTTGGGCAGAATTTTCATGTAATCCTCTGGACTCTGATTCTGCTGGTGACGCTCCCTTCTTTGTTGTCTTTGGACGACATCCATGCCCACCTCTTCCTCTGTTTGTGCCTTCTGATGTTCCTGCCATGGAGGAACTGGTTCAAGACCTCATATCCATCTGGGAGCAAACACGGCGATCTCTACTTCAGGCATCCGCCCGCACCAAGACCCAGGCCGACAGGAGATGCAGGTCTCCTCCAATCTTTTCCCTGGGTGATAAAGTGTGGCTGTCTTCAAGATACGTCCGGTTGAAGATTCCCAGCTACAAGCATGGTCCTCGCTATCTGGGTCCATTTGAGGTGCTGAAACGCATCAACTCTGTGGCCTATAAGCTGCACCTTCCTCCTACCATGAGAATCCCGAACTCCTTTTGAAGCCTTTCATCCTGAACCACTTTGCCCGGCAAGTACCACCTCCACCTCCTGAGGCGGACTCCTCTGATATCTATGAGGTGAAAGAGGTCCTGAAGTCAGTCAGAGGGAAGCTGATCTTTCTTGTTGACTGGAAGGGGTTCGGGCCAGAGGAGAGGTCTTGGGAGCCAGAAGACAACATTCTGGACCATTCTGTTCTTCAGAGATTCCTTCACACAAAGAAAAGGGGGAGGCCGAAGGGGAGGGGGGGTACTGTCACGGATGCCCTTGTGACCCGTGTCTTGGGTTGCAGGCTCACCCGTGTACCTCCATGCCGGCCACTGCACTCGCCGAGCGACTCACCTTGCCGGGATCCAGCGGCGTCTCTCGCGGCTCCTTGTGCGCTTTCCTGCCTCCTAGGGTGCACGCCGGCTCTGTTAAAGGGCCAGCGCAGTGATAATTGGTGCTGGCCAGCTGCCCTTTTTGATAAATTCCCAGCCCCTTCCTGTGTTCCCTGCCAGATCTTTGTGCCTCACAGCCTTAGAAAAAGCTTTGTTCCCATGTCCTTTACGTTTATAGTGATTTCCCTTTGTGACCTTGGTTCCGTTCCTAACTACGCTCCTCTGCTGCCTGCCTTGACCTGTTGCTACGTTCCCGACTCTGATCTCGTGCTGCCCGAACGGACCTCCTGCCTATCCCCAACTACAATTCTGCCTACCGTCTTTGTACCTCGCCTTGGCTGCCACTGCGGACAAAGTCACACCTGTGGGATGACCTGGTTGTGCCATGCCGCAGTACAACCCGTTTTGCTGCGTGCTCTGGTGAAAACTGAGTGCCTTTTAGACTCCGGTCCTAGGTGTCATTCTACGTCATCGTCCATGCTGGTCCAGAGGATCCACTACCACTGATCCTGACAGTAAAATCCGGCCATGGATCCCACCCAGGTTCCGCAACCTATTCTGGTGGATCTTCCCACCATCGTGGCTCAGTTGCCCGTGGACTCACATAGCCATGGACTTTATTACAGATCTCCCATCTTTTTCCGGTAATACAGTCATCTGGGTGGTAACAGATCGCTTCTCTAAGATGTCCCACTTTGCTCCTCTGCCAGGTCTGCCGTCAGCTCCACCCCTTCCGCTGCACATTGTCTTGGACTTTGGGGTCTAGTATTTTCCCTTTTCTGGACTTTGGACTTTACCATCCACAAACCAGTGGACAAGGTGAGAAGGTTAATCAGACCCTGGGATGAAATCTCCGTCATTTTGTCTCCACCCGCCAGGACGACTGGTCCAACCTGCTGTTTTGGGCAGAGTTTTCTTACAACTCTCTAGACTCTGAATCTGACAGTTCCACTTCATTTTTTGTCATATTTGGGCGACATCCACGCCCCCTTCCTCCTCTGTCTGAGCCTTCTGATGTTCCTGCCGTGGAGGATTTGGTTCAAGATCTCAAGTCCATCTGGGAGCAAACACGGCAGTCACAACTTCGGGCCTCCACCCGCACCAAGACCCAGGCTGACAAGAGACACAGGCCTCCTCCAGTCTTCAATCCAGGTGATAAGGTGTGAATGTCTTCAAGATATGTCAGGCTAAAGGTTCGCAGCTACAAGCTTGGTCCTCGCTATCTGGGCCCATTTGAGGTGCTTAAACACATCAATCCAGTCGCCTATAAGCTCCGCATTCCTCCCACCATGCGCATCCCGAATTCCTTCCACATCTCCCTTCTGAAACCAGTCATCCTGAACTGCTCCTCACGGGAAGTACCAGCTCCAGCTCCTGAGGTGAATTCCACTGATGTCTGTGAAGTGATAGAGGTCCTGGGTATGAAGTCAGTCAGAGGGAAGAGGTTCTTTCTTGTCCACTGGAAAGGTTTTGGGCCAAGGAGAAGGCTCGGGAGCTGGAGGACAACATCCTGGATCGTGTTCTCCTGCAGAGGTTCCTCCAGTCCAAAAAGAGGGGGAGGCCAAAGGGGGAATACTGTCACAGGTGCCCCTGCGACCCATACCTGTGTAGCTCCATGTAGGCCACCATAGTTCAGAGCAGCAGGACAAGCAGAGCCAACCTGCTGGATCCATGTTTTCGTGAGGGCTATCAATTTTAGAAAAAGGTCATGAATGGATTCCAGTTTATTCCACAATAAGCAGGCCTTCCAGAGGTTATATTTAAAAGGTTAATAGATAGAATGAGAGTGACAAAAGGATACACTGATTATTATTGAGGATTGCATGTGTTCTATGAGTAATGGAGAGGTTGGAATTTCCAAAAATTGGCCACTAGAAAAGAATATAGAGAGAAAGGAGATAGTTTAGTAATTTATGGTAGTGGGTCAATGAAAAGATCTTCTACACTAACAGCAATATAAACATATACACAAATATAATAATACTAACAATCAGATAGGAGGTCCACCTAGCCAAGTAGAAATTCCAGAAAAATCTGGTTAATACTGGTTAGAAATGCACTGCCATGCCTTATCTACCAGATGGAATGAACCAATATTCCACCCAGAATTTAGGTCATATTTCTTCTTTTTCCATGAGTAGACAACACTGCCTGTAGAGAAAGATCACAGCGAGATCCTACTAATTTCATTTGGTGAAGAAATTTTCCTATTTTTTTTTTCTTGGTAGAAAATGTATAGCAAGATCTGCCAGTCACTCTCTATCTACAGCACTGGACATAACTAGTCTACTAGATATATCCTACAGACAGAAGCATGGAGGGTCTTCACTGGTTAATATTAGGCTACACAATATTATACTCAAAACAATCATAAAAATTAGAGTCTTGAGACCTGATTACTTTATTCCGGTATGAGTGGAGCAGAGGTTTGGGAATTTAGTGTATCCTGCTCCAGGGAGATCTGATGGGATATAAAGTGAGGAACGCTGTTAGCATCAATATTTTTTTTGCCCAAGTTTGGGTGCTCACACATATATTCCATGGAATTCTACTAATCTATCTACCATTACTATTATTACATAATAATAATAATAATCTCATGCCAAACTGATAATGAACCAAACATCCATCAGCGTTCTTCTCATAAGTCTATCTGACAGTCAGGAGACCAACTATGTCCTCTTCATCTTCTTCCTCCTCATCTACCTGATGACTGTCTTCTCCAACTCTCTCATCATCCTTCTAGTTGTTACTTGTGCTCATCTTCATACACCCATGTATTTCTTTCTTGGTAACTTGGCTTTGATGGACATGTCCTTCTCTTCAGTCACTGCTCCTAGGTTGCTCTTTTCCATCATCACCCAACACTGGTCCATGTCTCTCTCAGAATGTATAACGCAGATGTTTTTTGTGCTTTATTTTGTGGCCTCTGAGGCTTTCTTGTTGGCCTCCATGTCCTTTGATCGGTATGTAGCCATCTGCCGCCCTCTCCATTATTCTCAAATCATGTCTTGGAGCATGTGCATTCATTTTGTATCTTTCGTTTGGTCATTTGGTTTCTTTGTTACCATCACTTTCACCTTATGTTTAAAAAGATTGACCTTCTGTGGTCGCAAACTCATACAAAGCTTCTTTTGTGATTTGCCTCATTTGCTCCAGATCTCCTGTACTGATCCTACAATCAATGTACTAATCTTAATGGGTGTAGGCGGTATTCTCAGCTTTGTTACCTTTGTTGCCACATTTTACCCCTATGTCATGATATTTAGGGCAGTGCTCAGAATCGGCACCAGTGATGGGAAGAGTAAAGCTTTCTCCACCTGTACGTCTCATCTGACTGTGGTCCTCATATTCTATTCAGCTGCAACATTTGTCTACTATATCCCTAACAGAAGTCATCTTCTAACATTAAACCGAGTATTCTCAGTGAACTATATACTGATCACCCCCTTACTGAACCCCTTAATCTACAGCCTGAGGAGTAAAGACCTGAAGGCTGCACTGCAGAGAGCGTTACATATGCACAGGCCGCATCCGGCCCCCACTAGAAATTGATGGCCTCTTCCATATGAGGAAATAAGGATAGTTACGTGTGTACGGGGGTGGGGTGGGGTGGGGGGTTGGAATACCATGTATGTAGGAGATATTTTTTTTAGTAGAATTGTTTAATTTTAAAAACAGACCACAGGATGAAAATAAATATATACAAGTTACCCCAAAAGTAAAAAAAAAAAAAACCCATAGCACTGGACACTTTATCATCCTTTGATGCATAACGTTTCTGTTTCTAGTAATTTATCATGTAAGATGCCGCCTGCTGCTGCTCCTCATGTTTTCTTCTGTTGATACCAGACAGTACAATACAGTAAGGCCCAAAGCTGATTCTTTACATAAAGCTCCTCTTCAAAAAGATCATTTGTATGACAATAAAAACTGAATTCTATCTGAAACCGGTTGTACGTGTTAGTAATCCATAGTGTCATCCATTGTCTTCTGAGCCTGTCCCATGGTGTTACATGGGGCCTTAAAGATGTTCTGGTGAATTGGTTACAGCTTCTCGCTCTACATGAACTAAACTGCCCTTAGCCATGTGTTATTGTGAGTGGCTGAAGCTTGGAATGGTCTGACCCTGGTGCCCCTGAGCTACGACAACTGGAGCCTTGCTGACTGGCCTGCCCGGTCCTTGTCTCTGGAAGCCCATGGCTCTTGTAGAGGAAGGTTGAAGGACCTCTCCTGGTGAATGGGTTACACCTTCTAAACTGCCCTTAGCCATGTGTTATTGTGAGTGGCTGAAGCTTGGAAGGGTCTGACCCTGGTGCCCCTGAGCTAAGACAACCAGAGCCCCGCTGACTGGCCTGCCCGGTCCTTGTCACTGGAAGCCCCTGGCTCTTGTGGAGGAAGGTTGTTGGACCTCTCCTGGTGGAAGCTAAGAGTGAAGGCCAGTGTAGAAGGCTTCCCATCGTGAGATTGGATGGAGGCCCTGCAGCTCCTGATTGGTGGCTGGTGTTGGGAGTGCCACAGGTCAGGGGGTTGTTTTTATGTGTCTGTGTGACCTTGTTTGTGTTCACTCCCTGCTGATTCTGATTGACGAGGAAATATTGTAGTTGTTATATGAAGAGAACGTGTCATCTACAAAGATCCAGTGATGTCACAGCCAGCAAAATAGACAAGTCCGGGAATGCTGAATATTTTGATCAAATTAATCGTTTTGTAAACTGGAGTAAAGAGTACAGATTAGTTATAAATGTTAGTGAAAGGAAAGAAATGCAAATCAGAACTGGGAGGAGTCAACCGGATTTTTCTCCAGTAATAATTGAGGGAGGAGATAGTGGAATCCTACAAGTATCTGGGAATTTACATTGATATTTAATTGGACTGGAAGTAAATTCAGGTTATTTATATAAGAAAGATTTGGCGAGACTTTTTATTATGTAAATTATAATCAGATCATAAGATTATTGGCAAAATTTAAGTCTATTTTATGGATCGCCTAAATTTGGAAATTAGCAACCTCCATTGTGAATTCAGTGGAAGGTGCCACCTACCTAGAATCAGTAAAAATCTGAATTTGCAACATAACATCGTGACTGGAGCTTACAAATTCATTATGCTTTAAGGGATTGGCCTCTCCCCAGAGCCCCTGTGTAATCCATTCCTTTTAGTGAGCAGCAGATGTCCTATTTTCTCTAGAATCAGTAGTTAAAGGTTCAAGCTAATTTTTGCCATCTGCTATAACCAATGGCAGATCTTCGTAAAAGCGGCATGTGGACCCGCCCCCACCCAAACCCAGGCCCTATATGAATGTTCGCCCAGAGCCGGATCATCATTGTGGCTCTTGGAGCACCAGCCCCGGGCCTCCGAATCCGGATTTATTGGTTGGGGGCCCCCGAGGCTTGGCGCTCCAATAGCACCAATGATTAGGCTCCTGCTAGGGCTCCTGGCAGGCCCTGACCTTTGGAAGCGGCCTCTGTCTGGACAGGAAGCTCATGCCCGTCACTGTATAGTGCTCAATGCTCGAGCACTATTACTGCAGGTGAAGCCTCGTTGAACCTGGATGCGCGGCCGCGTGATACAGTGTGGTCAGTTGTGGTGTGAGGGGTATATATGATATATGTGGGAGTACAGTGGGGTCAGTTGTGGTGTGAGGGGTATATATGATATATGTGGGGTACAGTGCGGTCAGTTGTGGTGTGAGTGGTATATATGATATATGTGGGGGCACAGTGTGGGCAGTTGTGGTGTGAGAGGTATATATGATATATGTGGGGTACAGTGTGGTCAGTAGTGGTGTGAGGGGTATATATGATATATGTGGGGGCACAGTGAGTACAGTAGTGGTGTGAGGGGTATATATGATATATGTGGGGGTACAGTGTGGATAGTTGTGGTGTGAGGGGTATATATGATATATGTGGGGGCACAGTGTGGTCAGTTGTGGTGTGAGGGGTATATATGATATATGTGGGGGCACAGTGTGGTCAGTTGTGGTGTGAGGGATATATATGATATATGTGGGGGTACAGTGTAGTCAGTTGTGGTGTGAGGGGTATATATGATATATGTGGGGGTACAGTGTGGTCAGTTGTGGTGTGAGGGGTATATATGATATATGTGGGAGTACAGTGGGGTCAGTTGTGGTGTGAGGGGTATATATGATATATGTGGGGGCACAGTGTGGTCAGATGTGGTGTGAGGGTATATATGATATATGTGGGGTACAGTGTGGTCAGTTGTGGTGTGAGGGGTATATATGATATATGTGGGGGTACAGTGTGGTCAGTTGTGGTGTGAAGAGTATATATGATATATGTGGAGGCACAGTGTGGTCAGTTGTGGTGTGAAGAGTATATATGATATATGTGTGGTACAGTGTGGTCAGTTGTGGTGTGAGGGGTATATATGATATATGTGGGGGCACAGTGTGGTCAGTTGTGGTGTGAAGAGTATATATGATATATGTGGAGGCACAGTGTGATCAGTTGTGGTGTGAGGGGTATATATATGATATATGTGTGGTACAGTGTGGACAGTTGTGGTGTGAGGGGTATATATGATACATGTGGGGGCACAGTGTGGTCAGTTGTGGTGTGAGGGGTATATATGATATATGTGTGGTACAGAGTGGACAGTTGTGGTGTGAGGGGTATATATGATGTATGTGGGCGTACAGTGTGGTCAGTTGTGGTGTGAGGTGTATGTATGATATATGTGGGGGCACAGTGTGGACAGTTGTGGTGTGAGGGGTATATATGATGTATGTGGGCGTACAGTGTGGTCAGTTTTGGTGTGAGGGATATATATGATATATGTGGGGGTACAGTGTGGTCAGTTGTGGTGTGAGGGGTATATATGATATATGTGGGAGTACAGTGGGGTCAGTTGTGGTGTGAGGGGTATATATGATATATGTGGGGGAACAGTGTGGTCAGTTGTGGTGTGAAGAGTATATATGATATATGTGGGGGCACAGTGTGGTCAGTTGTGGTGTGAGAGGTATATATGATGTATGTGGAGGCACAGTGTGGTCAGTAGTGGTGTGAGGGGTATATATGATATATGTTGGGGCACAGTGTGGACAGTTGTGGTGTGAGGTGTATATATGATATATGTGGGGGCACAGTGTGGAAAGTTGTGGTGTGAGGAGTATATATGATATTTGTGGGGGGGCACAGTGTGGTCAGTTGTGTGAGGGGTATATATGATATATGTGGGGGTACAGTGTGGTCAGTTGTGGTGTGAGGTGTATATATGATATATGTGGAGTACAGTGTGGTCAGTTGTGGTGTGAGGGGTATATATGATATATGTGGGGGTACAGTGTGGTCAGTTGTGGTTTGAGGGATTTATATGATATATGTGGGGTACAGTGTGGTCAGTTGTGGTGTGAGGGGTATATATGATATATGTGGGAGTACAGTGGGGTCAGTTGTGGTGTGAGGGGTATATATGATATATGTGGGGGAACAGTGTGGTCAGTTGTGGTGTGAAGAGTATATATGATATATGTGGGGGCACAGTGTGGTCAGTTGTGGTGTGAGAGGTATATATGATGTATGTGGAGGCACAGTGTGGTCAGTAGTGGTGTGAGGGGTATATATGATATATGTTGGGGCACAGTGTGGACAGTTGTGGTGTGAGGTGTATATATGATATATGTGGGGGCACAGTGTGGAAAGTTGTGGTGTGAGGAGTATATATGATATTTGTGGGGGGGCACAGTGTGGTCAGTTGTGTGAGGGGTATATATGATATATGTGGGGGTACAGTGTGGTCAGTTGTGGTGTGAGGTGTATATATGATATATGTGGAGTACAGTGTGGTCAGTTGTGGTGTGAGGGGTATATATGATATATGTGGGGGTACAGTGTGGTCAGTTGTGGTTTGAGGGATTTATATGATATATGTGGGGTACAGTGTGGTCAGTTGTGGTGTGAGAGGTATATCCTTCCTCTAGCATAGCTCCCAACCGTCCCGATTTTGCCGGGAAAGTTTTTCTTACCTCTGCCCCGCGTCACGGGCAGCTATGAGATTGTCACAGATTTTCCCCCCAGGTCCCTCTGCTGTGTCCGCATAGTAAATACTTTGAAAGCCAGAACTGATAGTACAGAATAGCTTCTACAGACATCGGGCAGGCAATCCTTTTCAGAGAAGTGTCGGGCTTAGCGGAGAGCAGGGACCACGTCATCAGGTTCAGATCTCTGTCCATATATGGTCACTGCATCTCCTAGGGTTCCCCAGAGCAGACATCGGGCAGGGACCACGTCATCAGGTCAGATCAGCATCTGTCCATATATGGTCACTGCATCTCCTAGGCTTCCCCAGAGCACACATCGGGCAGGGAATCCTTTTCAGAGAAGTGTCGGGCTTAGCGCAGAGCAGGGACCACGTCATCAGCTTCAGATCAGTATCTGTCCATATATGGTCTCCTAGGGCCTCCCCAGACACAAGCTATTTATTTAATTCAATTAAATAAAGCTTTGCCCAGGCAGAGATTCAAACCTGGGACCCTCTGCACTGTCTAACTGAGCTATAATCCCAGTGATACAGAGCTGAGGATTTCTGGTAACTAAGAAGTCTTATCTGCCAATGTTACACTGTGACACAGACTAATGCACTGATAGAGAGGGATCTTCTCAGAGATTATTATTGTAATTATTGAGACTATTATTATTATTATAAATTTTATTATTTTTATTATTATGGAGATGATTATTAATAATAGTAAAAATAATAATAATAATCAACTCAATAATAATAATAATAATAATAATCTCCATAATAATAATAATAGTCTCAATAATTACAATAATCTTTGAGAAGATCCCTCCCTATATACCAAGGCATTAAGTCTGTGTCACAGTGTAACAGTAGTCATAGTTCTTAGTTACCAAAATTCTACACCTTGATAATCACTGAGATTATAGCTCAGTTGGTTGGGGTGCTGTGACATTATTGTACATGGACACTGCGGGTTCTGGGTTCAAATCCCATCGAGGATAATTTTTTTTTTTTTTATTGAGATGATTTTTATTATTATAATATGGCTAAAATTTGGGGCGTGGCCAGGGAGTGATTGGGGTGTGGCTTAGGGGGATCGCCACCATTTTGTCCCTCTTTGCCTTTGACAAATGTTGGGACGTATGCTCTAGTGTTAGGGTCGCGACCGACCCGTTTTAGGTTTTTAATGCATACAAATTCTACATACATTTGTTTATTGCATCAAGACTTTTTGACTTTGTCAGGAACTTATTTTTAAACAAAATACAATAAATTGTAAAATGCTCTTATTAAAATTCGAACATTTGTGTTGTTGGGGTCAATTTCGACCCAGGTCTAATATAAGAGTAAAAAAACAATAATAAGTCCCAAAACTGAACTCAACACAATATAAACCAATAGCCCACAGCCCGCTCTGCCTCCAACAACTTCAGTTAGGGACATGTCCAGGCACATTTGGCCAAATCAGCTTACAGTTGGTACTTTGCAGAGTAGACATCTACAGGTTACACCATGCAACAATGAGGAGAAGCCAAGTTCTGGATTATATCTTGGATGATAATGAATCAGTGGACACACAGCAGCAAACTGACACAGATGAACAGGTTTCTGAGGAGGAAGAAGATGTGGAGTATCAACCCGGAAGACACGGACAGTTCTGATCAGTCTGATGAGGAGGTCACCGGTGCTGAAGCTGCTCCTGCTGAAAGATTCAAATCCAAAAGTGGCAAGATCATTTGGAGCTCAGTACCTCCAGATGTCCATGGCAGGGCAGATCCTGCAAATGTCATAAAAATTATCCCTGGGATCTCCAGGTTTGTTGTGACAAGAGTAAGGGGCATCAAGACATGTTTTGATCTGGTTATGGCATTGTCAATAAAAAAAAAGTCATGGTGGCTCATTTACTAAGGGTCCAAATCGCTCACTTTTGTCGGGTTTCCCAACGATTTCTTATTTGCGCCGAATTGCCCTGGGATTTTTGCGCACACGATCGAATTTTGGCACATCTGCACCGGCTTTCACACCACAGAAATCAGGGGGCGTGTTGTCGGAAAACCCGACAGATTCGGAAAAACAGCGGAATTTTAAAAATAATTTGTGTGGCAAGATGAAGCACTTACATGCACCAGGAAGAAGCAGGTGAACTACGGCGGACCGTGGCACAGCAGCGACACCTGGTGGATATCGGGCACACTACCTTAGTGAATCCCGGAAGACCCGAATCCCCGTCAGACAGTGCGCCACTGGATCTCGACAGGACCGGGTAAGTAAATGTGCCCCATTATTGCTATGACAAACCTTGAAGAAAAAAAAGTCCACGGCAACATGTGGAATGACCTTCATGATGACCTGGATGCCTTCTCCTTGCTGGAGTGTACAAATCCTGCAATGAGGCCACTGGGACGCATCGACAGGCAGGAATATTTTCCGGGCAACAATGTCACTTCAAAAGTTTCAAATGATATCAAGAGTCCTCAGATGTGACAACAGAGACACCAGAACAACATCTGACAAACTTGCTCCCATCAGGGATGTTTGGGAGAAATGGGTGCAGCTCCTTCCACTGATGTTCAACCCAGGGCCAGAGGTGACAGTAGACAAACGTTTTCTACCTTTCCGTGGAAAATGTCCCTTCCGGCAATAAATGCCAAATAAGCCAGGCAAATACGGCCTAAAAATCAGGGCAGCCTGTGATGCAAAAACTCGCTATGCATGGAATCTACAGATTTGCACAAAAAAACCCAAGTAAAACGCTTAGTCCTCGATATGACTACTGGACTGCAGGGTCACAACATTACTTGTGACAATTATTTTACCAGATTTGACCTTGGACAAGAACTTCTCAGGAATCCAGAATCATCCTGGACTATAATAATAACAAAGGAGGAGTGGACAACTTGGACATGCTGACTGCCACCTACACTTGCCAGCGAAGGACTAGGAGATGGCCAATGGTTGTATTTTCCAACATCCTTGATGTGTTAGCATACAATGCATTTGTGTTGTGGACCCATATTCACCAAGGATGAAATAAAAACAAGCAGAGGATGTTTCTCGAGGAACTAGGAAGATCCCTTGTCAAGGCGCATATTGACCAAAGGGAACGGGTGCCCAGAGACCCAACCGCTGCAGCCTTGGTCCGACAACTCCAGAGCTTAACAAGTGCTTCGCCCACACCCGCTGCAACACAACGAGCATCATCACCACCATCCTCCTCAACATCAACCACAACAGCCACAACCCCAGTGAGACCACCTGATTCCAAAAGGAAGAGGTGTCAGGTCTGCCCTAGCAATAAGGACAGAAAGACAAACACATCGTGCTCCGCCTGCAAAAGATACCTCTGCAAAGAACACACAAAAAGTGTCACTTTTTGCCAAACAGGCATCTAAATACTAGTACTTGATTTCTGTTGATTTGAGTTGCTTGATTGATTGTTGTTTGTTTGTTTGACCTAGAAAAGCTACTTTTTATTATTATTGCTATTAATTTTAATATAATTTTCATCTTTTATTTGTAAAGTAGTTAGATATGGGTCAAAATTGACCCGTAACACCATAGATGTTACTAGAGTTAATAACAATAATAAAAAAATTATATATATATATATATTTTTTACATTTAAAAAATGTGTTCTAAAACCCTTCAGTAATAGTCAGGTAATATAACAAACTTTTTAAAGTTTATATTATTCTCTTGAGGTTAATTTGACAATATTTTTATATTGAAAATAAAGGGTACGCTCTCAAATGAAATATTAAAATCAATCCTTCCATGAATGAGAAACCCTAACAAGAGGTAAGAAACAAATTCGATCATAAATAACTGTTTTTAGGGAATCCTAGAGGTGATTTAAGACACGGGTCAAAACCACCCGTTAACATAAGTAAGAGTAAAAGAAAGCTAACACTAGAGTAAGGATCTACCAGGGCAGGAGCTGGCTATATATAGGGGCAGGAGCTGGCTAAATACTGGAGCAGGAGCTGGCTATATACTGGGGCAGGTGCAGGCTATATACTGGGGCCGGTGAAGGCTATATACTGGTGCAGGCTATATACCAGGGCAAGAGCTGGCTATATACTGGGGCAGGAGCTGGCTATATACTGGGGCAGGAGCTGGCCATATAGTGGGGCAGGTGCAGGCTGTATATTGGGGCAGGAGCTGGCTATATACTGGGGCAGGTGCAGGCTATATACTGGGGCAGGTGCAGGATATACTGGGGAAGGTGCAGGCTATATACTGGCACAGGGGCACAGGTGCAGGCTATATACTGGGGAAGGTGCAGGCTATATACTGGGGAAGGTGCAGGCTATATACTGGGGCAGGTGCAGGCTATATACTGGGGAAGGTGCAGGCTATATACTGGGGCAGGTGCAAGCTATATACTGGGGAAGGTGCAGGCTATATACTGGAGAAGGTGAAGGCTATATACTGGGGCAGGTGCAAGCTATATACCAGGGCAAGAGCTGGCAATATACTGGGGCAGGTGCAGGCTATATACCATGGCAGGGTCAGGCTATATACTGGGGCAGGTGCAGGCTATATACTAGGGCAGGAGCTGGCTATATACTGGGGCAGGAGCTGGCTATATACTGGGACAGGTGCAGACTATATACTGGGGAAGGTGCAGGCTATATACTGCGGCAAGTGCAGCTATATACTGGGGCAGGTGCAGACTATATACCAGGGCAGGTGCAGGTTATGTACCAGGGCAGGAGCTAGCTATACAGTGGGGCAGTGCAGGCTATATTCTGGGGCAGGTGCAGGCTATATACCAGGGCAGGAGCTGGCTATATACTGGGGCAGGTGCAGGCTATATACAGGGGCAGCAGCTGGCTATATACGGGGGCAGGAGCTGGCTATATCGGGGGCAGCTGCCTAGCTATATACGGGGCAGGTGCAGGCTATATACGGGGGCAGTTACAGGCTATATATGGGGCCAGGGGCATATAGGGGTCAGGGGCATATATTAGGGGCATATGCTGGGTATATATGGAAGCTGCTTGGCTATATAAGGGGCAGGTGCAGGCTATATATGGGTGTAGGTGCAGGCTATATACAGGGTATATCAGGATATGGGGGCAAGGCGTTGGCGTTACAAGAGTGTCCATGATGATCCGGCTCCAGGCAGATCTTCATATAGGGCCTGGGTTTGGGTGGGGGCGGGTACATTTGGAATCCAAAGGCCTCCGGACACCCATACATGCCCCCTATATGAAGATCTGCCATTGGTTATAGCAGATGGCAAAAATGAGCTTGAACCTTTCACTACTGATTCTAGGGAAAATAGGACGTCTGCTGCTCACTAAAAGGAATGGATTACACAGGGGCTCTGGGGAGGGGCCAATCCCTTCAAGCATAAATAATTTGTAAGCTCCAGTCACACTGTTATGTTGCAAATTCTGATTTTCACTGTTTCTAAGTAGGTGGCACCTTCCACTGAATTCACTGTGGAGGTTGCTAATTTCCAGATCCTTGACATAGACATAGATTTTACCAATAATCTTTCCTGATCGTAATTCACATAATAAAAAGTCTTTCTTATATAAATAACCTGAATTTACTTCCAATCCAATTAATTATCAATGTAAATTCCCAGATACTTGTAGGATCTCCTCCCTCAATTATTACTGACAAAAAATCTGGTTGACTCCTCCCAGTTCTGATTTGCATTTCTTTCCTTTCACTAACATTTATAACTAATCTGTTCTCTTTACTCCAGTTTACAAAAAGATTAATTTAATTAAAATATTCAGCATTCCTGGACTTGTCTATTTTGCCGGCTGTGACTGTGTCATCAATGGATCTTTGTAGATGACACGTTCTCTTCATATAAGAAATGATATATTTCCTCGTCAATCAGAATCAGCAGGAAGTCAACACAAACAAGGTCACACAGACACATAAAAACAACCCCCTGATCTGTGGCACTCCCAACACCAGCCACCAATCAGGAGCTGCAGGGCCTCCATCCAATCACACGATGGGAAGCTTTCTACACTGGCCTTCACTCTTAGCTTCCACTAGGAGAGGTCCTTCAACCTTCCTTCACAAGAGCCAGGGGCTTCCAGAGACAAGGACCGGGCAGGCCAATCAGCAGGGCTCTGGTTGTCTTAGCTCAGGGGCACCAGGGTCAGACCCTTCCTAGCTTCAGCCACTCACAATAACACATGGCTAAGGGCAGTTTAGAAGGTGTAATCCATACACCAGAAGAGGTCCATCAACCTTCCTCCACAAGAGCCAGGGGCTTCCAGAGACAAGGACCGGGCAGGCCAGTCAGCAGGGCTCTGGTTGTCTTAGCTCAGTGGCACCAGGGTCAGACCCTTCCAAGCTTCAGCCACTCACAATAACACATGGCTAAGGGCAGTTTAGAAGGTGTAACCCATTCACCAGAAGAGGTCCATCAACCTTCCTCCACAAGAGCTAGGGGCTTCCAGAGACAAGGACCGGGCAGGCCAGTCAGCAGGGCTCTGGTTGTCTTAGCTCAGTGGCACCAGGGTCAGACCCTTCCTAGCTTCAGCCACTCACAATAACACATGGCTAAGGGCAGTTTAGAAGGTGTAACCCATTCACCAGAAGAGGTCCATCAACCTTCCTCCACAAGAGCCAGGGGCTTCCAGAGACAAGGACCGGGCTGGCCAGTCAGCAGGGCTCCAGTTGTCTTAGCTCAGGGGCACCAGGGTCAGACCCTTCCTAGCTTCAGCCTCTTACAATAACACATGGCTAAGCGCAGTTTAGTTCATGTAGAGTGAGAAGCTGTAACCAATTCACCAGAACATCTTTAAGGCCCCATGTAACACCATAGGACAGGCTCAGAAGACGATGCATAACACTATGGATTACTTATCCTGGGTCCGGAATTCTGGTTATGGGGTCTGCAAACAGGAATGATTTTGTGTTGCCCGCATTCTCCACCAAAGAAATTCAGAAATCTCCTAGACCTTCCTACGAGCAAAATTATCACTGCGAAGGTAAACCTTCCGGACATACCAGCGGTTTCAGATAGAAATCAGTTTTTATTGTCATACAAATTATCTTTTTGAGTGCACCAGGGGAGGAGCCTTATGTAAAGAATCGGCTCTGCGTCTTGCTGTATTGTACTGTCTGGTATCAACAGAAGAAAACATGAGGAGCAGCAGCAGCAGGCGGCATCTTACATGATAAATTACTGGGAAAGTTATGCATCAAAGGATGATAAAGTGTCCTGTGCTATGGGCTTTATTTTTACTTTTGGGGTAACTTGTATATATTTATTTTCATCCTGTGATTTTGTTTTCAAAATTAAACAATTCTACTAAAAGAAATCTCTCCTAAATACATGGTAACACCCCCCCCCCCAATACACATGGAACTATCCTTACTTCCTTCTATGGAAGAGGCCATCTCCTTGTAGCGGGGGCCGGATGCAGCCGGTGTACATATAACGCTCTCTGCAGTGCGGCCTTCAGGTCTTTACTCCTCAGGCTGTAGATTAAGGGGTTCATTAAGGGGGTGATCAGGGTGTAGATCACAGAGAACACTTGATTCAATGTTAGAAGATGACTTGTGTTAGGGACAAAGTAGATAAATGTTGCAGATGAATAGAATATGAGGACCACAGTCAGATGAGACGTACAGGTGGAGAAAGCTTTACTCTTCCCATCACTGGTGCGGATTCTGAGCACTGTCCTAAATATCATGACATAGGGGTAAAATGTAGTAACAAAGGCAACAATGGTGAGAGTACCACCTACACCCATTAAGACTAGCACATTGATTGTAGGATCAGTACAGGAAATCTGGAGCAAATGAGGCAAATCACAAAAGAAGCTTCGTATGAGTTTGCGACCACAGAAGGTCAATCTTTTTAAACATAAGGTGAAAGTGATGGAAGTAAAGAGACCACATGACCAAACAAAAGATATAAAATAAATGCAGGTGCTCCAAGACATGATTTGAGAATAATGGAGAGGGCGGCAGATGGCTACATACCGGTCACAGGACATGGAGGCCAACAAGAAAGACTCAGATGCTACAAAATAAACCACAAAAAACATCTGTGTTTTACATTCTGAGAGGGAGATGGACCAGTGTTGGGTGATGATGGCAAAGAGCAACCTAGGAGCAGTGACCGATGAGTAGGACATGTCCAAGAAAGCCAAGTTACCAAGAAAGAAATACATGGGTGTATGAAGATGAGCACAAGTAACAATTAGAAGGATGATGAGGAAGTTGGAGAAGACAGTCATCAGGTAGATGAGGAGGAAGCAGATTATGAGGATATAGTTGGTCTCCTGACTGTCAGATAGACTCATGAGAAGAACGCTGATGGATGTTTGGTTCATTATTAGTTTGGCATGAAAATATTATTATGTAATAATAGTAATGGTAAATAGATTAATAGAATTTCGTGGAATATGTGTGAACATCAATGATTGATGCAGCGTTCCTCACTTTATATCCCATCAGTTCTCCCTGGAGCAGAAGACACCAAAATCCCAAACCTCTGCTCCACTCGTCCCGAAATAATGTAATCAGGTCTCAAGACTCTAATTTTTATGTTTGTTTTTAGTATAACATTTTGTAGCCTAATATTAACCAGTGAAGATCCTCCATGCTTCTGTCTGTAGGATATATCTAGTAGACTAGTTATGTCCAGTGCTGTAGATAGAGGGTGACTGGCAGATCTTGCTATACCTTTGCTACCAAGAAAAAAAAAAGGAAAATTTCCTCTCCAAATGAAATTAGTAGGATCTCGCTGTGATCTTTCTCTACAGGCAGTGTTGTCTACTCAGGGAGAAAAGAAGAAATATGACCTAAATTCTGGGTCAAATCTTGGTGGATTCCATCTGGCAGATAAGGCATGGCAGTGGATTTCTACCCAGTATTTACCAGATTTTTCAGGAATTTCTTCTTGGTTAGGTGGACCTCCTATCTGATTGGTAGTATTATTATATTTGTGTATCTGTTTATATTGCTGTTAGTGTAGAAGATCCTTTCATTGGGGCACATTTATCAGGACCTCTGTGCCACGTCAGCTTATTTCTAGCACTTGCGATTATTTGCCCCAATCCGCCACCTTCACGCCAGAGGGGCGTGAAAGGGCGTGAAAGGGCGCAAAGGGGGGCGTTACTGTCCCCACGCCTGCGCGCTTGCTGCCGCCGCCTGCCTGGCGTAGGATAAACGCTGCGCAGCCGTCTACCCCGATACATCAAGAGGCAGAAGCCTCTTGAGGTATCCTGCTGTGAATATGCAGCGCCGGGGAAATCATACGCTGGCGCACGAGCGCCAAAGTATGATAAATATGCCCCATTGACTCTATCTCATAAATTACTAAACTATCTCCCTTCTCTGTATATTCTTCTAATAGTGGATTAGATATCTCTCCCCATTTTTTAAAATTCCACCCACTCCATTACTCACAGAACACATGCAATCCTCAATAATAATCAGTGTGTCCTTTTGTCCCTCTCATTCCATCTATTACCCTTTTTAATATAACCTCTGGAACGCCTGATAAGTGTACAATAAACTGGAATCCATTCATGACCTTTTTCTAAAATTGATAGCCCTCGCTAGAACATGGATCCAGCAGGATGACTCTGCTTGTCCTGCTGCTCTGTCCTATGGTGGCCTACAATTCTCTCACTGCTCCAGAGCTAAGAATAGGCAAGTGTTGGCATACTCCTATCACCTTCACTTTCCAGGTCATTCCTCCTATTCTCTCTCTCACCTTCCCTTCTTTTGATGTCACACTAAAACTCCTTCACTCCTGATCTGTATCTTATTTGAAAAATTCTTCTTTTCCGCTTTATGGAATCTTCTGACTTATATCACTTACCAGAACCCATGTGCTGTTAATAATCTCCATCAAAACTTGTGACCAACAATGTTCCCCATCTCCTACTAACCGGGCTACCAACCACTATAACTATGTTCTCAGTAGTGTCTTTAAGTGATACCTGAAAGATCATATTCTACAAATTAGGGACGACCAAAGCATCAAAGATAAATTGTCGAAGGTTTTGAGGCAAAGACATAACTTTGTAGGATGTAGAACATGAGGCCTTAGCCATGACAAAAACAGACCACTTCAAATTCATCCTGATGGAGGTGATAAACCTTCAGACAATTTAGACAACCTTTTAAATACCTCTCACCAAAGGCTATGTCACATATCAATACAGAAACTAGGGGCATGAGCTGCAGAGATCGGGTCAGAGACACCAGAGATCTTAGGGAGTAGGGAGGTGCAGTTAATTACCGCTTCTCTCTTCTTTACTCCTTACAGCATCGCGCTGCAGTTCTATAGACCCGTCACGTGACGGTCTAAAGGGGTTAATCAGAGCTGCTGGGTCTAATTAGACCCAGCCAAGCGCTGATCAGAAAGACCAGTCGCAGGTGGTCGTTTCACCCTGTAACTGGGGCTCTTATAGATAAAAGGAGAAAAAAAAGGAAAATTAAAAAACAGTGAAGATGTCACCCAGGGGTCTTTTATGACCTCATGGGGGACATATAAAGTAAAAACACACATGCACAAAAAAATATTCATTAAAATATATTCCCATTTCCCCATGTAATAAAAAAAATCCCCCGTTACATAACAAAAACATCACCATAGCCGCCCTGTTTGCCCAAGACTATAGTACATAAATATTATACATATATGCATAATCTTATATATCAAAACGGCCATAACAATATAGGGAATTCAATAATAATGTTCATTTATAGTTATTTTGAAAATTTAAAAAACAATGTAGGATAAATGTTTAAACTTTTATCATGTGTTACCTGGCTCTATGTGTCCCCAAAAGAAACTGCAAAAAATTTTAATGTAGCACGCAAAAAAAGTTATGGTCCTTAAACCGCAGCTTATGAAAATTCACTAAAAATGTCACTAGAGCCTTTTCAGGCCTTTTATGACTTCATGGGAGACATATAAAGCAAAAGCACACATACACAAAAAAATTTAAAAACAAAACAAAATAGGGAATTCATTAATAACGTTCATTTTGAGTTATTTTGAAGACTAAAAAAAATAATGTACTATAAATTACAAAAAAAGTCCTTCTTCCACTTTTAACCCCAAATAAAACTAAAAATGAAAATAAATGTTTAAACTTTTATTATGTGTTACCTGGCTCTATGCGTCCCCCAAAAAAACTGCTAAAAATGTTAAGGTAGCACACAAAAACAAAAGTTTTAGCCCCTAACCGAAGCTTACGAAAATTCACTAAAAATGCCCGGTCATTAGAGCCTTTTCAGGCCTTTTATGACTTCATGGGGGACATATAAAGCAAAAAACACACATACACAAAAAAATATTAAAACAGAACAAAATAGGGAATTAATTTATAAAGTTTATTTTGAGCTATTTGAAGACTAAAAATAAAAATGAACTATTAATTGTAAAAAAAGCCTTTTTTCCAATTTTAACCCCAAATAAAACTAAAAATGAAAATAAATGTTTAAACTTTTATTATGTGTTACCTGGCTCTATGCGTCCCCAAAAGAAACTGCAAAAAAATTTAAGGCAGCACGCAAAAAAACAAGTTATGGTCCTTAAACCGCAGCTTACGAAAATTCAATAAAAATGCCCGGTCACTAGAGCCTTTTCAGGCCTTTTATGACCTCATGGGGGACATATAAAGCAAAAACACACATACACAAAAAAATATTAAAACAAAAGAAAATAGGGAATTAATTTATAAAGTTAATTTTGAGCTATTTGAAGACTAAAAATAAAAATGTACTACAAATTGCAAAAAAAGTGTTTTTTTTCAATTTTAACCCCAAATAAAACTAAAAATGAAAATAAATGTTTAAACTTTTATTATGTGTTACCTGGCTCTATGTGTCCCCAAAAGAAACTGCAAAAAAATTTAAGGCAGCATGCAAAAAAAATTTATGGTCCTTAAACCGCAGCTTACGAAAACTCATTAAATTTTTACAGAAAGTGATAAGAAATTAAATTTCACTAAATCCCCCTGGATGTGCCTATTTCATTATGACCAAAGACAGGACCATCTGACAATCATTACCCGTAGCAAATTATTATCTGCCAATCCCATTCTGCTACACTGATTGGACCAAACCCCCCCCCCCCCCCAAATTAGAGCAGATGATAGAGGTATATGACAAGGGTGACAAACTATGGGCATAAAACACCAATCACAGAGTCATATATTATACCTAAGAATGCCATAGTGGTCAAGGGGGAGGGGGAATAAGGAAAAATCATAAATAAATAATAACATTTTTACATTTTTTACATTTTAAGTAGGTTGAGGCCTAAGAAAAAAAATAAATGGCAGACTACATGCATAAAAATGGATTTATTTATGTATACATATTGCATATTACTGATAGACTTTACTAATAGAAGGAGATACATACAAACTTGAACATTCCCTTTAAAGGAAACCTACCACTACGGATCTACCCATTAAGGTAGATAGTAGGTACTATCCGGTGGTAGATGCATCTAACAAATGCCCCAGTAGCCCCAGTAGCCTCTTTGATCCTCCTACCCAGACATCTTCAGCGCGCAGGTACAAGGAGCTGCAAGGCCTTGTCCGTGAAGCCGGAGTGCTGTGCAAGGGCAGTAGCTCCGACTTTGGACCCGAGATCTCGCAGCCGCGGGCCGCACAACTCCGGCGGCAAGGACGAGTGCACATAGTAGCTGTGAGCCTACTCTCTTAGCCTCCATCAGGATTGGGCAATGAACCTTCCTCCACAAAAGGCAGGGGCTTCCAAAGCCAAAATCAAGTGAGAAGGTCTCCAGTTGTCTTAGCTCAGGGGCCCCGGGGTCAGTCCCTTCCAAGTTTCATCTTTTCTCATCCAGTCACTGTAATATGCCCCTAAGGACAGTTTAGGGCAAATGGATGACATGTTTAAGGCACCACATAATACACCACACCGCGAGACAGGGATCCGAGCTCAGGAGACAGTAACACAACGGATTAATTAGCACGGTCTTCCCGGGTCCTGCTCTCTGTCCCGGGATCCATAGTCAGAGCTGCTATTGTGATGCATATGATTCCCTTTCATTATATAGTTTTGAGGTATATACCTCTTCTTATTACAGAACGATTTTGGACAGGGAGGAATTTTTAGTTCTTCTTTAATTTATTTTATTTATGGTACAAACAATATACAATTCTATGTGTTCTTGTTTAACTCTAATAAAACAAATCCCCCCCCCCCCCCGTATACACATCATGTCCTCACTACACAGTAAGATCCCCTCATCTTAATGTTGGAGGGTAAATATGATATAGTGGGTATCAGCGAGACATGGCTGGACAGTAGCTATGACTGGGCTGTTACTATAGATGGTTATAGTCTATATAAATAATAGCCTACAAATGATCGTATAAATAAAAAAGGGGGGAGGCTCCTGATGGGTGGAGCTAACGGGAGGGAAAAATAAAAATAAAATATTACTATGGGTTTGTTATAAGGCTACAAATATAATGGAGGCAGCCGAGGAACTGCTGATAAGTGAAATGGATATGGCTTTAAAGCTCAGGGAAGTACTTATCATGGGTGACCTGCAGAAACTTGCAGGTCCTTGAAAGGTAGCAGGACCTGTAATTACCTCTCACAACTGGTCCTGGAGCCAACAAGAGGAGGGGCACTGCTGGACCTTATCCTAATCAAAATTACATGTTGGGGGGTACCTGGCTAATAGTGACCACAATATCATTGATTTTATGTTACACTTTACTAAGAGCGTTAGTGGAGGGGAAACAAACACTCTAAACTTCAGAAGGACAAATTTTCAGCAGCTAAGGGAAAACCTTATAGGCATAAACTGGGACAATGGGGGTCATTTACTAAGGGCCCGATTTGCGTTTTCCCGACGTGTTACCCGAATATTTCCGATTTGCGCCGATTGTACCTGAATTGCCCCGGGATTTTGGCGCACGCGATCGGTTTGTGGAGCATCGGCACCGGCATACACGCGACGGAAATCGGGGGGCGTGGCCGAACGAAAACCCGACGGATTCGGAGAAACCTCTGCATTTAAAAAAGGAAATTGTGTCACGGAGCTTGCACTCACCAGGATAGGATCGTGAACTTCAGTGCATTTCAGGGAACTTCAGCGCAGCAGCGCCACCTGGTGGACGTCGGAGGAACTGCCTTGATGAATCCAGGCCGGACCCGAATCCAGCGCAGAGAACGCGCCGATGGATCGCGAACGGACCGGGTAAGTAAATCTGCCCCAATGTTCTCAAAGATAAAAGCACCCCCGAATATTTGGACTTTTTCACAATCTAAAAAAGGCCTGCAAGAAACACAAACCATATGGGAAAAAGCATAAGAGGAACAAGAAAAAGCAAATGTGGTAACTGGTCTTGTAAGGAAAATAATAAGCGAGAAAGGTGTTTAAGGTGCTAAAACACAAAGGTAACGATGAGGTGTTATAGGATTAAAGACAGAAAAATAAATCCTGTAAAAAGCAGATACATGCTGTAAAATATTGCCAGGGAGAGCAAAAATAATCTCAAATTATGTTTCAAGTATATAAATGATAAGAAACTAAAAATGGAGAGTGTGGGCCCTCTGAGGAATAACATGGGAGTCATGGTGGAAGAAGATGAGGAACAGGCCAATCAACTGAATGTCGTCTTCTCAACTGTCTTAAGAATCCCCTGGTGGAAGGCACGAGGTGAAATTATGTAAATTCTCTGTGGAATGTCAACAGTTTAACCCAGGAAGAGGTACGGTGCTGCTTCACAACCACTAAGATAGACAGATCACCGGGCCCAGATGGAATACACCCCCGGGTTCTGCATGAACTATGTACTGTGAAAGACAGACCGTTACTTACCAATATACAAAAAAGGATCAAAAAGCGATCGTAGAATCTACAGACCTGTGAGTCTAACTTCTGCTGTGGGGAAAATATTTGAGGTGTTTTCTATCCTGCAGTATCTCACTGTACATAACCTTATAATCCACCATCAGCATGGATTTATCGGTCCTGTTAGACTAATCTGATTGGCATCTATGAAGACCTGGGGGTATTGGTGGATAGTAACATAATTTTAGTGACCAGAGCCAGGCGGCTGCTACTAAAGCAAATAAAATGATGGGAATAGATTGTCATGATGAGGACATAGTTTTGCCCTAATACAAATCACTGGTCAGACCACGCATGGAATATTGTGGACAGTTTTGGGCACCAGTGTATAAAAGTAGAGCTGGAACGGGTGCAGAGGAGAGCGACCAAGATTATAAGGGGAATGGTAGGACAAGAATACAACAACAGATTACAAAATTTGGGATTTAGAAAAAAGATAGCTACAGGGAGACCTCATTACAATGTACAAATAGCTGAACGGACAGTACAAGGATCTCTCCAAAGATGCTTTTATATCTAGGCCTGTGACCAGGACAAGGGGGCATCCTCTACACCTAGAAGATATTCTACCATCACCATAGACAGGGGCATGCTCTACATCTAGAAGAGAGGCGGTTCTACCATTACCATAGACAGGGGGCATCCTCTACACCTAGAGGAGGTTCTGCCATCACCATAGACAGGGGGCATCCTCTACGCCTAAAGGAGAGATGGTTCTAAAATCACCATAGATTGGGAGCATCTTCTACACCTAGTGGAGTGGAGGTTCTACAATCACCATAGACAGGGCCATTCTCTACGCCTAGATGAGAGGGTCATCTACCATCACCATAGACAGGGGGCATCCTCTACACCAAGTGGAGAGGAAGTTCTACCATCACCATAGACAGGGCCGTCCTCTACACCTAGAGGAGAGACGGTTCTACCTTCACCATAGAGAGAAGGAATCCTCTACACCTAGAGGAGAGGAAGTTCTACCATCATCATAGACAGGGGCATCCTCTACACCTAGAGGAGAGGAGGTTCTACCATCACCATAGACAGGGGGCATCATCTACACCTAGAGGAGAGGAGGTTCTACCATCATCATAGACAGGGGGCATCCTCTACACCTAGAGGAGAGGAGGTTCTACCATCACCATAGACAGGGGGCATCCTCTGCACCTAGAGGAGAGGAGGTTCTACCATCACCATAGACAGGGGCATCCTCTACACCTAGAGGAGAGGAGGATCTACCATCACCATAGACAGGGGGCATCCTCTACACCTAGAGGAGAGGAGGTTCTAACATCACCATAGACAGGGGGCATCCTCTACACCTAGAGGAGAGGGGCTTCTACCATCACCATAGACAGGGGACATCCTCTATACCTAGAAGAGAGGAGGTTCTACAATCACCATAGAGAGGGGGAATCCTCTACACTTAGAGGAGAGGAGGTTCTACCATCATCATAGATAGGGGCATCCTCTACAGTCTACACCTAGAGGAGGTTCTGCCATCACCTTAGATAGGGGACATCCTCTACACCTAGAAGAGAGGAGGTTCTACAATCACCATAGACAGGGCCATCCTCTACGCCTAAAGGAGAGACGGTTCTACCATTACCATAGATTGGGAGCATCCTCTACGCCCAGAGGAGAGGGGGACCTACCATCACCATAGACAGGGCCGTCCTCTACGCCTAGAGGAGAGATGGTTCTACCATCACCATAGACCTGGGGCATCCTCTACGCCTAGTGGAGAGGAGGTTCTACCATCTCCATAGACAAAGGTTCTTTACTGTAAGAGCAGTGAAACTATGGAACTCTCTGCCACATGAGGTTGGTATGGTGGACAGGCCTGGAGGATTTTCTGGAAAGCAAAAATATCTCGCGTTAAGGGGAAAATACATTTTTTTTATTTCCTAAAGGCTGGACTTGATGGACTTGTGTCTTTAATACTTAATACTACGATATACATATCATGTCCTGACTACACAGTAAAGCCCCTCCCCTCATATACATATTATGCCCTGACTCTCCTATGGAAAAGTTCATCTCCTTGTAGCGGTGACTGGATGCAGCCGGTGTATGTGTAACGCTCTCTGCAGTGCGGCCTTCAGGTCTTTACTCCTCAGGCTGTAGATTAAGGGGTTCAGTAAGGGGGTGATCAGTGAGTAGATCACAGTGACCACTCGATTCAGTGTAAGGAGATTACTTGTGTTTGGGACAAGGTAGATAAAAGTTACAGATGAATAGAATATGAACACCACAGTCAGATGAGACGTACAGGTGGAGAAAGCTTTACTCTTCCCATCACTGGTGCCAATTCTGAGCACTGCCCTAAATATTCTGACATAGGGGTAAAACGTTGTAATAAAGGCAACAATGCCAAGAGCGCTGCCTACAATTAGCATGACTATAATATTGATTGTTGTATCAGTACAAGATATCAGGAGCAAATGTGGAAGATCACAAAAGAAATTCTGGATGAGGTTGGGACCGCAGAAGGTCAATCTTCTCAAACATAAGGCAAAAATGGTGGGAGCAAAAAAACCAGAAGACCAAACCAAAGATACCAACTGGGAGCACTTACTCCAAGACATGATCTGAGAATAATGGAGAGGACGGCAGATGGCTACAAACCGGTCATAAGACATGGAGGCCAACAAGAAACCCTCTGAGCCCACAAAATATACCACAAAAAACATCTGTGCTATGCAGTTTTGGAGGTAGATGGACCAGTGTTTGGTGCTCATAGCAAAGAGCAACTTTGGAGCAGTGACTGATGAATAAGACATGTCCAAGAAAGCCAAGTTACCAAGAAAGAAATACATGGGTGTATGAAGATGAGCACAAGTAACAACTAGAAGGATGATGAGGAAGTTGATGGAGACAGTCATCAGGTAGATGAGGAGGAAGAAGATGAAGAGGACATGGATGACCTTTTCATTATCAGATGGACTCAGGAGAAGAATGCTGGTGATGGATGTTTGGTTCTTCATGAGTCTGGAGAATTTTCAAAAGTGAATAAAATTGTAAATGAAAAGTTTGAAGAATTTGACGGAATATGTGTGTAAACCTTGATAGATACAATTACTTGATGCTAACAGCGTTCCTCGCCTTATATGTCATCAATTCTCCCTGGAGCATAAGCAACAGAATACCCAAACCTCTTCTCCGCACATCCAGGAATAATGTAATTGTGTCTCAGGACATCAGTTTTAATAGTTGCTTCTAGAGAAGAATTTTGTAGACTAATAATAACCACCACATGACTTCTCTGGAATTACACAGACTGTTAAGGTCAGTTTACATGGTGGATCATGACACAATGTTTTTGGCAAGTAAAAATGTGGAAAGATTACTTCCCTTTGAAAGCAATAGGACACCTCTGTCTTCATTATCTACTGATGCAAAAAGTAAGCGACATGCCCTGAATTATTGGTTGAATATAGGACATGTCAATCCAAATCCTTGTCTGACGATCTGACCCAGGACTTTTCTGGTAAAGATTTGTTGAGATGATCTGTTTGGTGCATATTTAATGGCTATGAGGTGATAAGTGCGGGACTTGGTCTGGCTTCCCTTATTTTGTTACATCTTTATATCCCTTGATATTATCTTTATATTGGGATTTGTACCGCTCTCGACTAAGTGTCTTCTTATCTGATTATTTCCGTTTCTGTGCCAAAACCTTTGTATTGTTGTTATTGTGTGGCAATCCAACATCTAGTATCCGTTCAGGACTCATAGGTATTTTCTGACTGTTCTGTTTTTACTGCATTGGGAAATATAACTCTGTGGTATCATTATTTTTATTTTAGTCATGGAGATACTGTTATTTACTTGCATATTTGTTCCACATTGTTATGTGGTCGGCAATTCCAGGTGGTGAATGAGGTCACCCATGGAATTATGTGGTGCTGAGGATTAAGCGCAGGGACACAGGTGATGTAAGTAGAAACCAGAAACTCACATTTATCTCCGCCTGGAATGCAATCATTAACTGGGTGTAAAGAGCAGATGGTAGAGAGTTCAGAGGGCATGAGAAATGGGTCCCTGGAAATGTGGACCCAGTTTGTAACTGGGGATCTTTAACTGAACATACCTGGAGGACAGCCGCACTACGTCTCCTGGAGAAAAGATGGAAGGAGCCCTGGATTTCTTATGAGCCTGAATTTTGGTGCGGCGGATACCCGAAGCAGAGACTGACGAGTCTGTTTCTCAGATGGATTTAAAGTCTTCTACCAACTCTTCCACGGTAGGGACATCAGCAGACACTGAGAGAGGTAGGGGTGGACGTGAATGTCTCCCATACACAACAAATAAAGGTATTGCACCGGCAGACTCAGAGTCCAGGGAGTTGTAGGAGAACTCTGCCCATGGCAGCAGAGTAGACCAGTCGTCCTGTCGGGTGGAGACTAAATGCTGGAGATAGAAGCCTAGGATCCTAGACTGAGGGTGATATGCTGAAGGAAAGTCCAATTTTCTGCACAGAGAACTCCAGAACCGGGAAACACCTGGACCCCACGGTTGATACAATATGCGGGGGGAAAGGGGGGAAATAAGCCCAAAGATGTAGGTGAATGGCAAGCTGGCAACACGAACAAGCGTTCGGTTACCACCCAGATGACGGTATTACCCAAGGAAGATGGGAGATTGGTGTTAAAGTCCATTGCCATTTAAGCTGATTTAAGACCAGATGGCTTGTTTCGGGTACAGGAAGTGCAGGAGCCCACAAAATTCAGTACATCCTTGACCAGATCTGGCCGCCAGTAGAACCGGGAAATGATAGCGACAGAGTGCTGCACCCATGGATGCCCAGCCACAAAGTCAGTATCTTCTTCCGCAGAGTAGGTCGGAAGTTGCTGAAGGTCCACTGGAGCAGCAAGAAAAACGGTTCAGGAGGAACTAGTTCTTCCCCAACTACATCAGAGGCAAGAGAGAAGGCCTTAATATTTTTCTCTGCAAGATGAAAGTGTATCATATAGTTGAATAGGGAGAAGAAAAGGGATCAACAAGCCTGTCGAGGATTGAGACGCTGAGCGGTCTGGAGATAAAGGAGATTCTTGTGGTCTGTGTAGATACACACTGGATGATGAGCTCCCTCCAGCAGATAACGCCATTCTTCGAAGGCTAGCTTTATGGCAAGAAGCTCCCGATTGCCTATGAAATAATTCCACAATGTGGCAGAGAAGATCTTGGAGAAGAAGCTGCAAGTGAGGGATTGACCTTTGGGCCATTTCTGGGTGAGAACGGCTAGCAGGAACAGTCTCTCCGTATCAGGGCAGTTGAGAAGAGAAGCAGAAGCATAGGCAGACTTCAACTTGGAGAAAGCTGTCGAAGGCCAGAGCTTTGGGTTAGCGTTTCTCTTAGTCAGCGGGACGATGGGAGACACGAGAGAGGAGACATACGGTATAAACTGCTGGTAGTAGTTAGTGAAGCCCAGGAACCTCTGAATAGGACGTAGTCCTACTTGACGAGGCCACTGAAGTACTGTGAGGGTCCATCAGAAGTCCCTTGTCAGAGATGTTGTACCCGAAGAAAAGAAGACTCTTTTGAGGAAACTGGCACTTCTCGGGTTTGGCGTAAAGGCAATTGGCTATTAGACGTCTGAGGACTTGCCGCATGTGGGACTGGTGGGACTGGTAGAGAACACCAGGATTTCATCGAGGTAGACCACGACACAGATATATGACACATATCTAAAAATGTCATTGACGGACTGGAGCGTTACAGAGCCCAAATGACATGACCAAATACTTGAAGTGCCCATCTCGACTACTGAAGACGGTCTTCCTCTCATCGCCTTCCCGGATATGGATAAGGTTATACGCCCCACGAAGGTCTAGTTTGGTAAGTGATCAACGGCAATGGGTAGCGGTTATTCACGGTGATCTTGTTAAGGCCACAATAGTCTGTGCAGGGGTGGAGTGACCCATCCTTTTTGAGAATCTTGCACTGGCAGGAGAAGAGAATTTCCTCTCTGAAGGTTCTTCAAGTAGGCAGACAAACCCACAGTTACATGCACAGAAAGAGGATACACGCAACCCCATCGGGACCTGCCCGGCAATAGGTCTATAGGGCAGTTGTAAGGACGGTGCGGTGGCATAGTCTTTGCTTGCTTTTCTGATAAAACATCAGCAAAGTCCCTATATGGAGCGGGAGACCCACCAGTGGCTTGGAGGACATCAGAGAAGACATGAAGACGGGGCAAGGTACCCTCGAGCTGCATGACTGGCAGTCCAGTCCCCAGAGCAGAACTTCACCGGTCAGCCAGTTGAGCACAGGTGCATGGCACTGCAACCATGGAAGACCCAGAAAAACAGACAATGTAAACCAGGTTGGCAAGAAAAACAAAGTCTCTTCTTGTGCAAGGCTCCCACTTGCAGACAAAGGGGCTCAGTGCGGTACCGGACTGGGTCCTAGAGAATCTGCCCACTGACAGAGGAGGTGACCAGCGGCTTCTCGAGATGGACCACAGGAAGATGATGCTGAGAGACCAGGGCAGCATCCATGAAATTTCCTGCAGAGCTGAAATCTATAAAGGCAGAGACTTGACCCTGATTACCTGTCCTAGAGCTGAATAAGACAGGCATGTTTAGATGTGTAGAAGTTTTGTTCTTACCTAGGGATACTTCTCCCAAGTACCCTAGGTGCGTGGGTTTCCCAGACGCGTTGAATGGACTGGACATAATTAAAGGAAGTGCTCCGGGCTGGCACATTACCTGCATGGGCTCCTCTGCAGAAGACACGGAAGATGGCTGAGGTAGCCTTGGAAGACTAGAGCCAGGCTGGGCAGATGTTGGGTCCTGACTTGCAGTTGTTCCAGACATTACTCCACAGAGCATTTAGTAAACCTGACGTCAGTCTGAGTGGCCAGAGAGATGAGATCACTCAGCGTAGATGGCAGGTCCCTTGCAGACAGGGCATATTTTATCTGACCAGACAGTCCTTTTTTAAACTTAGCAAGCAAGGATGCATAATTCTAATCCAGCTTGGAGGCTAAAGTACAGAACTGGACCACGTAGTCTCCAACAGAGGAGTCTCTTTGACCCAGGTTCAGCAGTGCGGTCTTGGCAGGAGATGTCCAGGCTGATCCTCAAAGAAGGAGCAGAATTCTTTGCCTGTTCTGTGGCAAACTGTGAAGGCATCAGTGTAAGGAGCACTGGGTTATGAAGCGCCTCACCGTTATATTTGCTTGGTAAAGAATGACACAGCCTGGGTTCAGAAGTTGACAAGACAGCCGTAGTAACAGAAGGTACCATGGGTACTGGACGCTGGTGCTGGGTAAATGGCGGTGATTTGTCCAAGTTGTTGACCTTGAATAGCAACTTGTTGAGACTGTTGAGCCACAATGGTGGTAAGATTAGCCAGGTTTTTTGGCTGCCTGTGGCTTCATGGCCACCACCTCTTCATCCAAAGTCAAAGTATCACTTTCACCCATTTCGGGTCTAGGACCCCTTCCTTCACTCATTCTACCACTGAGCCCATCTTTCTCAGTCTGCACATAACAGAAAGCCCCAGCCATTTGCAGTTGTGTCTCATCATTATCATCATCATAGGTCTCTTCTGACAGTCTACTGCCCACACTCTTATCGTCCAATAAAAATTCTTAGGAATATTGTAACTCACTTTCTTCTACTGGAGCAGGTGGATGGGCCACAGAATCCCAGCTAGGAGAGTCTTTAAACAGCATGAGTGACTTCTCCATGACCTGTGAATAAAACAGCTTTTCTACTTTGAAGAGGATGAGGTGGAGGGCTCTGCACTTCCAACTGAGGATAAGTGAGGCAAAGATAATCCCACTGAAGTTAATGCACATGTCTGCCATGTAGTTGATCAATGCCTAAGGTTTGTGTGGACTATTAGGGTCTACCAGTACACACTACCTGTCCTGGTCCCTACTTCCACCACAGGAACTCGAAGCAGACAGAGAGAGGACACATCCTCTCCATGGTGCACATGTATCATTAATGTATTAAGGCACACTATTCACAGAGAAAAGTACATTTACAATCAAGGTGTTACTCTTCTCTACACACTGACAATAGCACCTCTATGATCTATGTATTATTCACTGACAACAGCACTTTTAGGACTTATGTATCAGTGCAAGCTATTCACAGGAGCAACTTTACAATCAAGGTAGTGAATACTAGACCTTCACCAGCATCAGATATGGCACATAGTACTAGGATGCAGAACAACTTGTACTGAAGGGTTGGTGTTCCCAGTACAATTACTTGGTGGGAAAATTGGACACATGGCATGAGCTTGCCCGCTATACCTTGTAGTCCTTGTAGTGCTATCCTGCCCTGTAGTGTGTGTTCAGAACCACTGGGAGTGTTATGATAGTCAAGAGGATCCACCTGTCCACAAGCAACGTGGATATCCTCACATTCATTAAGGTGAACCAGACATGGATCCCACAAAACTTTTCTGTGCCTGTTCTGTAAGGGGGTGATTAACTACTGGCATTAATCACGACAGTTAACCTAAAGATGCTGCAGTTGAACCCAACCTCAGCCCCTAACAGTGCATTACAAGGATGCCGATTGGCGCCCTATGTGATGTCATCAGAGGGAGCCAATACATTCCGAGAATAACTGAGAATCTGTTAAAAAGAGCCTGCCATTAAGCAATCTAAATTACAAGAGAAAAGTAGATTTAGGACCGGCACTCCATACGGCTAAAAATGTTGAACTTTAATACAAATCCATTAAAAGTACAGTACACATGGCGTTGAGCCAAGAGACCTACGCGTTTCGAACTTATAAATAAGGTTCTTAGACCATGACTAAGAACCTTATTTCTACGTTCGAAACGCGTAGGTCTCTTGGCTCAACGCCATGTGTACTGTACTTTTAATGGATTTGTATTAAAGTTCAACATTTTTAGCCGTATGGAGTGCCGGTCCTAAATCTACTTTTCTCTTGGAATTAATCACGGGTCTCCCGCCAGCCCTTCTTTGGGATCCGAGCACCGGACCTCACAGACCAGTTCTTCTCCTCATACCTGTATGGTTCCACGTGAGTGAGCGATTCGCTCAAAGTTTGGTTGTATTTAATCTAAATTACAGTCTGCTGCAGTCAGACAGTAATACAAAAGCCGCATATTTACAGTTTTATTTCAGTATATTTAATGAGCGATAAGAATCCATGTTGAAGAACCATAGAAGGCCTGAAATGATAGTTAAAAATAAAGGTAAAAAGTAAAAAATATATAAATAAAAAAATTTACAAATATAAAAATTCTAATTATCTACATTTCCCTAGAAAACATTTAAAACAAACAAAAAGGCAAAATCAAAAGCATGTTAGGCATCCTATGTCCCAAAATGTCCAATTTATCAACATATAAACAATATAAACAGTGAAGCCCAAAAAATCCATAGCAAGAAAGCTTGAGTGGCCCTCACCGTAACAGGGCCGATGTTCATCTTTATTTAGTAAACTTACAACAACAAGTGAGTAAATCACAGAGGGAAGGGAGGACTCCATGGACAGCAATGGGTGTTTCTGAATCAAAACTTTTTCACCATTTTGAAAAATTTTAATAAATAAAGATCAAAAGGTTGTAAAGACTCCCTTTGTATAAACATCAACAAAACAGGACAGACCCTTTAAATACACTGGCCAGATTTATCAAAAGTTGTGCAAACTGTACAGAGGGCAACAGATTTACTATTGCTGGTGCACGTTCTTCATGAATCTGATGCCTCCTGCACTGCCCCGATAGAGTGCACCAACTTTTTTGGTGCACCTCTAACATAGGGCGTGGTAGACATTTCTGTCGTACTCTGCATGATAAATGTGGCACACGGCCCGACTGTACACAGGGACACCCATTTCAGTGCAGAATTCCTGATGATGCATGCGTGGTGCATGGTGCCCCTGTATCTTTGAAGCCGGCCTGCTTGTTCCTAGCTATCTCCTCAGTACACTACGCCCTGTTCCCCACGTCACCACCAGCTCACTCCCAATGGCAGCGCATGCGCAATGCACCTGTAATGTGCGCACACTGCACTATGAAGAGCTAGGAGGACGTGCATCAATGTGAACTGAGGACTACCGCCATTGGGTATGGGCAGGCAGTGACGTGGAGATGAGGGCAGGGTGGAGGGACAGTGTGGTTGTGCACCTAGGTGGTTAGATGACAGAGAGGAAGCGGGGAGAGCACGGCTGGATCCAAGAACTCTCCAGACCTCCCTCATAATTCAATTGAGAAAAAATAAAGATGTTTTTACGGCACAGCAGAATCATACGGAAACCTCTAAAGAATCATTGGCCGGCCTATATTACCGGCTCTAAGGTATTTTGTGAGGTTTATAATGGAGGTTTATGATGACAGGTTCCCTGCGGACATATATCTTTATTTTTGTGTGGTTTTTTTCTTTCCTTTTTGCCTTTTTGCAACTGTACAGTGAAACTTTTGCTGTCTTTTCTCCAGTGCACCTTTGTCTGCACCTTGAGCCCCCTATGATATTTCTAGTCATTTCTCTTTTATGTCCTTATTAGAGATGAGCGAACATGCTCGTCCGAGCTTGATGCTCGGTCGAGCATTAGGGTACTCGAAACTGCTCGTTACTCGGACGAATACTTCGCCCGCTCGAGAAAATGGCAGCTCCCGCCGTTTTGCTTTTTGGCGGCCAGAAACAGAGCCAATCACAAGCCAGGAGACTCTGCACTCCACCCAGCATGACGTGGTACCCTTACACGTCGATAGCAGTGGTTGGCTGGCCAGATCAGGTGACCCTGGGATAGACTAGCCGCTGGCCGCGCTGCTCGGATCATTCTGTCTCTGGATGCCGCTAGGGAGAGAGCTGCTGCTGCTCAGGGAAAGCGTTAGGGTGTTCTATTAGCTTACTGTTAGGCAGGAGTGATTCTCAAAGAACCCAACAGCCCTTCTTAGGGCTACAATAACGTTCTACTTTTTTTATTTTAATTTGCATCTTTTACCATTTTGTGAGGAATTAGCAGGGGGACTTGCTACCGTTGTGTTTAGCTCTTAGTGGCACACATATCCATAGCAAAGACCGAAGTGGGAAAATTCAGTAGGGGTTGGATTTCTATTAGGCAATAACTCAGTGTCATCTCATCTGGCATAGTACTGTGCTTCCTTTGATACTTGGCTAGAAAATAGCCATAGGAGAATACAAACAGCTTCTTGAAGCCTACAGTAGCGTTCTATATATTTGATTTCTGGTTGATCTGCTGGTGACTGTAGTTTCTGCAGTGCATGTACTTGCCAATTCTGAGCAATTTGTAGTGAGACTTGCGACCGCTGTGTTCTGCGCTTAGTGGCGCACATATCCATAGCAAAGGCTGAAGTGGCAAAATTCAGTAGGGGTTGGATTTCTATTAGGCAATAACTCAGTGTCATCTCATCTGGCATAGTACTGTGCTTCCTTTGATACTTGGCTAGAAAATAGCCATAGGAGAATACAAACAGCTTCTTGAAGCCTACAGTAGCGTTCTATATATTTGATTTCTGGTTGATCTGCTGGTGACTGTAGTTTCTGCAGTGCATGTACTTGCCAATTCTGAGCAATTTGTAGTGGGACTTGCGACCGCTGTGTTCTGCGCTTAGTGGCGCACATATCCATAGCAAAGGCTGAAGTGGCAAAATTCAGTAGGGGTTGGATTTCTATTAGGCAATAACTCAGTGTCATCTCATCTGGCATAGTACTGTGCTTCCTTTGATACTTGGCTAGAAAATAGCCATAGGAGAATACAAACAGCTTCTTGAAGCCTACAGTAGCGTTCTATATATTTGATTTCTGGTTGATCTGCTGGTGACTGTAGTTTCTGCAGTGCATGTACTTGCCAGTTCTGAGCAATTTGTAGTGAGACTTGCGACCGCTGTGTTCTGCGCTTAGTGGCGCACATATCCATAGCAAAGGCTGAAGTGGCAAAATTCAGTAGGGGTTGGATTTCTATTAGGCAATAACTCAGTGTCATCTCATCTGGCATAGTACTGTGCTTCCTTTGATACTTGGCTAGAAAATAGCCATAGGAGAATACAAACAGCTTCTTGAAGCCTACAGTAGCGTTCTATATATTTGATTTCTGGTTGATCTGCTGGTGACTGTAGTTTCTGCAGTGCATGTACTTGCCAATTCTGAGCAATTTGTAGTGGGACTTGCGACCGCTGTGTTCTGCGCTTAGTGGCGCACATATCCATAGCAAAGGCTGAAGTGGCAAAATTCAGTAGGGGTTGGATTTCTATTAGGCAATAACTCAGTGTCATCTCATCTGGCATAGTACTGTGCTTCCTTTGATACTTGGCTAGAAAATAGCCATAGGAGAATACAAACAGCTTCTTGAAGCCTACAGTAGCGTTCTATATATTTGATTTCTGGTTGATCTGCTGGTGACTGTAGTTTCTGCAGTGCATGTACTTGCCAATTCTGAGCAATTTGTAGTGGGACTTGCGACCGCTGTGTTCTGCGCTTAGTGGCGCACATATCCATAGCAAAGGCTGAAGTGGCAAAATTCAGTAGGGGTTGGATTTCTATTAGGCAATAACTCAGTGTCATCTCATCTGGCATAGTACTGTGCTTCCTTTGATACTTGGCTAGAAAATAGCCATAGGAGAATACAAACAGCTTCTTGAAGCCTACAGTAGCGTTCTATATATTTGATTTCTGGTTGATCTGCTGGTGACTGTAGTTTCTGCAGTGCATGTACTTGCCAATTCTGAGCAATTTGTAGTGGGACTTGCGACCGCTGTGTTCTGCGCTTAGTGGCGCACATATCCATAGCAAAGGCTGAAGTGGCAAAATTCAGTAGGGGTTGGATTTCTATTAGGCAATAACTCAGTGTCATCTCATCTGGCATAGTACTGTGCTTCCTTTGATACTTGGCTAGAAAATAGCCATAGGAGAATACAAACAGCTTCTTGAAGCCTACAGTAGCGTTCTATATATTTGATTTCTGGTTGATCTGCTGGTGGCTGTAGTTTCTGCAGTGCATGTACTTGCCAATTCTGAGCAATTTGTAGTGAGACTTGCGACCGCTGTGTTCTGCGCTTAGTGGCGCACATATCCATAGCAAAGGCTGAAGTGGCAAAATTCAGTAGGGGTTGGATTTCTATTAGGCAATAACTCAGTGTCATCTCATCTGGCATAGTACTGTGCTTCCTTTGATACTTGGCTAGAAAATAGCCATAGGAGAATACAAACAGCTTCTTGAAGCCTACAGTAGCGTTCTATATATTTGATTTCTGGTTGATCTGCTGGTGACTGTAGTTTCTGCAGTGCATGTACTTGCCAATTCTGAGCAATTTGTAGTGGGACTTGCGACCGCTGTGTTCTGCGCTTAGTGGCGCACATATCCATAGCAAAGGCTGAAGTGGCAAAATTCAGTAGGGGTTGGATTTCTATTAGGCAATAACTCAGTGTCATCTCATCTGGCATAGTACTGTGCTTCCTTTGATACTTGGCTAGAAAATAGCCATAGGAGAATACAAACAGCTTCTTGAAGCCTACAGTAGCGTTCTATATATTTGATTTCTGGTTGATCTGCTGGTGACTGTAGTTTCTGCAGTGCATGTACTTGCCAATTCTGAGCAATTTGTAGTGGGACTTGCGACCGCTGTGTTCTGCGCTTAGTGGCGCACATATCCATAGCAAAGGCCGAAGTGGCAAAATTCAGTAGGGGTTGGATTTCTATTAGGCAATAACTCAGTGTCATCTCATCTGGCATAGTACTGTGCTTCCTTTGATACTTGGCTAGAAAATAGCCATAGCAATAGGATAGCATTGTTTGGTTTTAAAAACTCAAAAAAAAACAAAAAACACAAAAAAAAAAAAAAAACACAAAAAAAAACAAAAAAAAGTAAAAAAAAAAATAAAGTTATAACTCTCATTTTAAAAATGTTTAACCCGAGGGCTAGGGGTAGAGGACGAGGGCGGGGACGTGGGCGTCCAACTACTGCAGGGGTCAGAGGCCGTGGTCCTGGGCGGGGTGAGACACCACCTGCTGATGAGGGAGCAGGGGAACGCCGCAGAGCTACACTCCCTAGGTTCATGTCTGAAGTTACTGGGACTCGTGGTAGAGCACTGTTGAGGCCAGAACAGTGCGAACAGGTGATGTCGTGGATTGCTGACAATGCTTCGAGCAATTTGTCCACCACCAGTCAGTCTTCCACGCAGTCCACCCATGTCACCGAAATCGCCACTCCTCCAGCTCCTGCACCTCAGCCTCCTCCCCCCCAGTCTGCCCCCTCCCAGGAAAATTTGGCATTTGAACCGGCATACTCTGAGGAACTGTTTTCTGGACCCTTCCCACAGTCACAAACCACTTGTCCGGTTGCTGCTGAGCAATTTTCCGATGCCCAGGTTTTCCACCAGTCACAGTCTGTGGGTGATGATGACCTTCTTGACGTAGTGGAAGTGTGTAAAGAGGTGTCCGACGATGAGGAGACACGGTTGTCAGACAGTGGGGAAGTTGTTGTCAGGGCAGGAAGTCCGAGGGGGGAGCAGACTGAGGGATCGGAGGATGATGAGGTGACAGACCCAAGCTGGGTTGAGAGGCCGGGTGAACACAGTGCTTCTGAGACGGAGGAGAGTCCTCGACCTGAACAGGTTGGAAGAGGCAGTGGTGGGGCCAGACGGAGAGGCAGGGCCAGAGCTGGTGCATCAGCGCCACTGTCAACTAGTGAAGCTCCCGTGGTGAGGGCTCTTGCGGCGAGGGCTAGATCTTCAGAAGTGTGGAGGTTCTTTAAGGAAACACCGGATGACCGACGGACTGTGGTGTGCAACATTTGCCAAACCAGGCTCAGCAGGGGTTCCACCACTACTAGCTTAACTACCACCAGTATGCGCAGGCATATGAATGCTAAGCACCCCACTCAGTGGCAACAAGCCCGTTCACCTCCGGCCGTGCACACCACTGCTCCTTCCCCTGTGTCAGCTGCTAGTCAGCCCCCTGCCCAGGACCCTGCCACAAAAACCCCATCGTCGCCTCCACGATCCTCCACAGCATCCACCAGCGTTCAGCTCTCCATACCCCAGACGCTGGAGCGGAAACGCAAATATAGTGCAACCCACCCGCACGCCCAAGCCCTTAATGTGCACATCTCCAGATTGCTTAGCCTGGAGATGCTGCCCTATAGGCTAGTAGAGACCGAGGCCTTTCGCAACCTCATGGCGGCGGCCGCCCCTCGGTATTCGGTCCCCAGCCGCCACTACTTTTCCCGATGTGCCGTCCCAGCCCTGCACCAGCACGTGTCAGACAACATCATCCGTGCCCTGACCAACGCCGTTTCTGACAAGGTCCACCTGACCACGGACACGTGGACGAGTGCTGCCGGGCAGGGCCACTATATATCGCTGACGGCACATTGGGTTAACTTGGTGGAGGCTGGGACCGAGTCTGACCCTGGGGCTGCTCATATACTGCCGACGCCGAGGATTGCGGGGCCTACCTCGGTCCAGGTGTTTCAGGCCTACTATGCCTCCTCCTCCTCCCACCCCTCCTCCACCTCCTCCTCCGAACTACCATCCGTGGGCACGGCGCCATCAGTCGGTAGCTCTAGGCACAGCAGCAGTGCCGTCGCTAAGCGACAGCAGGCGGTGCTCAAACTGCTGAGCCTAGGCGACAAAAGGCACACCGCCCAAGAGCTATTACAGGGCATCACGGCGCAGACTGATCTGTGGCTGGCACCGCTGAACCTCAAGCCGGGAATGGTTGTGTGTGACAACGGCCGTAACCTGGTGGCGGCTCTGCAACTCGGCAGACTGACACATGTGCCATGCCTGGCCCATGTGTTAAATCTGATAGTGCAGCGTTTCCTCAAGACATACCCCAATCTGTCTGATTTGCTCACGAAGGTGCGCCGCATCTGTGCGCATTTCAGGAAGTCCAGCCCAGATGCTGCCACTCTCAGGGCAGCGCAGCGCCGCCTCCAACTGCCCGCTCACCGACTGTTGTGCGACGTGCCCACGAGGTGGAATTCAACACTGACCATGTTATCCAGAGTTTACCAGCAGCGCAGAGCGATTGTAGACTGCCAGATGTCAACTTCCACCAGAACTGGTAGTCAGGTCAGTCAGCTTCCTCAAGTCTACAATGAGGAGTGGACGTGGATGTCTGATATCTGTCAGGTGCTGAGTAACTTTGAGGAGTCAACACAGATGGTCAGTGGCGATGCCGCCATCATCAGCCTCACCATCCCGCTGCTTGGCCTGTTGAAAAACTCTCTGGTCAGCATGAAGTCGGAAGCTTTGCGCTCGTCACAAGAGACGGGGGAAGAATATTCCCTTGTTGATAGCCAAAGCACCCTGAGGTCTGTTTCTCAGCGCATATCGGAGGAGGTGGAGGTGGAGGAGGATGAGGAGGAGAATGTTGGCGAGACACAAGAGGGGACCATTGTTGAGTCCTTCACTGTTCAGCGTGTATGGGCAGAAGAAGAGGAGTTGGAGGAGTTGGAGGAGGAGGAAATGGACAGTCAGGCCAGTGAGGGGAGTGAATTCTTACGCGTTGGTACTCTGGCGCATATGGCAGATTTCATGCTAGGCTGCCTATCCCGTGACCCTCGCGTTCAAAGAATTTATTCCAGCACCGATTACTGGGTGTTCACTCTCCTGGACCCACGGTACAAGCAAAATCTTCCCACTCTCATCCCTGGAGAGGAAAGGAGTGTGAGAATGCATGAATACCAGCAGGCCCTGGTGCACAAGCTGAAACAGTATTTCCCTTCTGACAGCGCTAGCGGCAGAGTGCGTAGTTCTGCGGGACAAGTAGCGAGGGAGAGTAGGCGAGCAGGCAGCTTGTCCAGCACTGGCAAGGGTACGCTTTACAAGGCTTTTGCCAGCTTTATGTCACCCCAGCAAGACACTGTCACCTGTCCCCAGTCTCGGCAGAGTAGGGCTGATCTTTACAGAAAGATGGTGAGGGAGTACGTAGCTGACCATACCATCGTCCTAAATGATCACACAGCTCCCTACAACTACTGGGTTTCAAAGCTGGACATGTGGCACGAACTGGCGCTGTACGCCTTGGAGGTTCTTGCCTGCCCTGCCGCTAGCGTCTTGTCCGAGCGGGTTTTCAGTGCAGCTGGTGGCATCATCACCGATAAGCGTACACGCCTGTCGACTGACAGCGCTGACAGGCTGACGCTTATTAAAATGAATAAAGGCTGGATTTCTCAGAATTTCCAATCTCCACCAGGTGAAGGAAGCTCAACCTGAATAATTGATCCACTCCTCCTCCTCCTCCTCATTTTCCTCCTTCTCCTCCTCTTTGTACAGTAAAGCAGAGGAAAATGGCTATTTTTTGACAGGGCCCACTGGCTCTTGCTATAGTACTTCATGCATTTAATTTTTCTGGAGGGCCACCTACCCGGTCCTCTGTTTGAAACAATTTTTGTGAGTGCCACATACAGGCACTCAATCTATTCCATTTTTCTGGAGGGCCACCTACCCGGTCCTCTGTTTTAAAAAATTTTTGGGACTGCCACATACAGGCACTCAATCTATTCCATTTTACTGCAGGGCCACCTACCTGCTCCTCTGGTTTGAACAATTTTTGGGACTGCCACATACAGGCACTCAATCTATTCCATTTTACTGGAGGGCCACCTACCTGCTCCTCTGGTTTGAAACATTTTTGGGACTGCCACATACAGGCACTCAATCTATTCCATTTTACTGCAGGGCCACCTACCTGCTCCTCTGGTTTGAACAATTTTTGGGACTGCCACATACAGGCACTCAATCTATTCCATTTTACTGCAGGGCCACCTACCTGCTCCTCTGGTTTGAACAATTTTTGGGACTGCCACATACAGGCACTCAATCTATTCCATTTTACTGGAGGGCCACCTACCTGCTCCTCTGGTTTGAAACATTTTTGGGACTGCCACATACAGGCACTCAATCTATTCCATTTTACTGCAGGGCCACCTACCTGCTCCTCTGGTTTGAAACATTTTTGGGACTGCCACATACAGGCACTCAATCTATTCCATTTTACTGGAGGGCCACCTACCTGCTCCTCTGGTTTGAAACATTTTTGGGACTGCCACATACAGGCACTCAATCTATTCCATTTTACTGCAGGGCCACCTACCTGCTCCTCTGGTTTGAACAATTTTTGGGACTGCCACATACAGGCACTCAATCTATTCCATTTTACTGCAGGGCCACCTACCTGCTCCTCTGGTTTGAACAATTTTTGGGACTGCCACATACAGGCACTCAATCTATTCCATTTTACTGGAGGGCCACCTACCTGCTCCTCTGGTTTGAAACATTTTTGGGACTGCCACATACAGGCACTCAATCTATCCCATTTTACTGGAGGGCCACCTACCTGCTCCTCTGGTTTGAAAAATGTTTGGGACTGCCACATACAGGCACTATCCAAATTAAATTGTCTCCATAGCAGCCTCCACACGTTGTCTCCATTGCTACCTCCAAAAGTCGTCCATATAGCTGCCTCCATACATCGTCCCTTTATCAAACGAGGTGTGTCAGGCAGAAATTTGGGTTGTTTTCATGGATTCCACATCAAAGTTGTTAACTTTGTCGCCACCCTGCTGTGTAATCCCCAAAATATACTGGCAAACTTTTACCATTTAGGGATATTATTTCAGCGCTTCTTGCGCATCTGTTTACATTCCCCTCACCCGGCATATCCTAAACTTATAAGAACGCTACTACACTTGATCTTATACAAAAGGTTCTTAGAAGTGCTGTTTGGGGAGTAGCCTAGAGACAGGGGCTTGGATTGGCGAAAGCTCGCCTGGCAGCGGAACGCCAGCTCCATGCGCATCATGCGCTTCTTGCGCATCTGTTTACATTCCCCTCACCCGCCATATCCCAAACTTATAAGAACGCTACTACACTTAACTTGGTGCAGGCTGGGACCGAGTCTGACCCTGGGGCTGGTCATATACTGCCGACGCAGAGAATTGCGGGGCCTACCTCGGTCCAGGTCTCAAAGGCCTACTATACCTCCTCCCACCCCTCCTCCTCCTCCGAATTACCATCCGTGGGCATGGCGCCATCAGTCGGTAGCTCTAGGCACAGCAGCAGTGCCATCGCTAAGCGACAGCAGGCGGTGCTGAAACTGCTGAGCCTAGGCGATAAAAGGCACACCGCCCAAGAGCTATTACAGGGCATTCCACATCAAAGTTGTTAACTTTGTCGCCACCCTGCTGTGTAATCCCCAAAATATACTTGCAAACTTTTACCATTTAGGGATATTATTTCAGCGCTTCTTGCGCATCTGTTTACATTCCCCTCACCCGGCATATCCTAAACTTATAAGAACGCTACTACACTTGATCTTATACAAAAGGTTCTTAGAAGTGCTGTTTGGGGAGTAGCCTAGAGACAGGGGCTTGGATTGGCGAAAGCTCGCCTGGCAGCGGAACGCCAGCTCCATGCGCATCATGCGCTTCTTGCGCATCTGTTTACATTCCCCTCACCCGCCATATCCCAAACTTATAAGAACGCTACTACACTTAACTTGGTGCAGGCTGGGACCGAGTCTGACCCTGGGGCTGGTCATATACTGCCGACGCAGAGAATTGCGGGGCCTACCTCGGTCCAGGTCTCAAAGGCCTACTATACCTCCTCCCACCCCTCCTCCTCCTCCGAATTACCATCCGTGGGCATGGCGCCATCAGTCGGTAGCTCTAGGCACAGCAGCAGTGCCATCGCTAAGCGACAGCAGGCGGTGCTGAAACTGCTGAGCCTAGGCGATAAAAGGCACACCGCCCAAGAGCTATTACAGGGCATTCCACATCAAAGTTGTTAACTTTGTCGCCACCCTGCTGTGTAATCCCCAAAATATACTTGCAAACTTTTACCATTTAGGGATATTATTTCAGCGCTTCTTGCGCATCTGTTTACATTCCCCTCACCCGGCATATCCTAAACTTATAAGAACGCTACTACACTTGATCTTATACAAAAGGTTCTTAGAAGTGCTGTTTGGGGAGTAGCCTAGAGACAGGGGCTTGGATTGGCGAAAGCTCGCCTGGCAGCGGAGCGCCAGCTCCATGCCAAGATCCAACTAACATAGTTTTAACTGCAGCACCTTTAATCTACTACTAGTTCACTGCCTCCATACATGGTCCCCTTATCAAACGAGCTGTGTCAGGCAGAATTTTGGGTTGTTTTCATGGCTTCCATGTTAACTTTGTCGCCACCCTGCTGTGTAATCCACAAAATATACTGGCAAACTTTTATCATGTACCGATATTATTTGAGCGCTTCTTGCTCACCTCCTTTGGTTCCTCTCTGCTACCCATTGGTTTGAAGCCTGAGTCCATTTAGGGTATGTTGCCATGCCTGCCGCTGCTGCCGCTGCCTCTGCATGCCGTCCCCTATAGTGTCAGGGTCAATTATTGCATGTTTTAGATGCTATCTAGCTTCATTCTGTCACTCTGTCATGGCCATGCTGTTGCCCATAATTTTGGCATAATGGTGCGATTATGCAGCCTCAGAGGCATCCATGCATGCTGCCCCTGCTGTTTCCTGTCCATTTCCGTGGTGTTTCCATCCTTTTCTGAGGTTCCCAGGTGTTTGGCCAAGCTTCCCTGTGCAGAGCCTTGGTCCCCTTGAAAAATGCTCGAGTCTCCCATTGACTTCAATGGGGTTCGTTATTCGAGACGAGCACTCGAGCATCGGGAAAAGTTCGTCTCGAATAACGAGTACCCGAGCATTTTAGTGTTCGCTCATCTCTAGTCCTTATACAAGAGGTACTGTTGAGGTAGGATTTAAGATTATCCTCTTTTAGTGTGCGTTGGCTGCGTGTTTCTAATTAATGAGCATGTGAGCAAATAATAAAAAATTAATTCAGACACATTTGCTGATTTAAATCTCACTCATGCTATCATTGTCGTGGCAAATCTGCACTGCGCAAGCTTTATTTGGTTTCACAAAACTATATAGAAATTATGAAGGAAGCAGAAGGGGCGGAGAATTCCCAGCTCGTGTAGTCTCTTGATTGGAGAACTTCCTTGCTGTTGCTTATTGACATCAGGATTGAAGTCTTGTTGACATTCTTTAGCCTTAATTGTTTTCATTATGATCACGATGTCGGCACCATCTTATAATGAAGTCTCTGTTACAATGATTTTAGGAAAATAGAACAAGTAGAAATGACAGGATTTGATCTATCAGCAGGTTTACCTTAACAGTCCCCCCTAAATCCTGGATTCTCTCTCAGCTACTCTTAGTCTAGAAGGACCTACAGATCTGCCCATACGTGCATCGCTCTCCTCTTCACCAGTTGGATGACAGCAGACCCCTGTTGGGTTTGCCCCCATTTAGTGGACTTTCACATATGGAAATCAAATCCCTACTCTACCTCTCCCTACTCCGTGGGCTGTTTGATATGTTTCAGGGGTGGTTGATCTTAGAGGGATATATTCATTATGCAAATTTAGGTAGACAAGGTCTTTGGCTTGGCTTACTACTGATACCCATGATACTAGGTGGACTTGATGGGGGGGACCACATAACACACAATAAGTGACAAGAGTAAAATCACAATCCCCAATATCACCCCCACTTAAAGGAAACCCTTCCAATCCCCCAACTACAAAGTGAAGGACAAAGTGTCCACTTCAGAGTTTCTCTTGAGTTCCCTGGACAGTCCTCCAATCTTTGCAAAAGCATGGGGAAGGGATCCAAAGGGGGCGAGGTCATCCGAGATGTACATGCAACAAGCCGCTCCCACCATCTTACAGACTCCTCCCTTCTCAGCAAGGATCATATCCAAAGCCGTGCGGTTCTGAGAAGCATCACAAATCACTGTTGATTACAATAAAAACAGTTAAAGGGGTATTCCAGGAATCTGCATAATTCATATACAAATGTAAGAAAATATGTAATTAGTTGTTATTTAAAATTTTGCTCCTGTTAGCAGAAAATGCTGCCGACATAGACTGTAATGGAAAATTAAAATGCTACTGGCCCTTTAATCAGTCCGTTAATTTCCTCCATGCGGTCCATTGCAGAGCATACACAGGATAGAAGATGGCCGCTGGTCACATGTTCACATCACATGTCCTGCACGTGCCTGGGCAGGTCATGTGATCACCACTATGTTTGGCTGTAGTCGGTTGGTTGCAGTGCACCCAGTATGGTCAGTGTTGTGGTAATGGCAGTTACACATCATTGCTATGGTAACAGAGCAAAAAACCTGTTACATCATCACTGGGAGCAGAACATAAGAGGTAGGAGGAGTTACTGAGAACTAAAGGATCATGGAACTTGTAGTTTCCAGTGGCAGCCATCTTGGCCATAAAATGTTGTGAATCATAAAATCAAACTATTTAAGCTCCATTTTGTGTCTAATGACATTAAGTTTTGTTACATTCATTTATTTATAGCATTATGGGTTTTTGTATCAGACGTTCATATTCCTGGAATACCCCTTTAACAATCAACATCTTTGCTCATAGCTCTCTGGGGAATAATGGACTCTAGTCCTGCACATATCTGATTGTGGGCCTTAAACTCATCTGGGACCCCCCTTGGTGCTCCCACTGTATCTATATAAACGTTGGCATCTAGGCGCTTCTCTCAGACCTCCAGAATCCTTTGGGATTCTCTACCTTTTCTTTATGTGACTGATCAACCTTATCCCTGGGGATCACGAGGAAGGAATGCACAAATGTTATCGCAGTACACTCACCTTCCCTGCCTCCAGGCCTGACCTGACTCTTCTATCCCCACAAATCCGGTACACATCAGACACTGCTAATACAGGGTTACCTGTGCTGTCAATGTTAAAGAAGGTCATTGTCTTGTTGCACCCACCGTAGGTAAAGTCTCCTAACCTGGGGGCATCCTGGTCAGCCCTATAGATACAGTGATAGTCATGGTTGGGGTGTCCCTGAGCATACAGTCAGTCAGAAGAGACCGGCTAGCAAGTAGAATAAGTAAGTTTGCAATAGAAAGCATGTAAGCGTGCTGACTTCTCTCTAGATTCACAGACATGGCACTGGTCAGCAGGACTTGGAAAGGACCATCGTTGCGAGGCTCCAGACTCTCTGGTGTCCCTTTACCACCACGTAGTCTCCAGGCTTTAGGTTATGCATCCTGAGGTCTCTGTCTGGATCTGAAAAGGAATCAGAAACACTTTTGCCGACCTTTTTCAAGGCCTGGCTCTACTGTGTGGCATGTTCCACCTTGTTTCCTGCCATCAGCTATAGGGTCTGTAGAAAGTAGGGATACACAGCCAAAAAGTACTTCAAAGGGGGACAATCCCATCTTTCTGGTAAGGGTGGTCCTAACTGAATGGTGGGCAGCAAGAAGGCACTGGCGCCATGGTTTCCTTGTTACTTCCATGGCCTTCCGGATCTCTAACTTAACCCCTTAACGCTCTGCGCCGTAGCTCTACGGCGCAGAGGTATAAGGGATGTATGAAGAGGGCTCACGGGCTGAGTCCTCTTCATACAGAGGTGGGGGTTTTTGCATTTTGCACAAAACCCCCACCGCTAATAACCGCGGTCGGTGCCTGCACCGATCGCGGCTATTAACCCCCTAAACGCCGCCGGCAAAGTCGCCGGCGGCGTTTAAAAGACGGCGGCGCGCGGGCGCCGCCATCTTTTTTTCGATCGCCACGCCCCCGAACGTCATCGGGGGGCGGCGATCGGTTGCCATGGTAGCCTCGTGTCTTCTTTTGACACGAGGCTATCTGGCAGCTGCATATTCGTTACAATGAGCCAGTGGCTCATTGTAATGAATGTGCTGCAAAAATGCCATATATTGCAATACTGTAGTATTGCAGTATATGGTAGCAGCGATCTGACCATCTAGGGTTAATGTACCCTAGATGGTCTAAAAGATAGTGGAAAAAAAAAGAAAAAAAAAAGTTTAAAAAATAAAAAAAATCAATAAAATATTAAAAGTTCAAATCACCCCCCTTTCCCTAGAACGGATATAAAACATAACAAACAGTAAAAATCACAAACATATTAGGTATCGCCGCGTCCCAAAATGCCCGATCTATCAAAATATAAAAACGGTTACGGCCGGCGGTGACCTCCGAGGCGGGAAATGGCGCCCAAATGTCCGAAATGCGACTTTTACACCTTTTTACATAACATAAAAAATGAAATAAAAAATGATCAAAATGTCGCACAGACCTCAAAATGGTAGCAATGAAAACGTCGCCTCATTTCGCAAAAAATGACCCCTCACACATCTCCGTGCGCCAAAGTATGAAAAAGTTATTAGCGTCAGAAGATGGCAAAAAAAAATTTTTCTTTTTTGTACACATTCGTTTAATTTTTGAAAATGTATTAAAACACAATAAAACCTATATAAATTTGGTATCACCGCGATCGCACCGAACCAAAGAATAAAGTAGGCATGTTATTTGGAGCGAAGAGTGAAAGTCGTAAAAACTGAGCCCACAAGAACGTGACGCACGTGCGGTTTTTTTTCAATTTTTCCACATTTGGAATTTTTTTTCAGCTTCGCAGTACACGGCATGTTAAAATAAATAACATTGCGGGAAAGTAAAATTCGTTACGCACAAAATAAGCCCTCACACAGGTCTGTACACGGAAAAATGAAAAAGTTAGGGATTTTTGAAGTTGGAGAGCGAGAAATGAGGCGAAAAACCCTCCGTCCTTAAGGGGTTAAGAGTACGGTTTAAAGTATCTCAAACCCACCAACAACTTGGGAAGGGCAAAGGGGTGTACAGGGCTTGCTCTACACCCAGGAGGGACAAGGTTTCAGGTCTTTACCTGTCCAGTGATGTGTGTTTTGCGACCGGACTCGACCCTCTGGAAGGGATACAGCAGCTTGGGGGTCACCTTCTGTGGGGTCTTTACCACCTTGGCGGGCTATAAAGGCTTTCACTAGTCTAGTGACAGGGGTAGTAATGCCCGGGGGAAACCACTGATGGTTTATGAGCACCAGCATGGCCATTTTGGATATGTGTGTGTGTGTCCGTGGGCTACTTGACTTACTGTTGGGTGCAGGGCTCTGGGCAGGCACACCCTCTCTCCCAGCATCCAGGTCCCATCGGCATCTGGGCTCCAGATTTCCTCCACACTTCCTTCACTTCTGATGACATTTGGGCCACCATGGACTGGAACACCTGTGGATCAAACTTTTAGCTCAGAAGTCACCGCTGAGACTTCAGGACAGTCTCTGGGCTCCATCTGTGCAGCTGCCTTCGCCATCCCATCAGCCACATACTTTCCCTTGGCTTGTGGAGTTACCAAATTGTGTGTGCTTTTAGTTTTACTATCCCCACCTCTTGTGGAAGTAAGAGAGCATCTATGAGCTCTTTAATCAGCGTGCCATGCTTAAAGGGGGTCCCTGCAGAGGTGAGGAAATCTCTGGCCTTCCATATGGGTTCATAGTCGTGTTTAGACCCCAGGACTTTACCTTGAGTATAGATGTTTGCCTTTTTACCTTCCACCAGCTGTAGCACTTCCCTGAGTGCCATCATTTCACCTCCTGCGCTGACCTATGTGGAGGGAGTGGTTCTGCTTGTACTACCTCATGTGCGCCACTGACCACTGTATATCCAGTGTAGAACTGTCTGTCTTCTCCTGCAGACCTGGAGCTATCTATGAGAAAAAACTCAACATCTGCGTTAATCACCCTTCTCTACCCCCTCATTGAATCCTGGAAGACTGGTGACAGAACGGCCTTTGCTCAGATGCTTGGGCTGTACTTGGGTGAGGACACTGTGCAAGGTATATGGGGTTTGCACTGTAACTGAGTGATCTAGGATCTAGGATCAACTCACTGGCCCTGCTGAGCAGATTGCTGGCTGCAGCTATTGATGCATGAAAGGCTCCCTTCATGACTGAGTCTAACTGGGCCTAATAGTGGGCCACTGGGGAGGCCACCACGTTCCTGGGTTAAGACACCTGTGGCCTAGATACTTGGTGCAAAATAAAAGGTCTGGTTCAATGTGATGTGCCTAGGGCCGGGGCAGACAGGATTTGCCAGCTTAGGGCTATGGAATGCATCAATTGCCTCCTGACTAAGGGCAAATGGGGAAGAGGCAATGCAGTCATCAAGGGGCAGCATCAGGCTGGAGGCAGCAGACCTTATCCCAGGCCTGCAGGAGCTGGCCAGTCCTAGAAACATATGAAGAGGCCTAGGGCCTAAGGGCAGGGGCACATTCTCGACTGCCAGCTTTCTTTCCTCTGTCAGGTATCTGCCTGTGGCTGAGAAGCAGTGGCCTAGGAAGACCACCTTCTTCTGGCAATACTGGAGTTTGTCTCTGGAAACTTTGCAACCCTTCTGGAACAGAAAACACATAAGGTCAATAAATGCAACTAGCAAATCTGTAAAAAATGAAGGCACAGAAATAGTAGGTCATCCACATACTGTAAAAGGACATCATCCAGTAAGGGGCTAGTCTGCCAGTCTACTCCCTATAGGGCCGTGTAGTATGGAGTACTGGCTGGGTGATTTTTATCCCCCTTGTGGGAATCTGCATCAGCTATACTGGAAAATTGAACTGGTGAAGACAAATATGTACTGTAGGGGCACAGAGAGAAAAATTTTGGCAAGTCAATAACAGTGAATAATATGTCACTCTCAGGGACTGCTGCCAGTGTGGGCTAGGGACCACTGGGCTTCAGTACACTCATTGGCAGCTTGGAAGTCATTGACCATCCTACATGTATCTGGCTGTTCTTCCTGGGTCTTTTTCTTGACTGAGAATGGGTTAAAATCATCAACGGGCTAGCAGGGGAGGAGTCACACATCTGTTCTTGTGCGTGCTGACATCCTCGTTCCTTACCACACCCCCCTATTAGAATATGCCACTCACCTCAGTAATGTCTCCTCCGTGCAGTCAAAACAAGCCCCCTTGGGTTGGGCTGTCAGCGGACCGCAACTTTCTCTCAGTCTCACTTTGCTATGGTCTGTGAAACTGGTCTCTGTTTCCCTCTGGCTTTCAGTCAGTCTTATCGGTCCCTGTGTACGCAAGTCTTGTAGAGATGTCTCTAGTCTGTTAACACCTTTAGTAACAACCCATTACAAAACAGATGTACACTACACTGTCAGGTCTTCCCCCATGTGTCCCAAAGCTGCAAACTGTTCCCATGGAACTCTTCCATTACCGTGTGCGTCTCCGCTTTATCTCATCCAGACATATAGGATTCTCTTAACTATCTATAAACTTCTGGCCAGACTCCAATGTCTCAACAAAACCCAGGTGTGTTGGTTTTTAGTCATAAAAGAAACAAAAGACAGTCATAGGCTCTGTAATACAGTTGGGGGGCTCGTTCTTGCTTAGTCTGTTCGTGGGGTATACAGGAGGACGTCACATCATACTGTATTCTTGTGTCACAAGCAAATAAATTCCTTCAAGTCTTTTTTAGATTGTCAGTAAGAACTCTAAACGCAGTGGTCTGCCCCTCCCTATTGTAAATATTATCACTAGCCTGTGAATCACGAGATAACAGAACACAGATTCCAAGCAACTCAATATGGAGAAATTCAGTTTTCTGTGAATGTCAAGGTTGCTGTCTCTCTCGTAGATAAGACAGACACAGAATTCCAATCCAAACCATGCAGAAGCCTGCCCCCATGGTCTGACTAGTTAACCCCTTAAACACCAGAAAGCAGTTACCAGAGACATTCCAACAATTTTTATAGTAATTTTTCTCTAATTGTCAGGATCAAATAAGTTTTAAGTAGACCACCCAAACAAACAACATTGCACATCCAAGAATAATCCGAACAGAGAACTGAAATAAGATGAAGTCATCTCAGCCCGCGTTTATTTCAGAATCTGTGCAGGCCCTTCAAGGGTGCTCAGCTGCTATACTACAACTATTATCCTCAACCAGCCTTTATGGCTGCCAACAGAGTAGAGTCATAGGCAATTAACTTTAGGGGACTTGAAGGGAATATAACTGTCTTAAGATGGCCACCACTGAAGGAGGGTAGGGCGTGTCATCTTCTCTAACCACTAGATACAGGGGTGGAGTCTGCATTACAGGGGCCATCTTTCAATCCCAAGGAAAATATAATAAAATCTCTTTTTGTCAAATTCTCTCCATTTCCAAAACTTTGAAATGTGCCTTATCGCCTGTCTTTTTCTTCAATGGACACTCTGAAGGATTTCTGTCACTCTGTCCTGGTCTGCCCGTCAAAGTCAGAGGTTCTAAGTGTCTGTTTGCAAATCTGATCAAGTTTTCTCACTTGTACAATCATCAGATCCTCCAACACATCCCAAAACCTTCAAACCTTTACTATTACTTTTCTTTTCAGCACAAAACTACCAGCCCTTCTGTTCCATCATATCAACTTTGCACTTTTCCATCAGTCCTACTTAACTCAGCAACCTTCTCTCTACTTACATCAAGCCAATCTTCTGTCTACCTACATCTTTCCCATCCCTGTTCTGAACTATCGCAAGCGCATCAGTGGTTCCCTCCGGGAGGACGTCCTTTCAATTCCAAAACCACAGCATAATTTGTCCGAGACCCTTACCGTGCAGCTGCTCACGGCTTAAGGGCTGACCTTCAAGCTCCCCGATCACCAGTTATAGAGACTTAGCTCACTGCATGTCGGTTAGAGGTTTATCAGAAGGTCCCCGCTTAACGATCTCCCCTTTTCTCCTAATTCCTTTCAAAATCCCCAGACACCAGTTCTTTACCTGTTCTCCTATTCTAGCGGCCTATGTTTGGCGGGCAAACATCCGCCCTTTTTCTCCTTATTCTGGCGGCCTATGTCTGAGGTGCAGACATCCGTCCTTTTCTCCTAATTCTAACGACCCATATGTCTGATCTTCACTGCGGCTTCGCTATATTCCTCTCTACATGAACTTCGAACGTCCTCCCCCTCCCTTTCGGTTCTGGCTTGACAAATCGCATACACACAGCAGCCAAGGCACTTCTCATACAGAGCTCTATAACAATTCAGACCTTGATGCAGGACATCAGGTAGCTATACATATTTACCCTCCAATCCTAGCTGTCTACAGCCACAGTATCACCATTCCCCGAGTCACAGGCAAGTAGCAAAACATATGTAATCTGAAACTTACCGTGATCTTGAGCTGATCAGACCCAGTCGGAAAAAGGTGATCCCCAAGACTGCAAACAATGCTGGAACGAGGGAGCTTCCTGGTCCTGCTCACGAGTTCTCATCTCAGCAGTGCCTTCAACTGTTGGGGTAGGATTTAAGATTATCCTCTTTTAGTGTGCGTTGGCTGCGTGTTTCTAATTAATGAGCATGCGTTCACATCATAAGAAATGAATTCAGACACATTTGCAGATTTAAATCTCACTCATGCGATCATGGCCGTGGCAAATCTGCACTGCGCAAGCTTTATTTGGTTTCACAAAACTATATAGAAATTATGAAGGAAGCAGAAGGGGCGGAGAGTTCCCAGCTCATGTAGTCTCTTGATTGGAGAACTTCCCTGCTGTTGCTTACTGACGTCATGTTGACGTTCGTTAGCCTTAATTGTTTTCGTTATGATCACGAGGCCGGCGCCATCTTAAAATGAAATCTCTGTTACAATGCTTTTAGCTAGGTTTACCTTAACAGTACTTTTGGATCATAGTAGAGATTTGCTAGTTTTTAGCACCTCCTCTAAATATTGACCCCTACAATAGTGTCCTACTGTATGAGTCCCCTCTCAATAAATTGTATCCCATCTTAGAAGTGTCCCCACTTAATCATTAGTGCTCTACTCAATAAATATGCCACCGATTTGTTCACAACGTCCCTTCCTGGTAATTACCCGTATATGTGTGTGTATAACTAAAATAAAACCTTACATCTAGGAAGTATCTAGTGAGCCTGTAATATAATTTCCTCATTAGATTAGCCATGAATAACAATAAAACCAGGGCGAAGGGCACAGAGGAAGCACATGGAGGTGGATGTCGGACAGCGCTGATCCAGCTTCGCAGGGTGGTTAACTATTAGATTTTTTGAAGCAATGTCTTCTACCTGTAATATATTCAGGGGTCAGATTAATTTGTAAAATCTACCAAATTACATGACTATGTGCTTAGTTATATTGAACACATATTAGATTAGACAGAATTAAATTTTAATTGTATATTCAGACAACAGCCATTCTATACAGTAAACCCCTCATAAACATATAATATCCATAGACCCTCCGCCAATGGAAGACGGCATCACCGTTTAACAGTGATTGGATGAAGCTTCGGCATGTGGAAGGATCTCTGCAGTGCAGCTTTCAGGTCTTTGTTCCTCAGACTGAAGATTAAGGGGTTCAGTAAGGGGGTGATTTGTGTATAGATAACAGTGACCACTTGATTCAATGTGAGAAATTCACTTGTGTTAGGCACAAAGTAGATAAAAGTTACTGATGCATAATATACAACAACTACAGTCAGATGAGACGTACAGGTGGAGAAAGCTTTACTCTTCCCATCACTGGTGCCGATTCTGAGCACTGTCCTAAATATTCTGACATAGGGGTAAAGTGTGGCAACAAGGTTGATGATGCCAAGACCACCACCTACTAGCATTAAGATTAGAACATTGATTGTAGGATCAGTACAGGAGATCTGGAACAAATGGGGCAAGTCACAAAAGAAATTCTTGATGAGTTTGGGACCACAGAAGGTCAATCTTCTTAAACATAAGATGAAAATGGTGGGAGCAACAAGAGCAGATGAGCAAACCAAAGACACCATCTGAGTACACTTGCTCCAAGACATGACCTGAGAGTAATGGAGAGGGTAGCAGATGGCTACATACCGGTCATAAGACATGGAGGACAACAAGTAAGCCTCAGAGGCCACAAAATACACCACAAAAAACGCTTGCGCTGTGCAGTTTTGGAGGGAGATGGACCAGTCACGCGTAGTGAGGGAAAAAAGCATCCTTGGGGCAGTGACTGATGAGTAGGACATGTCCATGAAAGACAATGTTACAAGAAAGAAATACATGGGTGTATGAAGATGAGCATATGTAAAAACTAGAAGGATGATGAGAAAGTTGGAGAAGACAGTCATCAGGTAGATGAGAAGGGAAAAGATGAAGAGGACAGAGAGGGTCTCCCGATCATCTGATAAACTCATGAGAAGAACGCTGGTGATGGATGTTTGGTTCTTCATGAGTGTGGTGAGAATGTGGTGAGAAAAAAAAAATAAATAAAAAAATAAAAATTGATAACACTTACAAATGAGTAGATTTTTATGTGAAATAAGGATACAATGTGCAAACTGCCGGGCCCAGATATAAGATTACTGATACTTACATTGTTCCTCGCTTTATATCTCATCAGTTCTCCCTGGAGCAGAAACTGCAGAATCCACAAAGCTCTTTTCTACACATCTAGGAATAATGTAATCGGTCTCCGGAGATTAATTTTCATGGTTATTTTCAGAATAGAATTATGTGGTGTAAAAAAAATGTTTAGGCAGCCATTGTGCTAGGCCAGGAACCTCACAGTCTATCCTTCTATATCACTAGAACTGATCTCAACTATCTAAATTTTGTTTGCATTAAAAGTAGATTTGAACTCTAAAGTATGTTCTTCCTGGAGAGATTGACACATAAGGGCTCATTTACTAAGGGCTCCGCGGCCGCACTTTTGTCGGGCTTCCCAAATTTTTCAGTTTTGCGCCGAATTCCGCCGGGTTTTTGGTGCACGCGATCGGATTTTGGCGCAATCATGCCAAGTTTCACGTGACAGAAATCAGGGGGCGTGGTCTTTGGACAACCCGACAGATTCGGAAAAACCGCGGAATTTAAAAAACGAAATGTGTCACAAGATCAAGCACTTACATGCACCGGAACGAAGCTGGTGAACTCTGGTGGACCTCGGCGCAGCAGCAACTCCTACTGGATATCGGCTTACGACTTTAGTGAATCCCGGCAGAACCCGAATCCACGTCGGACAACGCGGCGTGGGATCGCGACTGGACCGGGTAAGTAAATGTGCCCCATACAGGTTTGTTGAACCTCCACAATTCATAGGTCTCAAGCGCAAAAGGTATTTTTGATTATGTCCTCCCTAGATGATGGGGAAAACTCATCATCGTATGGTCAAAGTTCTTCTCAGTGAACAGATTTGAATTAGTAGCGGGTCCATTAGTCATTACTCTCCTTGACCTCCTGCTACACCCACTGTGGGTCTTGCAACTACACTAGTCACCATTGGATGTAGATCTGATGACTTGATCACCCGGGTCCCCGCACCTAACTCACCTCTCCACACACATGCTCATATCCGGCCTGGCCCGCCCGGGTCCCCGCTCCCTGCACACCGGCACTAAAACATTTAAAGGGCCAGCGCAATACTGATTGGCGCTGGCACTTACAGGTTTCCTTAAAGGCCGGCTTTTCCCAGGATTTCCTGCAGGATCTTTGCGCTCATTAGCCCTAGAGAAAGCTTCCCAGTGAGTTCCTGTGACAATCCTTGCCTCTGTGTTGACCTCTGGTTGTGACCTCGGACCTGACCTCTGCATCTCTGACGCCTGCTGTGACTTTGTGCCTTTTCCTGTCATTGAGCCTGGATCACGATTCTGTACTGCGACCTTAGCAGCCACAATGAGCTAGTCACACCTGAGGATCAACCTGGTGGCACCCTGCTGTGATTCCGGTCCCAGGTGTCGGCTAGTACCATTTCCCGTGGTGGTCCAGGGGGTCTACTGACCCTGAACCCTGACACTGGATAAGGTAGCTTTCTCCATGGGTGGTGCAAGACACTTCACACCTTGTGTAGACCTCGTTGCACCAAGAGTCTTCATAGAGTTCCCTCAAAAACTTGAAAAGGCCAACAATATTTGCCAGTTATGGAATCATGGACCACTCCAGCCAGATACATTTCTGGGATCAGGGCAGTGGGGTAAATGCGCACCTGGATCTCAGTCTGTTTTGGAGGCTTCCAATGGGGAGATATGCGGAAATCTCAATGGAAGCATAGGAAGGGGATCATGTTCAGTCTCACAAGATATTGGATATCTGTGTGGGTCTGATGGCAACGGAACTATAGTCCTATGACCTCTTGTTGAGAAGTTAGAATTCACCCAAGGCTCTAGATCCTGATTCAGACAGGAGGCTTAACTGTCTAGGGGCAGGTGAGGGGTGTCTACATGACCTTAAAAACCAAACTGGCCTCTTGGCCATTATTCATTTCCTAAGAGATATATTTGTCATCAACATGAAGGAAGAAAGAACCTAAAATTTGCTGACTATCCCTCCCCCTTGGGGCAGCACATGCTTATATTTGTTGTACCCCACTTGTAACTTGTACTCTGTCAACTGTATGCATATACTTAGTGCATTCCCCACCAGGGAAAAACTTTGGAGAACACTGAGAAAAAAAAATGACAAATGTGACATTGAAAAGGTTTGATAGTGTAACGGTAAACATACAACGGAACGTACTTGGGAGTACAGGGGAGGAAAGTCTCTGTGGGAATAGTCCGCAAGGAGGGGTCTGTGGACCAGTGGACCCTCTAGACCACTGCGGGAGATGTAGACCCGGGACTGGAGTCTAAGTGGCACCTGGTCTTCACCTGAGCCTGCCGAAAAGTGGGATGGTCTTGCTGTGGCAGGGGGCCACATGGTCGTTCCACGAGTGCGACTAGGCCCGCAATGGCAGCTAGGGATGCAGGACTCAGTTCGAGCCTGGGATGACAGCAGGAGTACTGCTTGGAAGGATGGGCTGGAACTCATGGCAGACAAGCAGGCAGGAGCTGGCACACGACCCAAACGGACAGAAACTCACAGGTCCTTGGAGGAGTGTTGGAAACACGGAGACATCTGGAAACGCTGGAGACACACAGGAAACACTGAGGTGTCAGGAAACTCTGTTGAGACACAGGAAACACGGAGGTGTCTGGAAAAGCTGGAGACAACAGGAACACAGGAGCGTCTGGAAACACTGACGGGCTTTCCTCTTCAACAGGGAATTGCTATGGAAAGCGAGGAAATCTTGGAAGTTCCTAAACAAAGCTGAAGATCGAGCGAGGCGCGAAGGGAGGTGTCGGATTATAAGGGGGTGCCGGATTAGCCAATCAGGAGGACCCTGAACCTTTAAGGCTAGGGGCGCCTGCGTGCTTGCGCCCTAGTGAGCAGGGACGCGCGCGGCCAGTACAGTGAGTACATAGCCTTAGTAGTATATCCACATTTTCTGAAAGGTTGGAAGTGACTGAATTAATACCTGAGATAATAGGTTTGCTGGGAAGGTGGTTCGAATTTTTGAGAGCTAAAAGAATAATGCAGTACGTGGATTATTGGGTAGAATCTAATGAAACTCTTTTTTGTTAGGATTCTGGTAGCATGGGCTTCAATTAGCAGGATCTTCACCTATTCCATATGTTCCATTTTCGGATCCATAGTAAACTGCAAGTAGTATTCTGTATCTGTTAAGAGCTTGGTACATTCAAGAACATAGTCTTAATTAAGGATGACAGTGCCACCACCTTTACCTGCTACATTGATTATTATTTCCAGATTTTCAATAAGGTTCTTCAAAGATGTCCTTATTTTGTTGGTATTGTGCAATTTGGAAGGTTGAGTGCAGGATCTTTTCAGTCTGAGGCCACCAGAGAAAAGAAAGTGCATGTTAGGGCCCTAACCCTGAGTTGGATTAAAACTGATGAGGTTTGAGGAGGCTGAGGATGAAGCAATCTGTTGTGTCATCTTCGGAAGTCCAGCTCTTAGCTTCATTGATGGTGAAGTTCAAGGTGATTTTCTGTGTGAAGTTTTTCAGGTCTAGAGGTCAAATTTCCGAGATCTAAAGGAAAGGCCTTAGCTTTAGCTTAGTAGACATGTTTCTTCCTTGGACATGGCATGGGTCAATAAATCACAGATTTTCACTGGTTGTATTTGTCCCTTGTTTGACATTTTTCTTTCTTTTTGCCAAAAAATGACAGGAAAATCCCCCTAGTAATTAAGACATGATTAAATGTTACAACTTACGACTGATCACATTCACTTTTCCTTTGTTTTCTTTTCCATGACAACATCTTCCAGCCACGATTTCTTTCGGAAAGAGGTCTCTTTGGCTTCCATTATCTGCCCTAATTAAATCTAATATCAGCAAAAAAGGATTTTTCAAAAGAATATCAACCCTTTTTCATCACTAAAATAGAACTTTTATTACAAAAATCCAAGTTTTCCAAGTGTAGCGACTAACATTTAATTTAGAATTACCGTATTTTTCGGACTATAAGGCGCACTAAAAATCCTTTGATTTTCTCAGAAATCAAAGGTGCGCCTTATAGTCCAGTGCGCCTTATATATGAACCGCACTTACAGACAACAGCTGCCTTGAACTGTGCACAGGTCTGCCACCTGCTGGTCATTCATCCTTATACTCCGGTGCGCCTTATAGTCCAAAAAATACTGTAGTGTCAGGATAAGCCACGGTTGAACATACAGTGGGGGAGATGTGGTACTACACGTAAAAATAACCCATGTTAATGTAGGTGGGACAGTGTATTGTAAATTAGTCTTCCTCCCACTTAGCTTCACAATTTACCTGCAATAAAACTCTCGCAATATACTGAGCACCTGTGATCCTATATACCGCACCACCTACCCCTGGCTGACCATTTCATTTTGAATTGATTGTTAGGCACGATATTTGCATAACTCTAATTTTAAATTCTTGTAATAAAAGTTATATTTTAGAGATGAGAAAGGGTTAATATTTGCCTTTTCTGGCTTTTCTGTGCTAGTTAAATCTAAGACCCCCTGGGTTTTTAATCCCCCTCGCAATACAGACAGTCCCCTACTTAAGGGCACCCGACTTACAGACAACCCATAGTTACATACAGACCCCTCTGCCCCCTGTGACCTCTGGTGACCTCTCTGGATGTTACTATAGTCCCAGGCTGCAATGATCAGCTGTAAGGTGTCTGTAGTGAAGCTTTATTGATAATCCTTGGTCCCATTACAGCAAAAATATTTGAAACTCAAATTGTCACTGGGGCAAAAAAAAAATTATTTGTCTAGAACTACAATGATAAAATATACAGTTCCGACTTACATACAAATTCAACTTAAGAACAAAGCTACGGACCCTATCTTGTACGTAACCCGGGGACTGTCTGTAACTCAAATTGTAATAATTTTGTTTTAATAAGTCTTATTGTTGCTTTCATCATATACTGAACAAACACTTAGATGGATACATTTAGTATAAGCATTCGGTTTAGAATAAGTTTAAGGTTAGGCCTAATCACAATAAAAAAATCATTGACAATCAGGACAATTGAAGAGACATTGGTCTAGATTGATTCAATTTGGACTTGAAGCTAAAAATTTTTTTTTAAATTCCTCCAAGCTTCAGAGAATTATATCTCAAATAATTGTCTCATCTCTAGTAACAGTATAAAATATCTATCAGCTGTCAGTGTGAGGACAGGAGGGAAGTCTGAATTATACTCAATGCTCAAAGACCAAACGAGGGGATAACAGGAGACGGGAACATTTTCTTTAATAAAATATATCACAACGTTCACTTGTATTATTCATCTATGCAATTTGTTTAAACGTTTGGTTATTCTTGAATAAATTATATTAAAGTTTCCAAAGAAAAATTTGCTTCAAAGATTTGGTCAAAATTAAAGAATAACCACAAAAGTTACAATATTTATCCAGAAGAAAGGGACATGTGCACATTTAGTGATAAAACTAGAATTATAATTTTTTTTCATGTATTTAAAACCAATTCTAGTCTTAGAGATGAAAAAGCTAAATATAAAAAGTCACCAAGAGGTCATAAAGTTCTCCAGGAAACCATCAACATCCGGAAAATTTACACCAACACTAACAAAAAATTACGGGTCGTATAAGGGCAGAAATTTTCTTTTTTTTTTTTTAAAGATTAAACTAATTTCAAAAAAAGGCACCAAAATTATAACATAAACTATGTAAATGTGTTGTCTGTGATTGTCCTGACCCAAAGAATAAAGGGGACGCCTAATTTTTAGGCTTTCAATTACATAACATGGATTATTGTTCCACTGAAAAATTCCCCATAAATCTCTGTAAATTGAAAATAAATGTTACGGCTTTAGGTGGAGAATAAACAACACAAACTAAATAGTGTTATAAAAAAAAGGAGGATTTATGGCAAAATATCTGATGCACCTACAGAAATTATCTACTTTGAACTTTAAACACAAGTTACAAGTGGAAATTCTAGACCCATTTTTCATTCGAGTAAAACACAATCTGTAGGACATTTTATCTAATACATAAGGGGCTCAGAATATACTAGGGAGTCCTCGGGATATTCAGGGCGAGACAATGAATATGGAGAGATATATAGGAAGCTGTCAGAGCCTTAGGGTCACAGATATCACATAATACATACTAAGTGCCTGTCCTAAATATTCTGTAGCAACAAAGACTACAATACCAGGACCACCCCTTACAATTATTATGACTATAACATTGATTATAGGATCAGTACATGAAATCTGGAACCAATTCACCAGGTTTCAAAAGCAAAGGATCCATGTAACATCAGCAAGATCCAAGGAAAATGGCTCAACTGAATAAAGGGATTTCAGAGTTTGGCAGGTTGGGGTGAGACGCTGGGGCTAGTAGTAGTTATGTGGAGGATAGTGACTACAGAATTTCTCCAGACTTGGCTCGGGCAGGATCATGAAGGCTCCAGCCTTTCATCACTACATGGAGCAGTCATACTAAGATGCAGTATGGATAATGGTGGTTGTAGGCCCCTGGTGCAGCGATTACATGGTGTAACCCAGGGGTATCACACTTAGTGTCACACTATCCTTATGTCCTTATCATTGCCTTCAAAGGAGGGATTACAATGCTGCTACAGGGACTAAACCTTACTAATGTGTACAGATGGTGACAGGTTCTCCAACAGAATCCGCAGGAATACTCGCAAGGAAGCTTTCTCTTAGGCTGTGAGGCTCAAAGATCCGGCAAGGGTCACAGGAAGGGGCAGAAACTTATAGCAGGCCAGCGCCAATTATTGGCGTGCTGGCCCTTTAAATCTTAGAGTGACGATGCGCACGCTGAGCTGCGGGAGCCAAAGAGGACATTGCGGGAGCCAGGGAAGGTGATCGGGGCACGGGACCGGGGGCAGCAGCAGGAACATGGGTGCGCCCGCGATCCGAGACAGCGATTGCGGGAGCAGCCGTGACAGTACCCCCCCTTCGGCCTCCCCCTCTTCTTCTTGCGGCCAATAAACCTCTGGAGGAGAGTCCGATCCAAAATGTTCTCTTCGGGCTCCCAGGATCTCTCCTCAGGCCCGAACCCCTTCCAGGCTGCAAGAAAGAACCGCTTACCTCTCACAAACTTCATGTCCAGAGCTTCCTTAACCTCATAGACGTCTGGGGAATCCGCCTCAGGAGCAGGAGGAGGGGATTGTTGGGAGAAGCGGTTCAGGATGACTGGTTTCAGAAGGGAGACATGGAAGGAGTTCGGGATGCGCATAGATGGAGGAAGGCGGAGTTTGTAGGCCACTTGATTGATGTGCTTGATTACCTCGAAAGGACCAAGGAACCGGGGACTGAGCTTGTAGCTAGGTATCTTGAGTCAGACGTATCTGGAAGACAACCATACTTTTTCACCAGGAGAAAAGACGGGAGGAGCCCGACACCTCTTATCAGCCTGGGTCTTGATACGGTCTGTAGCTCACAGAAAAGACTGGCGGGTCTGGTCCCAAATAGAGTTGAGGTCCTGCAGGGACATCAGAGGGAGTAGACAGCGGAAAGGAGGGCGAGGAATACGTCCATAGACCACAAAGAACGGAGACAAGCCAGTAGACCCAGAGTCCAGGGAATTATATGAGAACTCAGCCCAGGGTAGGAGGTCAGCCCAGTTGTCTTGACGAAGTGGCGGAGATAGCAGCCCAAAGTCTGGTTCACCCTCTCCACTTGACCATTAGACTGAGGGTGGTAGGCAGAAGAAAAGTCAAGGTTGACCTGCAGTTGGTTACACAAGGAACGCCAGAATTTTGACACAAACTGGACTCCACGATCGGACACGATGTGCAGCGGAAGACCATGCAGCCGGAAGATATGTCTGAAGAAAATGCTGGCAAGCTGTGGAGAAGACGGAAGACCTGGAAGGGGAACAAAATGTGACATCTTCGAAAACCGGTCCGTCACCACCCAGATGACAGTACTGCCCGAGGAGACAGGCAGATCAGTGACAAAATCCATTGCCATGTGGGACCACGGGCGACTGGGTATCGGCAATGGTAGTAACAGTCCAGCCGGCTTGAGACGAGAAGCTTTGTTGCGGGCACAGGAGGAGCAGGATCCCACAAACTCCCGAACATCTTTGACCAGGTCAGGCCACCAGTAGTGGCGGGAGATGAGGGCCACGGTGCGTTACACCCCAGGGTGCCCAGCCACATGGGAAGAATGTCCCCAAGACAAAATCCTCTTCCGAAGAGCAGGTCTAACATATGTCTTGCCAGGAGGTAGCTGGCGAAAATCTACTGGAGCTTCAACAACAAGCTGGTCCGGAGAAATTATATGCCGAGGAGCTGGTTCCTTTCCAATCACATCAGAAGCACGAGATAGAGCATCAGCTTTGACATTCCTGTCTGCCGGACGAAAATGGATTATCAGGTCGAAACGAGAAAAGAACAATGACCACCGGGCTTGCCTGGGATTCAGGCGCTGGGCAGACTGGAGGCATAACAAGTTCTTGTGGTCAGTGTACACACATACGGGATGAAGAGCACCTTTCAGAAGATACCGCCATTCTTCCAGAGCAAGTTTAATGGTCAAGAGCTCTCGGTCTCCAATCGAATAGTTTCTTTCAGCTGGGGTAAAGGTTTTGGAAAAGAAGCTGCATGTGGAAGTTCGGCCCCTGGGCCCTTTTTGGGTGAGGACTGCTCCAGCTCCCACGGAGGACGCATCCACCTCAAGAAGAAAAGGTTTGTCTGTATCAGGCCTAGAGAATACTGGAACCGAGGCAAAAGCACTTTAACTTGTAGAAGGCCTCTTCAGCTGTAGGAGACGAGGCACGTGGATTGGCACCCTTCTTGGTGAGCGCCACGATGGGAGACACCACAGTGGAGAAATGGGGAATAAACTGTCAATAATAATTTGCAAACCCCCAGGAACCTCTGTATGGCTCGGAGGCCCTCTGGGCGTGGCCACTGAAGAACTGTTGACAGTTTCGCGGGATCCATCTGGAGGCCTCTGTCGGAAATTATATAACCAAGAAATGGAAGGCTGTGCTGGTGAAACTGGCATTTCTCCAGTTTGGCGTAGAGATGGTTGGCACGAAGTCGACCAAGAACTTGACGTACGTGTCTCTGGTGGGATTCAAGGTCCGGAGAGTACACCAGGATGTCATCCAGGTAGACCACGACACACGTATAGAGGAGGTCCAGGAAAATGTAATTAACAAATTCCTGAAAGACTACAGGGGCATTACTAAATATTCAAAATGCCCATCACGGGTGTTAAACGCCGTCTTCCACTCGTCACCTTTGCGGATCTGGATGATCCAGTTTGGAGAACACCTTGGCACCGCGCAGGCGATCAAAGAGTTCCGTGATCAACGGCAAGGGGTATCGGTTTTTAACCGTGATCTTGTTCAGCCCACGATAGTCTATATAGGGACGTAAGGAGCCGTCTTTCTTGGTGACAAAAAAGAATCCTGCACCAGCCGGAGAGGAGGACTTGCGTATGAAACCCCTCTGCAGATTCTCCTTGATGTATTCAGACATGGCAGCCATCTAAGGAACAGAAAGCGGATAGACCCTACCTCTGGGGAGAGTGGCACCCGGAAGGAGATCCACAGGGCAATCATGCGAACGATGTGGAGGTAGAGTCTCAGCTGGTCTCTTGGAAAACACATCTGCGAAGTCCATATACGGAGCGGGAAGTGTCTGCAGAGATTTGTGAGACAACGTAGAAGTCCTGACAGGTATTGGAAGGACCCGCATGCAATGTGAGGAACAATCCGGACCCCAACGGAGAATCTCCCCAGAAGACCAATCCAGAACAGGGGCATGTAGCTGCAACCAGGGGAGACCTAGCATAAGAGCAGATGTGCTTTGGGGCAGCACAAAAAAACAAAGTCTCTCTTGATGTAGGGCACCAACTTGCAGAAGCAGGGGTTCCGTGCGAAACCAGATGGGCATGGAAAGAATCTGACCATTGACCGAGGCTATGGACAATGGCTTCTCGAGACAAACCACCGGGAAGTGATGCTGAGAGACCAGGGCAGCATCCACAAAGTTCGCTGTAGAGCTCGAATCCAGGAAGGCAGAAACCTGGATCTTGGTACCGGTGCCAGCACTGCGGAGCAGAGTCAGACGTGGAGAAGCTGTATTTACACCTAGGGACGCCTCTCCCAAGAAGCCTAGGTGCTGCCGTTTCCCGGACGTTGAGGATGGACAGGACAGGTGAAGTGCTCTGGGCTGACACAGTACAGACAGAGGTTCTCCTGTTGTCGTCTTGAACACTCCTCTAGGGAGAGACGAATTCTGTCCACCTGCATAGGTTCCTCAGCAATTCAGGCGGAGGCTGGAGAGGTCTTTGAAAGGCAGGAGCCAGGCGAGGAAAACGTCTTACCCGAGCTTGAGGGTGCTCAGTGCGCAGTTCCTTGGCGCGTTCCTTGAAGCGAACATCAATCCAAGTGGCCAGTGTGATAAGACCACTCAGAGTTGACGGCAGGTCCCGAGCAGCCAGAGCGTCCTTGACCTGCGCAGAGAGTCCCTTTTTAAAGGTAGCGATGAGGGCTGCATCGTTCCAGGCAAGTTCAGAGGCCAGGATGCGGAACTGAACCGCATACTCTCCCACAGACGAGCTGCCTTGGTGCAGGTTCAGTAAAGCAGTCTCGGCAGAAGAGGCCCGTGCAGGTTCCTCAAATACAGCCCGGAACTCTGCCAGAAAAGCCGCGAGCGTAGCCGTGACCGGGTCGCCTCTATCCCAAAGAGGGGTAACCCAGGCCAGGGCTTTCCCGGAGAGGAGGCTGACGAATAATGCCACCTTAGACCGCTCCGAGACAAATTGCGAAGGCATGAGCTCTATTTGCAGAGAGCACTGAGTTATAAAGCCCCTGCAATCCTTGGGGTCTCCGTCAAACTTGCGGGGCATAGACAGCCAAAGTCGGGGTTCAGCGGTAGGAGGACAGACCGGACCGGCAGGGGTCACGGGAGCGGGCAAAGGAGCCTGTTGCTGTAGCTGGGCGGCTAGCAGCTGTTGCAGCATGGTGGTGACTTGATCCAGCTGTTCACGCTGAGCAGCAATCTCCCGGGATTGTTGGACCACAATGGCGGCAAAGTTGGGACGAGTAGGAAGCGGGACCTCGGCAGGATCCATGGCCGGATCTTACTGTCAGGATTCGGGGTGTGTGAATCCCCTGGACCACCGCGGCAGGTGATACCAGCAAACACCTGGGACCGGAGTCCAAGTGGCACCTGGTCTTCACCAGAGCCCGCCACAAAGCGTGGTTGGACTTGCTGCGGCAGGATACCACCTGGTCGTTCCACAGGTGCGACTGGCCCGCGGTGGCAGGCGAGGTCTAGGTACCTTAACAGGAGACAGTCTCGTGGTCGGGTCCAGGCACAGGGTCAAGGCAGGTGGCAGAGATGCAGGGTAAAGTCCAATCCGGGGTCAGCAACGGGAGGTCCAGGCAGAAGTGGATGGGAATATAGGCACAGGAACACAGCAACACAGAGGAACACAGGTAACACGGCAACACAGGGCTCGGGAGCAGGAACACATAGTAAGGCAGTGAGGAATGCTGGAGGACACAGGAAATCAGGAATACTCGCAAGGAAGCTTTCTCTTAGGCTGTGAGGCTCAAAGATCCGGCAAGGGTCACAGGAAGGGGCAGAAACTTATAGCAGGCCAGCGCCAATTATTGGCGCGCTGGCCCTTTAAATATTAGAGTGATGGCGCGCGCGCCCGCCCTAGGAGACGGGGACGCGTGCGCCGAGCTGCGGGAGCCAGGGAGGGTGAGCGGGGCACGGGACCGGGGGCAGCAACAGGAACACGGGTGCGCCCGCGATCCAAGACAGCGATCGCGGGAGCACCCGTGACACATGGATTGTGAATAGAAATGAGCGAGTATACTCGTCCGAGCTTGATGCTCGTTCGAGTATTAGCGTACTCGAAACGGCTCGCTGCTCGGACGAGTATTTTGCCTGCTCGATAACGAGCTTTCACTTAAGGAAACACAGTGAAGAACAGTGAAGAACACAGTGAAAACAGTGAACACAGGATCATTTTAGTGAAGAACCCAGGGGAGAACACATTGCAGATGTTCCACACATCTGCTAACTTATCAGAAGACATTAGTGCCGAACGGTGTTCTTCACAATAGTATGTGAAGAACAATATGTGTGAAGAACACATTGCAGATGTTTAACACGGGTCATTCTCCTTTTTGAAGTTCCACGAATATTCCATTGAATGAAAAAAAAGGAGAAACGGGACTGACTTCCGTATTTCTCAATAAAATTACACATTTTATTGCAGAGCCTTGGTCCCCTTTAAACATGCTTGAGTCTCCCATTGACTTCAATGGGGTTCGTTATTCGAAACGAGTAATGAGCACTCAAGCTTTTTGGTGCCTGCTCATCTCTACTTGTGAAACCTGCTTTTCCTCAGACTCCATGGGATTTTGCATGGCAGAGGCTTAGCAGCAGAATATGGGATGTTCCACATTGTTTGGATTTTATCTTACAGAAAGTCTCCAGGAAGGTCACAAATCAGGTGAAAAATGTATGTTCTAGACCCGGGCTTATTGTGCCATTGAATTAAAAAAAATTACATCTGTGTAGTTAAATAAAATAGAAAGATCCTCTAAAGATCCTCCATTTTGCACAAATCGAAATTAAGAAATTGAGCACAGACCATGTATGATAGACCCTGAGCAGGAGGCATCTTCATCTCCTTGTAGCGGTGTCTGGATGCAGCCGGTGTATATGTAACGCTCTCTGCAGTGCGGCCTTCAGGTCTTTACTCCTCAGGCTGTAGATTAAGGGGTTCAGTAAGGGGGTGATCAGGGTGTAGATCACAGAGAAAACTCGACTCAATGCATGTAAGTTACTTGCTGTGGGAACAAGGTAGATGAAAAAAAGTGATACATAATATATGATGACCACAGTCAGATGAGACGTACAGGTGAGGAAAGCTTTACTCTTCCCATCACTGGTGCGGATTCTGAGCACTGCCCTAAATATTCTGACATAGGGGTACAAAGTTGTAACAAAGAGTAAACAGCCGACAAAACCTCCTACGATAAATAAGACAAGAACATTTATTGTAGTATCAGTACAGGAGATCTGGAGCAAATTAGTAAGATCACAACAAAAGTTTTGGATGAAGTTGGGACCACAAAAGGTCAATCGTTGTAAAAATAAGATATAAATGATGGGAATGAAGAGGCCAGAGGACCAAACCATAGTCACCATCTGAGTGCATCTTCTCAAAGACATGACCCGAGAATAGTGGAGAGGACGGCAGATGGCTACATACCGGTCATAAGACATGGAGGACAACATGTAAGCCTCTGAGCTTGAGAAATAGGTCAAAAAGAACATCTGTAATTTACATTCTGAGAGGGACACGGACCAGTGTTGGGTGATGAGGTGGGAGAGCATGCTAGGAGCAGTGAGTGATGAGTAGGACATGTCCAAGAAAGCCAAGTTACCAAGAAAGAAATACATGGGTGTATGAAGATGAGCACAAGTAACAACTAGAAGGATGATGAGAAAGTTGGAGAAGACAGTCATCAGGTAGATGAGGAGGAAGAAGATGAAGAGGACAGAGATGGTCTCCTGATCATCTGATAGACTCATGAGAAGAACGCTGGTGATGGATGTTTGGTTCTTCATTTTTCCAGTTGAATTTAACTTATACGAAAATTGGGACCTGTAAAATATAAGGAGAATTTCATGGAATATTAATATCTGACCAGAGCAGAAATTAAAATGCTGCTGATACCAACAGTGATCTTTATTTTATATCAAATCAGTTCTCCTAGGAGCAGCAGCCACAGAATCCCCAAAGCACTGCTTTGCACCTCCAGAAATAATGTAATTAGATCTCTTGACATTAATTTTCTCGCTTGTGTTTAGTAAGTAGTTCTATTCTAAGTCAAGGTCTGTAATGTACTGATGTCCTCCATCCACTGAGCTTGACAAGACCAAGATGTATATTGTGCCCTTCTACCATTTATCTTTGATAGATTTAGTATTTATCATACTACAGTCAGTCTGCTGGTCACTATGATCACCAAGTTACAGAATCCTAAGGCAAACTTGTGGTTGGGGACAAGCAGGAGGTCGAGACAGGCAGCACAGGATCAGAGTCAATAACGGAACCGGGGTAACAACGGGGATTCAGAAACACAGTAAATCGCATGGAACAGCTTTCTCTGAGGCATTAGGAACAAAGATCTATTAGGATGTGCAGGGAGAGGCAGGTTTAAATAGAATTCTGGGAAATGGGAAGCGCCAATTAACAGTGCACTGCACCTTTAAACTTTCTGAAGCCGGAGCACGCTCGCCCTAGGAGACGGGAACACGCACAGCACGCGGACCAGAATTTAGGAGAGATGAAAGGTGCACAGCACGGGCGTCGCACCAGGGAGTACGGACAGGCATGGTTGAGCCCGTGACCTGCAATATGGTTTGCGGGAGCACCCTTGACAGTACTCCACCCTCTTCGGCCTCCCTCTCTCCTTGAGCAGGAGAAATCATGGTTCAGGATATTGTCCTCAAGCTCCCATGATCTCTCCTCAGGCCTGAACCCCTTCCAGTCAACAAGGAAGAACCGCTTACCTCTCACTGTCTTCATGTTCAGAACCTCCTTTACTTCGAAGACATCAGTGAGGTCAGCCTCAGGAACAGGAGGGGGAGGTTGCCGAGAGAAGCGGTTTAAGATGACAGAGAGACATGGAAGGAGTTTGGGATGTGCATAGTGGGAGGATGGGGGAGTTTATACGCCACAGGATTTATGCGCTTTATCACCTCGAAAGGTCCCTGAATACATGGTCCAAGCTGGACGTACCTGGAAGATAGCCACATCTTGTCGCCCGGGGAGAAGACTGGAGGAGACCGGCGCTTTTTATCAGCCTGGTTTTTGGTGCGGGCAGATGCCCGAGATAGAGACTGAAGAATCTGATCTCAGATTCATTTGAGGTCCTGCACCAACTCTTCTACCGCAGGAATTTCTGAGGGAACAGACAGAGGAAGAGGTGGTTGAGGAATTTGTCTGTAGACAATAAAAAAAGGTGCTGAGCCAGAAGACTCAGAGTCCAGGGAGTTATAGGAGAACTCTGCCCACAGCAAAAGAGTGGATTTGTCGTCCTGAAATGATGAAGGTAACTGCCCAGAGTTTGTTTAACCCTCTCTACCTGTCCATTTGACTGTGTATGGTATGCAGAAGAGAAGTACAAATTCACCTGAAGCTGATTGTCACGGGTGCCCCCGCGATCCATGTCACGGAACGCAGGCACACCTTTGCCCCTCTCTGTGGCGCCGCTCCCTCACTTAACTCTCCATGATCCTGCTCCCATCCCAGCTAGGCCACGCGCATACCCGCTCCCTTGGACCACTGCACCACTGATTGGTATTGGCCACTTCCGGGTTTTCCTTAAAGCCCAACTGTTACCATCATTCCGCTCTGGATCTTTGTGCTCATTGCTATTGAGAAAGCTTCCATGCATTCCTTCCTGTATTCCCATTCCTGTTCCTTGTTTATCTCCTGTTGTGACCTCGGACGTGACCTGTGACCTTGCATCTCTGCTGCTAGTCCTGACTACCTGCCTGTCTCTGACCTCAAGCCTGTATCCCTATTCTGTACTACAACCTTGGCTAATCGCACCTGTTGAATGACCTGGTGGCACAATGCCACAGCAAGGCCATCCCACTGTGCGGCGGTTTCCGGTGAAGACCAGGTGCCACTTCCGGTCCCAGGTGTCGGCTAGTACCATCTCCCGTAGTGGTCCAGGGGGTTCACTGACCCCGAACCCTGACAGTAAGATCCGACCATGGACCCTGGCAAGGTGTTGCCACTCAGCATCTGCATCAGGCTCCAGCGACGACTCCAGCGTCAGTTCCTGCAATTTCTCCAGTCACACCGCCTGAACCAAATCTCAGAATCTGCATGTCTGATAAGTATGATGGGTATCCCAAACTGTGCAGGGGCTTTATTACCCAGTGCTCCTTGCACATAGATCTTATGTTTTCCCAGTTTGTCAATAAATGCTCCAAGGTGGCATTCATTGTCAGTCTCCTCTCTCCGGGTAAGCCCTGGCCTGGGCTACCCCTCTATGGGACAGAGGCGATCCAGTCACGGCTACCCATACTGCATTCCTGGCTGAATTCCAGTTCGTGTTCAAGGAACCCACATGAGCTTCCTCAGCTGAAACAGCGCTGCTGAACTTACGCCAAGGGGACTCATCCGTAGGCTAGTATACTGTCAAGTTCCATACCCTGGCTTCCGAGCTCTCTTGGAATGACACGGCCCTGTCTACAACATTTAAAAAAGGACTGTCATCTCAGGTCAAAGATGTATTGGCCGCCTGTGACCTGCTTGCTACTCTGAATGGTCTCACCACCCTGGCCACTTGGATTGGCTCCGGTTTTCCAAAGGCCGCTCCAGCCTCCGGCCGGACAGTCTTCAGAGGAGCCTATGCAAGTAGATAAGGTCCATCTGTCCACCAAGGAACGTTTCAGATGTCACCAGGAGAATCTGTGCTTGGTCTATTTTAATTTGCAATGTGGCTCTGTCAATAGAAAGTAGTGGCAATAACCACTTCCATATGCACTGAGATAGGGACAGATAGACATCTCCATTGACATATCGCTGTTTATAGGGCTAGGATATTCATGCAGTAAATATTACAACTTAGCCTAGCTGACACAGCGGCCCCTGCTGGGGCAGTAGAGGCATTATTCTAGCCCATCTGGTCTAGGATCTACATTAGGGTACGAGCCCACAAAAAAACTGCATTACCATAGCCTGCAGTGCTGTATAATACCAGTCCACGACATTTGGCCAATAGTGGACCTACAGCAGTTCACCCATATGGGCTTAGACCCATTACTATGTCCGCTATCTCATACTCTTCACTATTGACCACCTGCGACAGCCTGTGACCTAGTTCACATTGTGTTTTTTTATATCACTCCTTGTCCCGTGCACCCAGTGGTTATACCACATCAGTTTATAATTGAATGACAATACTTTTAAATATCCCCAATAAAAGTGATGTTTTACATTTTCACCTGTCCGTATATGGGTCCATTTTGACTGCCCTGAGGCAGTTTTGTTAAAGTTTCTGTAGGTGCGCCAGTCCTAAGCAGTTCTTGGGTCTTGTCCTGTCCGCCCTCAGCGTCCTGGAAAAGCCAGCACTCCAATACAAGTTTCTGCTTTCTTGGACTCTGACTCTGCGGAGAACTTTGTGTTCTCCTGGCATTGCATTCCGGTGTTTCCTCTCGAGAAGCCCCCAGCCATATCTTCTTGTCTGATCTGGTCCGGTACCGCACTGAACCAGTCTCTCATCAAGTTGGAGCTCTTCACAAAAAGTTATTCAATGTTCTGCCACGCTCCACCTGATCTCATCTCCTGCGTCTTCCATGGCTACAACTTCATGTCCCGGTCCTCAACTGGAAGACTGGGGAGGTCCTGCATTGGGGATCAGAATGCCACTCTCACTGAATGGTGACACTTTTACCTGTTCTCGCTTCTTCTGTGTCTCCCAAGTCTCTGGATGGTCTGCCAGCATGCTACTGGGACTTTGCTGATGTGTTTATCAAAAGACAGGATGATGCCACCACATCATCCCTATGATTGCCAAGTGGACCTCGCCTCCTAGAGGTTGTGTGCCGTTCCTGTACCTCGACCTTGGCCGCCACTGCAGACAAGTCACGCCTGTGGAACAACCTGGTGGTACCACGCCGCAGCTTGTCTGACCCGCTTTGCGGCGGGATCTGGTGAAAAACGGGTACCACTTAGACTCCGGTCCCAGGTAGTGGCTTGTGTCATCGTCTGCAGTGGTCCAGAGGATCCACAACCCTCAAGCCTGACAGTTAGAACCGGCCATGGATCCCGCCGAGGTTCCGTCTCCCAGTCGGACCGATCTTGCTTCTATCGTAATCCACCAATCCCGGCAGATTGCCGCACAGCGTGAATATCTGGAGCAAGTCACCGCCATGCTAAAACAGCTGCTAGCTACCCAGCATCAGTAACATGATCCTGAGGCTGCTCCTGCAACTCCTGCTACCCCAGTCTGTCTTCCTGCTGCTGAACCCAGGTTACGTCTTTAAATGCCCGCCAAGTATGACGGGGATCCCAAGATGTGCAGGGGCTTTATAACCCAGTGCTCTCTGCACATAGAACTCATGCCATCGCAACAGGGAACCTCTTCCGTGGGAGAATATGCTGTCCCGTTCTGTCCCTTGGCCTCGGAACTCTCCTGGAACGACGTGGCCCTGTCTGCAGCTTTCCAAAAGGGTCTTGCCTCTCATGTTAAGGATGCTCTGGCCGCTCATGATCTGCCGTCTACTCTGAGTGGTCTCATCACCTTGGCCACCCAGATAGACGTGCAGTTTAGGGAGCGTGCTGAGGAGTCACGCCTCGAGCAACCCCAAGTCCTTCCATGACAACTTCCTCGCCTGGCTCCGACCTTCCAAAGACCACTCCAGCCTCTGGTCTTACCATCTCAGAGGAGCCTATGGAGGTGGACAGAGCTAGACCCGCTTCCCAGGAAAGCATCAGAAGACGGCACAGTAACCTCTGCCTTTATTGTGCCAGTCTGGAGCACTTCATCGGGTCTTGTCCTATCCGTCCCCAGTGTCCGGGAAACGCCAGCACCTAAGGTTCTTGGGAGAAGTGTCCATAGGTGTAAGCAAAACTTCTCCATGCCTGATGATTCCAGTGTTTATCAGCACTGGAATCACTTGAGTGTTTCTCAAGTCTCTGCTTTCTTCCAGGAGTTCATCAATGACATCTTCAGAGACCTGCTGTATATGTTTGTAGTGGTCTACCTAGCTGACATCTTTGTGTTCTCTCCAGACCTCGAGACCCACCAGTCTCACGTATGGCAAGTCCTTGGCCGCCTTCGGGCTCATTGTCTCTATGCCAAACTCGAGAAGTGTCTCTCCCACCAACGGAGTCTACCTTTTCTTGGCTACATCATCTCCGACAAAGGTCTCCAGATTGATCCTGCTAAATTATGTGCAGTTCTGCAGTGGCTGCGTCCAGAAGGTCTTCGAGCCATTCAGAGGTTCCTAGGCTTCGCGAACTACTACCGGCAGTTTGTCCCACATTTTTCTACTCTAGTCGCTCCCATCGTGGCACTCACCAGGAAGGGCGCTAATCCACACCTTTGGCCCTCAGCAGCTGAAGAAGCCTTCGCAAAGTTAAAGTCCACCTTTGCTATGACTCGAGTTCTCTCTAGACCTGATACGGAGAAGCCTTTTATCCTGGAGGTGGACGCATCTTCTGTCGGTGCTGGGGCTGTGCTCACCCAGAAGGGGCCTAGGGGCCGAACGGTCATGTGCGGCTTCTTTTCCAAAACTTTTTCTCCCGTGGAGAAGAACTACCCTATTGGAGATAAAGAACTTTTGGCTATCAAACTTTTGGAGGGAGCTGGCCATCCAGTTTGTGTTTACACAGATCATAAGAACCTCTCGGACCTCCAGACAGCTCAACGTCTTAATCCCAGGCAAGCCCGTTGGTCACTATTCTTCTCCCGCTTCAACCTGATTATCCACTTCCGACCGGCGGAGAAGAATGTCAAGGCGGATGCCCTTTCCTGTGCCTCAAATGTTGTTGGAGAAGAGCCAGTTCCTCAGCATATCATCTCTCCGTAACAGTTGGTTGCAGCCGCTCCTGTGGATCTTCGGCAGCTTCCCCCTGGCAAGACATATGTCCGACCTGCTCTGCGGAAAAGGATTCTGTTTAAAGGACATTCTTCACGCCTGGAAGAGCACCCTGGGGTGCAACTCTCCGTGGCCCTCATTTCCCTCTACTACTGGTGGCCTGACTTGGTCAAAGATGTGGGATCCTGCACCTCCTGTGCCCGTAATAAGCCTTCTCTTCTAAAACTGGCTGGTCTCTTGCTTCCAGTCGCCCGTGGTCACACATGGACTATGGACTTTGTCACGGACCTTCTATCCTCCTCGGGCAATACCGTCATCTGGGAGACCGGTTTTCAAAGATGTCTCATTTTGTCCCTCTTCCAGGTCTACCGTCTGCTCCACGTGTTGCCAGCCTCTTCTTCCAACATATCTTCCGGCTACATGGTCTTCTTCTGCACATTGGGGCAGATTTACTTTACGATCCAGCGGCACGTTCTCTGCGGTGGATTTGGGTCCGGCCGGGATTCCTTAAGGCAGTTCCTCCGACGTCCACCAGGTGGCGCTGCTGCGCTGAAGAGCATCGGAATGCACTCAAGTTCACCGGCCTATTCCTAGTGAAGGTAAGTGCAAGCTCCGCGACACTTTTTTTTTTTTTAAATGTCGGGTTTTCGTTCGGCCACGCCCCCCGATTTCCGTTGCGTGCATGCCAGCGGCGGTGCGCCACAATCCGATCGTGTGCGCCAAAATCCTGGGGCAATTCAGGGGAAATCGGCTCAAATCGGAAATATTCGGGTAACACACCGGGAAAACGCGAATCGAGCCCTTAGTAAATGATCCCCATTGTTTCTGATCGTGGAGTTCAGTTTTTTTCCCACTTCTGGCGTACACTGCATCCAACTGCAGGCAAAGTTGGATTTCTCTTCAGCTTTCCACCCTCAGTCCAATGGACAAGTGGAGAGGGTTAACAAGACTCTGGGCTGCTACCTTCGTCATTTCGTCTCTGCCCGTCAGAACGACTGGTCCACTTTATTGCCATGGGCAGAGTTATCCTACAACTCTCTGGACTCGGAATCTGCTGGTGCAGTCCCATTCTTTATTGTCTATGGAGAACTCCCTTTCTCAGTTCCCTCGGATGTTCCTGCGGTGGAAGAATTGGCGCAGGACCTCAGTTCTGTCTGGAAACAGACTCGTCAATCTCTACTTCGGACGTCTGCCCGCACCAAAATCCAGGCCGACAAGAGACGCAGGCCTCCTCCCGTCTTCTCTCCTGGGGACAAGGTCTGGTTATCCTCAAGGTACATCCGGCTAAAGATACCCAGGCACAAGCTTGGTTCTCGTTTCTTGGGTCCTTTCAAGGTCCTGGCTCGTATCAATCCGGTATCCTACAAGTTGCGCCTACCTCCCACCATGCGTATCCCAAACTCCTTCCATGTCTCCCTGCTCAAGCCTATCATCCTAAACCGCTATTCCCGGCAAGTACCTCCTCCTACCCCTGTGGCTGACTCCACTGACACCTATGAGGTAAATTACATCCTTGACATGAAGACGGTAAGGGGGAAGCGGTTCTTCTTGGTCGACTGGAAGGGGTTCGGGCCAGAGGAGAGGTCATGCGTTCCAGTGTCTCCTGCATTCCAGTTTCTCCTGTGTTCCAGTGTCTCCTGCTTTCCTGAATCCCTCTGTGTTCCTGTGTCTACCTGAGTCCCTCTGTGTTCCTGTGTACCAGTGTTCCTCCAAGCTGCTGTCCTGTGTGCTGGGTTCCCGTATCCATCTGCTTGGACTTCCTGTTGCTGACCCCGGATTGGACTCTGACGTTGCATCTCTGCAGCCTGCCCTGACCCTGTGCCTGGATCTGACCACGAGGTTGTCTGCCGTTCCTGTACCTCGGCTGCCACTGCACACATGTCACGTCTGTGGAGTGACCTGCTTTGCGGCGGGCTCTGGTTAAAACCGGGAACCACTTAGACTCCGGTCCCAGGTAGTGGCTTGTGTCATTGTCTGCAGTGGTCCAGAGGATCCACAACCCTCAAACCTGACAGCAGCCTACCATTCCTCAGCTACATAATCTTTGACAGAGGCCTCCAGATGGATCCTGCTAAACTGTCTTTTGTTCTTCAGTGGTGACGCCCAGAAGGTCTATGAGCCATACAGAGGTTCCTGTGTTTTGCAAGCCATTATCGGCAGTTTATTCTGCATTTTTCCACTCTGGTGTCTCCCATCGTGGCTCTTACCAGGAAAGGTCCAAATCCCCGTGCCTGGCCCCCTGCGGCTGAAAAAGCCTTCTCCAGGTTGAAGTCCGCCTTTGCCTCGGCTCCTGTTCTCACTAGGCCAGACTCTGAGAAACCCTTTCATCTTGAGATGGATGCATCCTCCGTGGGAGCAGTAGCAGTGCTCATCCAGAAAGGGCCTAAGGATCAAACTCTCACATATGGCTTCTTTTCCAGGACTTTTTCTTCTGCAGAGAGAAATTACTCTATTGGTGACAGAGAACTGTTAGGCCCCTTCCACACTGGCGTTTTTCACGCGCGAGTTCTGCGCGTGCATTTGACGCGCAGAACTTGCATTGCACTCTGTCCCATTGTATTCAATGGGTCTTTCTTCATTAGCGTTGGTTTTCACGCGCGTGCTTGCGTTCGTTTTCACGCGCGTCAAAATCGCAGCATGCTCTACTTTTGCGTGTCACGCGCGTTTTTCCCGCCCCATTCAAGTCTGTGGAGATGCATCAAGAACGCATTGCACTCGCAATCATTGCAAGTGCAATGCGAGTGCAATGCGTTTTAAACGTAAGGGTTGCTAGGTGACCAGAATAACAGTATTTCCCCTGCTCGCGATCGAGCATTTAATTAAAAAAACACAATGAAGAACAGTGAAGAATAGAATAAAAACATTGAACACAGTGAACACAGTGAACACAGGATCATTTAAGAGAAAAACACAGTGCAGAACACAGCGCAGAATAGATTACAGATGTTCGGCACATCTGCTTACTTGTCGGGAGATACGCGCGGAACGGTGAGCCCAAAATAGCATGTGAAGAACAATACATATGTGTGAAGAACACATTGCAGATGTATTTAAACATCTGCAATGTGTTCTTCACACACACATATATATTGTTCTTCACATGCTATTTTGGGCGCACCGTTCCGTGCGCATCTCCCGACAAGTAAGCAGATGTGCCGAACATCTGTAATCTATTCTGCACTGTGTTCTGCACTGTGTTTTTCTCTTAAATGATCCTGTGGTCACTGTTTTCACTGTGTTCAATGTTTTTATTCTATTCTTCACTGTTCTTCACATCTGCTAACTTTTCGGGAGATAATATACACGGGGAACAGTGCAGAATAGATTGCAGATGTTTGCAACTTATCAGAAGACATTCTTTTTCAATTAAATAACACATTTTAATCCCAAACCATGGTCCCTTTGAAAAATGCTCGAGTCTCCCATTGACTCGCGCGTGGAAAAAGCGCCGAAAACGCAAAAAACCGCTAACAACACGCACGTGAAAAACGCAAAAACGCTAATTACTCCAAGGAAAAATGGAACAAAAACGCAGCCAAAAACGTCAGTTTTTCACGCATTGCACCCTGAAGTGAAATGCAACGCTAGTGTGGAAGGGGCCTTAGCCATCTAACTTGCTCTGGAGCAATGGCGGTATCTACTGGAGGGAACTCTCCATCTCGCTTGTATGTACACAGACCACAAGAGCCTACTGTGCCTCTAGACAGCCCAGCGCCCGTGGGTCACTGTTCTTGTCACACTTCAACCTGTTAATCCACTTCCGTCCTGCGGAAAAGAATGTCAAGGCTGATGCCCTGTCCCGTGCTTCGGATGTCATTGGACAGTAGACAGTTTCTTGGCATATCATCTCTCCTGAACAACTTGTTGTAGCAGCTCCGGTGGATCTTCAGCAGCTAACTCCCAGCAAGACGTATGTCAGACCTGCTCTCCGGAAGAGGACTCTGTCTTGGGGACATTCTTTGCGATTGGCTGGGCACTTAGGGGTGCAACATTCCGTGCCCCCCATCTCCTGCTACTACTGGTGGCTAGATCTGGTGAAAGACGTCAGGGATATCGTGGGATCCTGCTCCTCCTGTGCCTGTAACAAAGCCTCTCGTCTCAAACCGGCTGGACTGTTGCTTCCGTTGCTGATACCCAGTCACCCGTGGTCTCACGTGGCTATGGACTTTGTCACTGATCTTCCTCTCTCCTCTGGCAATGGTCTCCGTGCCAAACTGCAGAAGTTCCCGTTCCATCAGAAGAACCTTCCGTTTCTCGGATACATCATCTCTGATCTCTGGAAGTCTGCACATTATTGAGGCAAACTGCACGGAGTACAAACTGCATCACTAATGATAAATTAGTTCATTGTCTTCAGCACCATTTTGTTATTTTGTAATGGCAGTGTATTGTAATGTAGCCACAATCAACCAGGGGATTAATCACATGACTCAGAGAGGTGTTGTATCGTCATGTGACTCTGAGGACGTGTCCTTTAGTGGTGTTAGAAACTTTAAATCGCTTAGCTAAAACCACTATGTCAGGCTACACGATTGTGTGCAGCACGTGTACATAATAGTTAATTACAAAAAAGGTCCCTAGGAACCTCACTGAGACCCATTGGTCTAAAACTTAACGTTTAATATGTTCGAGCATTAAAAAGTCTTGCTTGGATTGCTGAAACCTATTTGAAAACAGACGATTAAAATTTCTACAAATCCATGGCGTAGGATATATTATTATTTGTAAGCAGGTCCAGGTAGAACGGAGTTGTCTATTGTGTCAGTCCAATACAGGGGGAACCACTAGAGGTCGCCAGTGGTATAATTCTGATTTATCTATGTATTACATCAGTAATGTTTATATTAGCTCTGCAACTTTGTTGCTACAATTGTATTCACTGATGTTACAGTGCCGGGGCTATATATATGATATATAGATGATGGAGGTAAAGAGCACTCATAGGCAACAAGACTGTCTAAAAAATTCAACAGGTGTCTGGTTCAACCTTAGACCAATGAGCACTTTGTGGGTATATTTTGCTTGTGTGTGGAACAATGCTTAATGATATAGGCTACAGCCAAATTGGGTCCATTTGTAGGAACAACCAATATTTGGTAAGGATGTCACGTATTGTAGAGGCAGAACCGTCATAGGTTCCAATGAGTCTAATCTGAGGAATCTCGGGTTGTTTGGGGACTAGCAGTGTTGTTCTATTTTCTTTCAATGCCCTCTGATATACAAGTTAACCTGCATCCATTTAATACCCCGGTTATCAACCGCAAAGGTAAGGGATATGTTGATCTCATCATACTTCCCTCTGAAGGCACCTTCAAATGTTGACACTGATTTTGCTCAAACAGAAACATGACATGAAGGTACATGCTCTACCTGACATCACTATTTTAATCATTAATATGTATACCTTTCCCTGGACTTTTTAAGGTCTTTAACAGGGCCAGTGTTAATAGGGAAAGGTTCCAGTCGGGGTGGCCGCCATCTAGGGCTGCGGCTCCGAGGCTAGGACATTTAGGTTATAACAGTCATCTGTCCGGTTAGGGGTTAATAGGGACAGTACTTTTACCCAATCCCTTGTTTTTTCTGACAGTTTGACCGTACCCTGTAGACCCACACCTCCATATACCGCCCCAACCTGAATGCACCATCTACAGAAGTACTTTCTGAGATACCGGCTCTAGGTTCCTCATTTGAGTCCTGGTACACATCGAGACGGGCGGACAAGAGAAGTTGCTTCCCCTCTTTTTTCTCGACTATAGGCCATCTCATTGGTGAGTCGTTGCGGATCATTGGATCATTGTTCTTACTTATTACCATTTTGGCTGTAGCCTATATCATTAAGCATTGTTCCACACACAAGCATAATATACCCGCGAAGTGCTCATTGGTCTAAGGTTGAACCAGACACCTGTTGAATTTTTTAGACAGTCTTGTTGTCTATGAGTGCTCATTACCTCCATCATCTCAACACCTAGATTTTTATGGATAATTTTAATTATAAAGATTAAAAGTTAATTTTTATTCACTCTTTATACTTACTCATGTTCCATATGATGGCACGATCCCAACGGGCTACACACAGTGCAGTGGACAGGAGTCCTTGCATCCCTGATGGAGTTTCTATCCAAGCCTTGCCGTCAGCCAATTTATAAGTGTCAAATGCAATTGCACTCAGTAGGACGACTTTCATAAAAAAACCTTGGAACTTTCTGGAAGATTTAGGAACAGGGGCTATCCAAAGATGCACGTTTCTAGAGTCTTTTTATGGGCCGAAAAGCGGAACCATATGAATTGCTCACTAATAACAAGCGAACTCCTGCTTTCAAAGCCATCACAACTTTTAACAACCAATAGTTGGATATTATAAATATTTTTGTGAAAAACTGGAACATCTTGAAAGCACCTGGTTGATTGTCTATTGTTTCAGGGATAAGGGCACCTTTGTGAAAATGCTTGTAGTTACATTTATAATTTGTTACAGCTGTCAGTGTTGAAATCGCCATCGTTCATTAGGGAATCCACTGACCTCATTAAAAAAATTGACCAAATTATAAGTTATATACTTATCGTATAATATATACTTATACACTCACCGGCCACTTTATTAGGTGCCCCTGTCCAACTGCTCGTTAACACTTAATTTCTAATCAGCCAATCACATGGCGGCAACTCAGTGCATTTAGGCATGTAGACATGGTCAAGACAATCTCCTGCAGTTCTCCCGAGCATCAGTTTGGGGGAGAAAGGTGATTTGTGGCCTTTGAACGTGGCATGGTTGTTGGTGCCAGAAGGGCGGGTCTGAGTATTTCAGAAACTGCTGATCTACTGGGATTTTCACGCACAACCATCTCTAGGGTTTACAGAGAATGGTCTGAAAAAGAAAAAACATCCAGTGAGCGGCAGTTCTGTGGGCGGAAATGCCTTGTTGATGCCAGAGGTCAGAGGAGAATGGGCAGACTGGTTCGAGCTGATAGAAAGGCAACAGTGACTCAAATCGCCACCCGTTACAACCAAGGTAGGCAGAAGAGCATCTCGGAATGCACAGTATGTCCAACTTTGAGGCAGATGGGCTACAGCAGCAGAAGACCACACTGGGTGCCACTCCTTTCAGCTAAGAACAGGAAACTGAGGCTACAATTTGCACAAGCTCATCGAAATTGGACAGTAGAAGATTGGAAAAACGTTGCCTGGTCTGATGAGTCTCGATTTCTGCTGTGACATTCGGATGGTAGGGTCAGAATTTGGTACAACAACATGAAAGCATGGATCCATCCTGCCTTGTATCAGCGGCTCAGGCTGGTGGTGGTGGTGTCATGGTGTTGTTGCTGCCCATGTCCATCCCTTTATGAGCACAATGTACCCTGTAACATCTGATGCTACTTTCAGCAGGATAATGCGCCATGTCATAAAGCTGGAATCATCTCACACTGGTTTCTTGAACATGACAATGAGGTCACTGGACACAAATGGCCTCCACAGTCACCAGATCTCAATCCAATAGAGCATCTTTGGGATGTGGTGGAACGGGAGATTCGCATCATGGATGTGCAGCCGACAAATCTGCGGCAACTGTGTGATGCCATCATGTCACTATGGAGCAAAATCTCTGAGGAGCTTCCAGCACCTTGTTGTATCTATGCCACGAAGAATTGAGGCAGTTCTGAAGGCAAAAGGGGGTCCAACCCGTTACTAGCATGGTGCACCTAATAAAGTGGCCGCTGAGTGTATTATATACCATATTGTATCGAGATGGAATTCATGCCAATGCATATTTTTGGGATCAGCACTCTACTGCGGATAGATGACATGACTCTTTCATTGAGGACCTACTTGACTATGTGTTGAAACACAATTATTATTGCAATGGGTGAACGTTGCTCATCCTCCTACTCCAATTTGTTTTTGGGGTGGTGGGAGGGTGAGCACGTGTACCCCTTGGCCTTTGTTTAACCAATATGTGCTCAATTAAAAACTGATCTATTGACGACATTTCACTGTTTTGGAAGGGACCTCAGAATAGTTTACTCCATTATCAGAGTTTCCATCGCACCCATCTGAAGATGGATATTCCGGACAGACAATTTATATGTGTGAAACCCCAATGCACTCGGCAGGAAGACTTTTGTCAAATGTCTTGGAACTTTCGCGAAAATTTAAAAACAGGGGCTTTCCAAAGAGACTTGTTTCTACAGCCTTTTACGGACCCAAGACTCACTAATAACAAGCAAACTACTGAGTTCAAACCCGGGTCATCACGACTTTTAACAACCAATGGTTGGATATTCAAAAGATTTTAGCAGAAAACTGGACCATCTTTATGTGGGGTAAACCACCCAAGAACTAAGGAAAAGGGTACAACAGCATATTTCCAGCATCATCAATTCAAATTACCATTTTCAAGGTAAAACCCTGGCCTCATTTTAGGAACCATCATGCAGACAGAACTAGGGGCCGTCCGTACGAAAACCCGACGGATTCGGAAAAACCGCCGCATTTAAAAAAAAAAAAAGTGTCGCGAGACTCGCGCTTACCTTCACCAGGAATAGGCCGGTGAACTTGAGTGCATTTGGGCAGGCCTTGGGGAACTTCAGCGCAGCAGCACCACCTGGTGGACGTCGAAGGAACTGCCTTAGTGAATCCCGGCCGGACCCGAATCCTCCGCAGAGAACGCGCCGCTGGACCACGAATGGACCGGGTAAGTAAATCTGCCCCAATGTTCTTCACATACTAATGTCTTCGGATAAGTTAGCAGATGTACGGAAACATTTGCAATGTGTTCTTCACTTAAATGATCCTGTGTTCACTGTTTTCATTGTGTTCTTCACTGTTCTTCACTGTGTTTCCTTAAGTAAAAGCTCGATCTCGAGCCGGCGAGATACTCGTCCGAGCAACGAGCCGTTTCGAGTACACTAATACTCTAACGAGCATCAAGCTCAGACGAGTATGCTTGCTCATCTCTACCTGTAAGTTATTTTTCACTTGGAATATTTCTGATACCTACATATATATATATTTTTTTTTTTAATGTTGTGGTGTTTTGTCACACTTCTCCCAACCCCTCCTGACCCCCCTCCTTCCCTTCCCTTTTTTTTCTCTCACAAGTTTGCACTTTTTGGACATCGTTACCCTGTAGATCAGGGGTCCCCAAACTACGGCCCGCAGGCCACATGTGGCCCGCGGACCGTTTCTATCTGGCCCCCATCCCATCCAGCGCCTGGGTGCCCCCAAATGATAAATCCGGATCCTGGCATTGACAATAGTGTCAATGATTAGGCCGCGGCGGTCGGGCAGGGGCCTCCGTCCGTCCGGACAGGAAGCTCCTGCCCGTCACTGCATAGTGCTCGGTGCGGCCGGAAACGGCCGCTCGAGCACTATAACTGGAGCGATGTGGCCGGAAGACAACCCCGGCGCACATCGCTCCATGAACTTGAATGCGCGGCCGCGTGATTACGTCATCACGCGCCGCGCACCCCTTTCTGCCCGGCCACAGGAAGAATAAAGAAGACGCGGGAGCCAGAGGTAAGTACAGGTTTTTAAAAATTTTTTTTTTTAAACAGCAGTAGAAAGAGTGTGGCGACCCCAATATACAAAGTAATGAATTGTGGGGCCATTAGAGAAAATAATAATGGAGGGGCAGCATAGGGAATAATTAATTATGAGGGGCAGCAAAGTGAATAATTAATTATAATTAATTATTTCCTATGCTGCACCTCATAATTAATTATTTCCTATGCTGCCTCTCATAAGGGGCAGCATAAAATATAATTATTTATGAGGGGCAGCATAGGAAATAATTAATGGTGGGGGTATAGGAAATAATTAATTATGAGGGGCAGCATAGGAAATAATTAATTATGAGGGGCAGTATAGGAAATAATTAATGGTGGGGGTATAGGAAATAATTAATTATGAGGGGCAGTATAGGGTATAATTAATTATGAGGGGCAGCATAGGAAATAATTAATGGTGGGGGTATAGGAAATAATTAATGGTGGAGGGGCAGCATAGGAAATAATTAATGGTGGGGGTATAGGAAATAATTAATGGTGGGGGTATAGGAAATAATTAATTATGAGGGGCAGCATAGGAAATAATTAATTATGAGGGGCAGCATAGGAAATAATTAATGGTGGGGGTATAGGAAATAATTAATTATGAGGGGCAGCATAGGAAATAATTAATTATGAGGGGCAGCATAGGAAATAATTAATTATGAGGGGCAGCATAGGAAATAATTAATTATGAGGGGCAGCATAGGAAATAATTAATTATGAGGGGCAGCATAGGAAATAATTAATTATGAGGGGGAGTATAGGAAATAATTAATTATGAGGGGCAGCATAGGAAATAATTAATTATGAGGGGCAGTCTAGTAATTAATTGCGGGGGAGCAGCATATTTAATAATTAATTGACCCAATTGATTCATTAATTGGGCCAATAAATAAAATAGTTCACAAAAGGGGTATTACGGATGCTGTCACATGTACCGCTAGTGCTGTGTTTTCAAGGAATTTCTTATATTTTTTTTTTATTTTAAACTTTAGTCCGGCCCTCCAACAGTCTGAGAGGGACAGTGAACGGCCCCCTATGTAAAAAGTTTGGGGACCCCTGCTGTAGATCTTTCAGTCTCTTTCAGTCTCCATAGATACAGATACACTTTTCATCTTCTTTTGCCACAATTATTTGGTATTTATAGTTTTTTTTATTTCTTTTTTTTCCTTGTCTTTCTTAGTTTTGTTTTATTTCTACTCACCATTGTCCTAATCTGATTATTTTAGTATGGACATTCTGACCAACACGGAGGAAAGCTTTTCCTCTATTACCTAATTAGCAGCTGGATCTTTTTCGGAGGACGAAAAATTCCTATGGATCTCGTCACGACCCACGAGTTTCATCTATTCATGGACCACACAACTTTCGAGGTTTTATTTACATTAATTACCTCCTTTTTCATTTTTGGGACTTACTTTATGGACTTTAGTGAACTTTATCTTTCCTCCTTGTTTGTGCTTTTGGGACACAAGAATTTTTTGGTAACCTTGTATGGTTTATATTATTCATGGCGCTGGCTCCCATCTATACCCATCAGTGTTCCCCCAGAAGTTAGGTACTTATGACTCAGGTATATCTATCTTATAATAGATGTTATAGATTTGGGTATGTATGGAGATCAATGTTATTTTTGTATGTGGGTCACCGGATGCAAAAACACTTGTTGTGGGGGAATAAGAAGTGGCAAGGTTGGGTTTTTTAGTATTAATAAATCAAGATAGCGTAGAATTATTTATTAGTAGAGATGAGCGAACATACTCGTCCGAGCTTGATGCTGGTTGGAGCATTAGCGTACTCGTAACTGCTCGTTGCTCGGACGAGTATTTCGCCCGCTCGAGAAAATGGCAGCTCCCGCCGTTTTGCTTTTTGGCGGCCAGAAACAGAGCCAATCACAAGCCAGGAGACTCTGCACTCCACCCAGCATGACGTGGTACCCTTACACGTCGATAGCAGTGGTTGGCTGGCCTGATCAGGTGACCCTGGAATAGACTAGCCCCTGCCTGCGCTGCTCGGATCATTCTGTGTCTGGATGCCGCTAGGGAGAGAGCTGCTGCTGGTCAGGGAAAGCGTTAGGGTGTTCTATTAGCTTACTGTTAGGCAGGAGTGATTCTACAAGAACCCAACAGCCCTTCTTAGGGCTACAATAACGTTATACTTTTTTTTTTATTTGCTTGTGGCTGGGCTTGCTGGCACTAGTAGTGCAGCTAGTACCATATTGTGAGGAATTTGCAGGGGGACTTGCTACCGTTGTGTTTAGCTCTTAGTGACACACATATCCACCTCAAACACCGAAGTGGGACAATTTATTAGGGGTTTGATTTCAATTAGGCACAGTCTGCCAGTTTCTTTTTATTTTACGTTTATTTTTTTCATAACTCAGCGTCATCTCATCTGGCATAGTAGTGTGCTTTCATACTTGGCTAGAAAATAGCCATAGGAGAATCCAAACGGCTTACTTACGCCTACAGTAGCGTTATATATATTTGATTTCTGGTTGATCTGCTGGTGGCTGTAGTTGTTGCAGTGCATCTACTAGCAAATTGTGAGCAATTTGGAGTGAGACTTGCGACCACTGTGTTTTGCGCTTAGTGACGCACATATCCATCGCAAAGACCGAAGTGGGAAAATTTATTAGGGCCCGGGGTTGGATTTCAATTAGGCACAGTCTGCCATTTCCTTTTTTATTTTACGTTTATTTTTTTAATAACTCAGCGTCATCTCATCTGGCATAGCAGTGTGCTTTCATACTTGGCTAGAAAATAGCCATAGCAATAGGATAGCATCGTTTGGTTTTAAAAACTAAAAAACACACAAAAAAAAAAAAAAACACAAAAAAAAGGTAAAAAAAAAATTAAAGTTATAACTCTCATTTTCAAAATGTTTAACCCGAGGGCTAAGGGTAGAGGACGAGGGCGGGGACGTGGGCGTCCAACTACTGCAGGGGTCAGAGGCCGTGGTCCTGGGCGGGGTGAGACACCACCTGCTGATGAGGGAGCAGGGGAACGCCGCAGAGCTACACTCCCTAGGTTCATGTCTGAAGTTACTGGGACTCGTGGTAGAGCACTGTTGAGGCCAGAACAGTGCGAACAGGTGATGTCGTGGATTGCCGACAATGCTTCGAGCAATTTGTCCACCAGTCAGTCTTCCACGCAGTCCACCCATGTCACCGAAATCGGCACTCCTCCAGCTCCTGCACCTCAGCCTCCTCCCCCCCAGTCTGCCCCCTCCCAGCAAAATTTGCCATTTGAACCGGCATACTCTGAGGAACTGTTTTCTGGACCCTTCCCACAGTCACAAACCACTTGTCCGGTTGCTGATGAGCAATTTTCCGATGCCCAGGTTTTCCACCAGTCGCAGTCTGTGGGTGATGATGACCTTGTTGACGTAGTGGAAGAAGTGTGTAAAGAGGTGTCCGACGATGAGGAGACACGGTTGTCAGACAGTGGGGAAGTTGTTGTCAGGGCAGGAAGTCCGAGGGGGGAGCAGACTGAGGGATCGGAGGATGATGAGGTGACAGACCCAAGCTGGGTTGAGAGGCCGGGTGAACACAGTGCTTCTGAGACGGAGGAGAGTCCTCGACCAGAACAGGTTGGAAGAGGCAGTGGTGGGGCCAGACGGAGAGGCAGGGCCAGAGCTGGTGCATCAGCGCCAAATGTGTCAACTAGTGAAGCTCCCGTGGCGAGGGCTCCTGCGGCGAGGGCTAGATTTTCAGAAGTCTGGAGGTTCTTTAAGGAAACACCGGATGACCGACGGACTGTGGTGTGCCACATTTGCCAAACCAGGATCAGCAGGGGTTCCACCACTACTAGCTTAACTACCACCAGTATGCGCAGGCATATGAATGCTAAACACCCCACTCAGTGGCAACAAGCGCGTTCACCTCCGGCCGTGCACACCACTGCTCCTTCCCCTGTGTCAGCTAATAGTCAGCCCCCTGCCCAGGACCCTGCCACAAAAACCCCATCGTCGCCTCCACGATCCTCCACAGCATCCACCAGCGTTCAGCTCTCCATACCCCAGACGCTGGAGCGGAAACGCAAATATAGTGCAACCCACCCGCACGCCCAAGCCCTTAATGTGCACATCTCCAGATTGCTAAGCCTGGAGATGCTGCCCTATAGGCTAGTAGAGACCGAGGCCTTTCGCAGCCTCATGGCGGCGGCCGCCCCTCGGTATTCGGTCCCCAGCCGCCACTACTTTTCCCGATGTGCCGTCCCAGCCCTGCACCAGCACGTGTCAGACAACATAATCCGTGCCCTGACCAACGCCGTTTCTGACAAGGTCCACCTGACCACGGACACGTGGACGAGTGCTGCCGGGCAGGGCCACTATATATCGCTGACGGCACATTGGGTTAACTTGGTGGAGGCTGGGACCGAGTCTGACCCTGCGGCTGGTCATATACTGCCGACGCCGAGGATTGCGGGGCCTACCTCGGTCCAGGTGTTTCAGGCCTACTATGCCTCCTCCTCCTCCCACCCCTCCTCCACCTCCTCCTCCGAACGACCATCCGTGGGCATGGCGCCATCAGTCGGTAGCTCTAGGCACAGCAGCAGTGCCGTCGCTAAGGGACAGCAGGCGGTGCTCAAACTGCTGAGCCTAGGCGATAAAAGGCACACCGCCCAAGAACTATTACAGGGCATCACGGCGCAGACTGATCTGTGGCTGGCACCGCTGAACCTGAAGCCAGGCATGGTTGTGTGTGACAACGGCCGTAACCTGGTGGCGGCTCTGCAACTCGGCAGACTGACACATGTGCCATGCCTGGCCCATGTGTTAAATCTGATAGTTCAGCGTTTCCTCAAGACATACCCCAATCTGTCTGATTTGCTCACGAAGGTGCGCCGCATCTGTGCGCATTTCAGGAAGTCCAGCACAGATGCTGCCACTCTCAGGGCAGCGCAGCGCCGCCTCCAACTGCCCGCTCACCGACTGTTGTGCGATGTGCCCACGAGGTGGAATTCAACACTGACCATGTTATCCAGAGTTTACCAGCAGCGCCGAGCGATTGTAGACTGCCAGATGTCAACTTCCACCAGAACTGGTAGTCAGGTCAGTCAGCTTCCTCAAGTCTACAATGAGGAGTGGACGTGGATGTCTGATATCTGTCAGGTGCTGAGTGACTTTGAGGAGTCAACACAGATGGTCAGTGGCGATGCCGCCATCATCAGCCTCACCATCCCGCTGCTTGGCCTGTTGAAAAACTCTCTGGTCAGCTTGAAGTCGGAAGCTTTGCGCTCCTCACAAGAGACGGGGGAAGAAGATTCCCTTGTTGATAGCCAAAGCACCCTTAGGTCTGTTTCTCAGCGCATATCGGAGGAGGTGGAGGTGGAGGAGGATGAGGAGGAAGAGGAGGAGAATGTTGGCGAGACACAAGAGGGGACCATTGTTGAGTCCTTCACTGTTGAGCGTGTATGGGCAGAAGAAGAGGAATTGGAGGAGTTGGAGGAGGAGGAAATGGACAGTCAGGCCAGTGAGGGGAGCGAATTCTTACGCGTTGGTACTCTGGCGCATATGGCAGGTTTCATGCTAGGCTGCCTATCCCGTGACCCTCGCGTTCAAAGAATTTATTCCAGCACCGATTACTGGGTGTTCACTCTCCTGGACCCACGGTACAAGCAAAATCTTTCCACTCTCATCCCTGGAGAGGAAAGGAGTGTGAGAATGCATGAATACCAGCAGGCCCTGGTGCACAAGCTGAAACAGTATTTCCCTTCTGACAGCGCTAGCGGCAGAGTGCGTAGTTCTGCGGGACAAGTAGCGAGGGAGAGTAGGCGAGCAGGCAGCTTGTCCAGCACTGGCAAGGGTACGCTTTACAAGGCTTTTGCCAGCTTTATGTCACCCCAGCAAGACACTGTCACCTGTCCCCAGTCTCGGCAGAGTAGGGCTGATCTTTACAGAAAGATGGTGAGGGAGTACGTAGCTGACCATACCATCGTCCTAAATGATCACACAGCTCCCTACAACTACTGGGTTTCAAAGCTGGACATGTGGCACGAACTGGCGCTGTACGCCTTGGAGGTTCTTGCCTGCCCTGCCGCTAGCGTCTTGTCCGAGCGGGTTTTCAGTGCAGCTGGTGGCATCATCACCGATAAGCGTACACGCCTGTCGACTGACAGCGCTGACAGGCTGACGCTTATTAAGATGAATAAAGCCTGGATTTCTCATAATTTCCAATCTCCACCAGGTGAAGGAAGCTCAACCTGAATAATTTATCCACTCCTCCTCCTCCTCATTTTCCTCCTTCTCCTCCTCTTTGTACAGTAAAGCAGAGGAAACTGGCTATTTTTTGACAGGGCCCACTGGCTCTAGCTATAGTACTTTATGCATTTAATTTTTCTGGAGGGCCACCGACCCGGTCCTCTGTTTTAAACAATTTTTGGGAGTGCCACATACAGGCACTCAATCTATTCCATTTTTCTGGAGGGCCACCTACCTGCTCCTCTGGTTTGAAAACTTTTTTGGACTGCCACATACAGGCACTCAATCTATTCCATTTTTCTGGAGGGCCACCTACCTGCTCCTCTGGTTTGAAAACTTTTTTGGACTGCCACATACAGGCACTCAATCTATTCAATTTTTCTGGAGGGCCACCTACCTGCTCCTCTGGTTCGAAAACTTTTTTGGACTGCCACATACAGGCACTCAATCTAATTCATTTTTCTGGAGGGCCACCTACCTGCTCCTCTGGTTTGAAAACTTTTTTGGACTGCCACATACAGGCACTCAATCTATTCCATTTTTATGGAGGGCCACCTACCTGCTCCTCTGGTTCGAAAACTTTTTTGGACTGCCACATACAGGCACTCAATCTATTCCATTTTTCTGGAGGGCCACCTACCTGCTCCTCTGGTTTGAAAACTTTTTTGGACTGCCACATACAGGCACTATCCAAATTGAATTGTCTCCATAGCAGCCTCCACACGTTGTCTCCATTGCTACCTCCAAAAGTCGTCCATATAGCTGCCTCCATACATCGTCCCTTTATCAAACGAGGTGTGTCAGGCCGAAATTTGGGTTGTTTTCATGGATTCCACATCAAAGTTGTTAACTTTGTCGCCACCCTGCTGTGTTATCCACAAAATACACTGGCAAACTTTTACCATTTACGGATATTATTTCAGCGCTTCTTGCGCATCTGTTTACATTCCCCTCACCCGCCATATCCTAAACTTATAAGAACGCTACTACACTTGATCTTATACAAAAGGTTCTTAGAAGTGCTGTTTGGGGAGTAGCCTAGAGACAGGGGCTTGGATTGGCGAAAGCTCGCCTGGCAGCGGAGCGCCAGCTCCATGCCAAGAACCAACTAACATAGTTTTAACTGCAGCACCTTTAATCTACTACTAGTTCACTGCCTCCATACATGGTCCCCTTATCAAACGAGCTGTGTCAGGCAGAATTTTGGGTTGTTTTCATGGCTTCCACAACAAACTTGTTAACTTTGTCGCCACCCTGCTGTGTAATCCTCAAAATATACTGGCAAACTTTTACCATTTACGGATATTATTTCAGCGCTTCTTGCGCATCTGTTTACATTCCCCTCACCTGCCATATTCCAAACTTATAAGAACGCTACTACACTTAACTTGGTGCAGGCTGGGACCAAGTCTGACCCTGGGGCTGGTCATATACTGCCGACGCAGAGGATTGCGGGGCCTACCTCGGTCCAGGTGTTTCAGGCCTACTATGCCTCCTCCTCCTCCCACCCCTCCTCCACCTCCTCCTCCTCCTCCGAATTACCATCCGTGGGCATGGCGCCATCAGTCGGTAGCTCTAGGCACAGCAGCAGTGCCGTCGCTAAGCGACAGCAGGCGGTGCTGAAACTGCTGAGCCTAGGCGATAAAAGGCACACCGCCCAAGAGCTATTACAGGGCATTCCACATCAAAGTTGTTAACTTTGTCGCCACCCTGCTGTGTAATCCCCAAAATATACTTGCAAACTTTTACCATTTAGGGATATTATTTCAGCGCTTCTTGCGCATCTGTTTACATTCCCCTCACCCGGCATATCCTAAACTTATAAGAACGCTACTACACTTGATCTTATACAAAAGGTTCTTAGAAGTGCTGTTTGGGGAGTAGCCTAGAGACAGGGGCTTGGATTGGCGAAAGCTCGCCTGGCAGCGGAGCGCCAGCTCCATCCCAAGATCCAACTAACATAGTTTTAACTGCAGCACCTTTAATCTACTACTAGTTCACTGCCTCCATACATGGTCCCCTTATCAAACGAGCTGTGTCAGGCAGAATTTTGGGTTGTTTTCATGGCTTCCATGTTAACTTTGTCGCCACCCTGCTGTGTAATCCACAAAATATACTGGCAAACTTTTATCATGTACCGATATTATTTGAGCGCTTCTTGCTCACCTCCTTTGGTTCCTCTCTGCCACCCATTGGTTTGAAGCCTGAGTCCATTTAGGGTATGTCGCCATGACACTCTCTAGCCTGCTGCCGCTGCCTCTGCATGCCGTCCCCTATAGTGTCAGGGTCAATTATTGGATGTTTTAGATGCTATCTAGCCTCATTCGGTCACTCTGTCATGGCCATGCTGTTGCCCATAATTTTGGCATAATGGTGCGATTAAGCAGCCTCAGAGGCATCCATGCATGCTGCCCCTGCTGTTTCCTGTCCATTTCCGTGGTGTTTCCATCTTTTTCTGAGGTTCCCAGGTGTTTGGCCAAGCTTCCCTGTGCAGAGCCTTGGTCCCCTTGAAAAATGCTCGAGTCTCCCATTGACTTCAATGGGGCTCGTTACTCGAAACGAGCACTCGAGCATCGGGAAAAGTTCGTCTCGAATAACGAGTACCCGAGCATTTTAGTGCTCGCTCATCTCTATTTATTAGGTAATTGTATTGTCTGTACTCATCAACTCTTGGGATTTTATACCCAAGTATGTACCTACTATGGGGGGGTCATACTTTTTATACTTCTTATACCTTTATATATTTATTTCCAGGTTCTTTTCTTTTGATAATTCTACAGGGAACAAAAACACTTAGAAACACTGAATGCGTTGGGTTGGGTTGTCTAGGCGCTGATATGCGTTGTATATAGTCATCTTTGCAGGTCGACATGCTTTATATGTAATTTCGACACTACTTTTTGCTTATTATTAGAGCTTGATAAATACACACAATTTTTATATGCGCCTTTAATAAATCTCTGCAGACAGTATTATTAGTACTTGCTTTTTTGTATTTTTTTATGCACAAAGATGGCCGGTCAGTTTTAGGGAAAGCACTTGGGATATATATATATACAAAATGAAAATTTCTTTTGGTCACCTCACCTCAAACACAAAATTAGATCACTGGCACCTTATCCTCCAAAAAAGAAGGAGGTTGACATAACTGGGTGAGAATATCATTCCCATGGGCGTTCCCTTTCTTTGTTGGTAAATGGATGACTGAAATGTAAAAACACTGTGGGCCAGATGTATCACTCGTTTATTCTGTTGTTTTTGTCTTTTGATAATGTTGCAGTTTTTGCGGCAGTTTTGCGACTAAACACCAAACCAGCCACACAGCAAAAATAGTCAGGTTTCCCTCATTTATCCGACAAATCCAGAGGTTTTGCTGTGCCTAATAATATTCATCATTTGGGGCTTTTCATTCAGGCACAAAACACGGGTGCAAAAACACTCCAGCCTGACGGTGGCGTTAACTGAGAAGCAACACTGAGCTCTTGTGCAGAGCAGCTTATCCCCAGCAGCAGAGCTCAGCACACACTGCAGACAGTACAAACACTGCAGACACTACAGACACTATGTGCAGCCTCTGTTTAGATTTCGAGACCTTCTATTTACAAAAAATCTGCAAAAGAAGCAGCTCAGAGCAGGAGAGAAGTTTGTAAGATTTTGCAGGTAGTACAGAGATGTTTCCCTTTGTAGCAGGATGACCACACTGGTGTCTGAGGAGGCTACTGGCCAGAGGGAGGGGGGGGGGGCAGCAGGAGACCAGCACTGGGGGATCCCCTCCAGGAGAAGCCCCTGCTGAGGAGATCACTGGGTGCAGGGTGTCACACACCTGGGTGCAGCATGAGGGTCATTCTCAGGCAGGGGTGCGGGAGAGAAGCAGGGAGGAGCTTGTAGGACGATCACGATCACATGTAAGTGCCCCGATCTGAAGCCACTTTTCACCTTCCTGACACGGCCCATTTTTTTAAAAACTGCCTAGTGTCACTTTAAGTGGCTGTAACTTTAGAAACTTTAACATATCCAATTGATTTTGAAATTCTTTCGTCGTGACACTTTGTACTTCATGTTAGTTGAAAAATTTTGGTGGTATGCGTTTATTTATGAAAAAAATCAGATATTTGGTAAAAATTTGGAAAAATTCTTGATTTTCGGAATTCAAAATGTTCTACTTTTTCCACACATAGTCATAACAGCAAAACCTTAATAACTAACATTTACCGAATGTCTGCTTTATGCATCCTCTCGTTTTTGTAAGATGTTCTGGGGCTTTGAACGTTAGGTGTGATTTTTCACATTTTCATAAAAAACGCAAAATCAGACTGAGGGACCTGCTCAGGTTTCAAGTACTTTTGAGAGGCCTAAATAAAAGTAAAACCCCATAAATTAGCCCATTATGTAAACTACACCCCTCAACGGACGAAAAAAAAAACTTTTATGAAGTTTGTTAACCCTTTAATTGTTTTACAGGGGTTAAAACAAAATCGGATACAATTTTGAAAGTAAATTTTTCTTGGCTAAATAAATGTGTTTTTCATAAAATCTCAAATTCTCAGTAGATAAAATACCAAAACGCTCCACAAAGTTTGATACCCAATTTCTCCTGAGTATAACAATCCCCCATATGTGGTGGTGACTGCTGTACGGGCACACGCCAGGGCACGGAGGGGGAGCCGCGCCATTCACAGCAGATTATGCATTGTCGCTTTTTATTGGCTATACAATCTTTATTTTTTTGGCAATTTGGACAGATATGGGCTTATTTTTTGCAACATGAGATGCACTTTACAAATACTTCATTTTAGCTTATTGATTTTATTAACTCTTGAATGCACGGAGGAAAAGAAAATCGTTAATTTTTGTTTCCTTTCTTTTCGTATTCTTTGGGGTTTGTACACTAAAAATACTATATTATCTTTATTCTATAGATCACTACGCTTATGGTGATGCCTCATTTACCATATATATCGCATAGAAGACTCGCGCAGCCGCTGAAAAGGTGAGTTTAGATTTTTTTTTTAGTCCTTTTTTTTTTTAGCTTTTTGACTCGAGTATAAGCCGAGTTAGTGTTTTTCAGCACATTTTTTGTGCTGAAAAACTCGGCTTATACTCGAGTATATACGGTATATAGTTTTTATATATTTTTACAATTTTACTGGAAAAAAAACTAAAGAAAATCTCATTTGTTTTTGCATCGCCATCTTTTCGGAGATAGAACTTTAACATTTTTTGGTTGACAGAGCTGGTTTAGGGCTTATGTTTTACGTGTCGAGTTGTCCTTTTCAGTGGTACCATTTTGGCGCACATAACTTTTTTTTGATCACTTTTTGGAACATTTTTGTGTTGGGATTTTATGAAATATGTACATTTTTGGCGAGGTTTTTCAGGTTTTATTTTTACAGTGTTCATTGAGCGGGTCCAATAATGTTTCTGAGTTGTTTGTTACAGACGAGGCAATACCAAATATGCGGGGTTTTTGGGTGATTTTGTGTTTTTTTTTTTACTTTATTATATGTGTGGGGAATGTTTGTGTTTAGGGGACTTTACTTTATTTAATGAATTATTTTTATTAGAAAAACACTAACTAATTAAGTGTTTTTAACTTTTATTTTTTACTTTCTAACAGGTTAGCTTGAAGAAGCGATGCTCTGAAGTTATTTTAGAGGGTTGATATTTGCCATGACGGCATTTCTGCTCTAGTGAAATATAAGACCCCTTCGGTTTTTATTCCCCCTCGCAATAATGCTAATTCTAATAACTTAAATGGATACATTTAGGATTAGCGTTCAGTGTAGAATTAGTTTAAGGTTAGGACTAATCATAATTAAAAAATATTTGACAATCAGGACAATTGAAGAGACATTGGTCTAGATTGATTCAAATTGGAATCGAAGAAAATTTTTATCAGCTGTCGGTGTAAGGACAAAAAAAAAAATCTGATTTATACTCAATGCTCAAAGCTGAAAAGGAGGGGATAACAGGAGACAGGAACATTTTCTTTAATAAAATATATCATAAAGTTTACGTGTATTATTCATTTATGCAATTTGTTTAAACGTTTGGTTATTCTTGAATAAATTATATTAAAGATTCCAAAGAAAAATTTGCTTAAAAGATTTGGTCAAACTTAAAGAATAACCACAAAGTTACTTTATTTATCCAGAAGAAAGGGACATGTGCACATTTAGTGATAAAACTTTTTTTTACATGTATTTAAAACCAAGTCTAGTCTTAGAGATGAAAAAAGATTAATATAAAAAGTCACCAAAAGGTCATAAAGTTCTCCAGGAAACCATCCACATCCCGCAAAAATTACACCACACTAACAAAAAATTATGGGTCGTATAAGGGCAACATTTTTATTTTTTCTGAAGATGAAATTCATTTTAAAGGCACCAAAAATAAAACCTAAACTATAAAAATGTGTTGTCTGTGATTGTCCTGACCCAAAGAATAAAGGGGAACACGTCATGTGGACAAAACCATGAAAGATCATTTTTAGGCTTTCGATTACATGACATGGATTATTGTATCACAGAAAAATTTCCCATAAATCTCTGTAAATTGAAAATAAATGTTACGGCTTTAGGTGGAGAATAAACAACACAAACTAAATATTAGAGGTTTTATGGCAAAATATGTGATGTACCTACAGAATTAATGTACTTTGAATCTATTATGAACTTCAAACACAAGATACAAGTGGAAATTCTAGACCCATTTTTCATTCGAAATACAATTTGTAGGACATTTTGTTTAATACATAAAGGGCTCAGAATATACTAGGGAGTCCTCGGGATATTCAGGGCGAGACAATGAATATGGAGAGATATATAGGAAGCTGTCATAGCTTTAGGGTCATAGATATAATACACATAATACATAAGGGGCTCAGAATATACTAGGGAGTCCTCGGGATATTTAGGGTGATACCATTAATATGGAGGGATATATAGGAAGCTGTCAGAGCCTTAGGGTCACAGATATAATACACATAATACATAAGGGGCTTAGAATGTACTAGGGAGTCCTCGGGATATCCAGGGTGAGGCCATGAATATGGAGGGATATATAGGAAGCTGTCAGAGCCTTAGGGTCACAGATATAATACACATAATACATAATACGTGGCTGATTGACGTCACATCCTACGAGCTTTTCCATATGATTCCCAGTTTGGTTACTCCCCGTTCTTGACCCACGTTCTGACCGTGCTTTGTTGACCCTCTGTCCCATCTCCTATCTCTGTCTGATCCTCTTTTTTATCCCTCACGGCCGCAGTTGGCCTATCGACAACACCTAAAGCAGCTACTCCGTGTCCAATGAAAAGCTTCAAATCAATGCAGGTGCAACCAATTCCCTTGAATTTTATTTATTTATTTATTTTCTAATAAAAATGTATATATTTAAAAAAATGCAAGAGCCATAAAGGGTCTCAAAGTAATGAAATTGCATGAAAAGATAAATTCTGTATAAAAGCCTGCAGTCCTACCACAGTTAGAGAATAATTCCTGGCTAAATAATACCTAAAAATATATTTTTTTAAATTTAGATTTTACAAATCTATACAAATTGCAGCACACAATAGAAAAACAACAGCACATTAAACATTTACCGTATGTTATAAGAGTCTTCAAATAACCAGCCGGGATTCTATCAGAAATAAAAGGTGGAGCATATTCATGTATTCCTGGGCCCTGGCTCATCACTTTCTATAAATCACATTTGTAATGTCGGTTTCTAATTAGAACTTGTCACAATTTCCATACAGTGGATGCAACTTTTACTTCTCCATGTTGTATCTTAGAATATTTATAATATCAGTTGATATTGAAATTCGTATTGTCACCTCTGTTGCATATTCTTGTATAACACCTTTCAGTATTAGTGCTCTTTCTAATTAACTCTTTCATGGCTGCCCGGTACCGGGACAATAGCACAAAACCCAAGACACACCAGTCTCTTAGAGAATGTAGAATCTCTCCCCCGTTTACTCACACGCAGGTGCATATATAAGACAAAAAATCATCACCAGCAAACGGGGCGTGACAAGGAGATAGAATACTGCAATGCTATTGGCCATAATGAATTTTACCAGGACATTCCCTGAAGACATTCTATCAAAGGGTTAATGAAGTATAATCTATTCCCTGTTATCATAGGCCTCGTTTCTCTGACTAATTGCCCTTGTGTTAGCTCTGTTAAGTCATAACATGGCCTTCACGCAGAGAAACTTCAGACAGATAAGAGCTAAAATGAAAACTCAGTAACTTCTAAACAATAGTGACATTAGCTGTGAGCAGGTCAGCACCCCTTGCTAAAACTAAAATGTCCGCTTTGTCTAAGATGGCTGCTGTTTGGTTCTCTTGGTTCAAAATGGCCACTGTAGAATAATATATCACTAACACAAAGGGTCACTGATCTTATCTGTGGTGTCTTCCCACTGCAAATGCCCATCAGTCATTCACGTCCCGGTCAGCTGAATCAGACTCTCTTACGGTTGTGGACTTCAGGTGAAGGTATGGATGCTACTGTAACGGACAATATACGGATGACCTATTGGGTGAGAATCTTTTGCAGTGTGGCTTTTTGTTTTGTGATAATTTGCTGGACGCGTTTCAAAGCCTCTTGCTCCTTCCTCGGGGTATTTATTGCTGTATTATCCAAACATCGATTGACAGACAGAGTAATTTAGAGCACATCATGTCCCGGATTGGAAACAAAGTGCCCAACTTTATATTAACAGATTGAGAATGGGTAGAGAACACAAAGCCACAAAAGAATCTTGTTCTCTATAGGTATAATACAATCTCAGCAAGTACTTAATTAATGATACATTCCCACTCCTGCCGCCAACCCCCCATGTTGTACCCTAAAGGCTTATATTTGGAATTAAGAAACTAGTCCTGAACCCACAGACCATGTATGATAGACTCTGAGCAGGAGGCATCTTCATCTCCTAGTAGCGGGGGCCGGAGGCAGCCGGTGTATATGTAACGCTCTCTGCAGTGCGGCCTTCAGGTCTTTACTCCTCAAGCTGTAGATTAAGGGGTTCAGTAAGGGGGTGATCAGGGTGTAGATCACAGAGACCACTCGATTCAGTGTAAGGAAATTACTTGAGTTAGGGACAAAGTAGACAAAAGTTACAGACACATAATACATGAGGACCACAGTGAGATGAGACGTACAGGTGGAGAAAGCTTTACTCTTCCCATCACTGGTGCCGATTCTGAGCACTGCCCTAAATATTCTGACATAGGGGTAAAACGTGGTGACAAAGCATACAATGCCAAGAAAACCTGCTACAATAAATAAGACAAGAACATTTATTGTAGTATCAGTACAGGAGATCTGGAGCAAACTGGGAAGATCACAAAAAAAGTTTGGGATGAAGTTGGGACCACAAAAGGTCAATCGTTTTAAAAATACGATAAAAAAGGTGGGGATGATGAGGCCAGAAAACCAAACCAAAGTCACCATCTGAGAGCATGTTCCCCAAGACATGACCTGAGAGTAGTGAAGAGGACGGCAGATGGCTACATACCGGTCATAAGACATGGTAGACAACATGTAAGCCTCTGAGCTGGCAAAATAGGTCAAAAAGAACATTTGCCGTTTACATTCTTGGAGCGCCATGGACCAGCGGTGGGTGCTGAGGTGGAAAAGCAACCTCGGGGCAGTGACTGATGAGTAGGACATGTCCAAGAAAGCCAAGTTACCAAGAAAGAAATACATGGGTGTATGAAGATGAGCACAAGTAACAACTAGAAGGAGGATGAGAAAGTTGGAGAAGACAGTCATCAGGTAGATGAGGAGGAAGAAGATGAAGAGGACAGAGAGGGTCTCCTGGTTAATGGTTAGACTCATAAGAAGAACGTTGGTGATGGATGTTTGGTTCTTCATCATTCCAGGTGAATTTTAATTATAAGAAACTTGGCATCTGCAAAACATTAGGAGGATTTCATGGTATATTTGTGGAAGCAGCGCTGCCCCGATCACATAATATAATGCTGCTGATACCAACAGTGGGTTTTATTTTATATTTTATCGGTTCTCCCTGGAGCAGAAGCCAGAGAATCCCCAAACCTCTTCTCCACACATCCAGGAATAGTGTAATCGGGTCTCTAGACATTAATTTTCTTGGATGTTTATTGTTAAGTATTTTCCAGTGCAGGTCTATTTTGTACACATCCAGCTGAACAAGACCAATATGTATATTGTGTTATTTCACCTTTTAGCTTGGATAGATGTAGCATTTACGGTGTTACCCTGTCAGTCAGTATGATCAGGAAGTTACCCAAGTTATATAGTTTAATCTATGATTTAATCATATGATTTACTATATTTTTAAAATGATAAAACTTTGGCAATGACTTTACTCATAACCATAATCTCCCATTATTGCACCTCCAGGGCCGGGTGAGGGCCTGTTTTTGCAGGGTTAGAGGAATAGAAACAAACTTACTACATAGCTATGTTACTAGAATCAAGCAGAGAGAGACAGCCATATACTACAAGAAATTAATCACAGTATCAGATGCTGGATAATATAACTGACAAAGTTTAACACTGTCTCCATGTAGCTCCCTCTCATAGTAAAAAGTCACAGGACATTGGAGATTATACAAATCTGGTGACTGACACATTACACTTTTGATTTAAGAATTCCTCCTTTTCTTCTTCTACCTCAGTCACCATGTCAGCTTCTTCCAGCCAGATTTAGCAATGCAATTTTTTTTAAGTTAATCGCTTCATCTCCAGGAGCCAACGTGTGCACTGACAGGAGTTGGGAAAAAGTTCCACTCCAGCTGGCAAGAGGAGACACGTAAATAGGAAAAAAGCAGAGTGTAGTTACTCAGTTTCCCGTTTAACTTAGTGTCTGAGTGGATATTTTGACGGGTGCTCATGCGACCCATGTTCCAGGAAGGTAGAAGCACCCGTGTGCCTCCGTGTGCCCCCTCTCGCCAGCAGCCTCACTTACCTAGCCGCACTCCAGCAATGGTCAGCGCGCGTGTCCCCAACGCCCTTTATCCTGATTTCCCAATGTGACCTCAATTCCGTTCCTGACTCCCATCCCGTGCTGTCTGTACTGACCTAAATCTCCGACCTGAGCTGCCTGTCTCGACCAACTGCCTATCCCCAACCACACGTTTGCCTTAAAATTCTTACATCCTTATAATAATCCTTATAAAGTTGTGCCTGTGGAATGACCTGGTGGTCTGCTCTGGTTAAAAACAGGTACCACATGGACTCTGGTTCCAGGTGTCAGCTTACATCATCATCCGCGGTGGTCCAGTGAGTCCACTAAAACTGGTACCTGGCAGTAAGATCTGTCCATGAATCCCGCCAAGGATGGCCTAGCTGATCTTACCACCATCATGGCCCAGAAGTCCCAGCAGATTACCGTGCAAGGGCAGCAACTCGGACAAGTCACCGCCATGTTGCAGCATGTTATGGCTACTCAGCACCAGGGTCAAGTTCCTGCGGTTCCTTCTGCTACTCCAGTGATTATGCAGTTCAGTTCTGTATTCTGGTTTCTAAACTAGAATGGAATGAAGCCGCCTTGGTCGCAATCTTGAAAATAGGGCTTTCTGGGCAAAGTAACGACGCACTGTCTTCACTGTCTGGCCACTCAGATTGACATCCAGTTTACTGAGCACTTTGAGAAACAGTAGGGCTTATTTACTAGGGGTCCGAATCGCTGATTCCATCGGGTATCCCGACGATTTCTGTTTTGCACGAATTCCGCAGGGATTTTGGCGCAAGCAACGGAAATCGGGGGCGTGGCCGTCGGAAAACCCGACGGATTCGGAAAACCCGCGGTATTTAAAAAAAAAAGTGCGTGTCGCTTGCAACGCACTTACCTGCACCAAGAAATAGAAGGTGAACTCCGGTGAACTGCAGCAGACCTCGGCACAGCAGCAACATCTACAGACCTTAGTGAATCCCGTCCGGACCCAAATCAGTGTCGGAGAACCTGCCGCTGGATCGCGACTGGACCGGGTAAGTAAATCTGCCCCAGTGTCTTGAACAAGTGCAAAGCAAGATCCGCCGTCTGCCTCACCTGACTCCTGTCTTCCAAAGTCCACCTCTGCCGCCCTCCAGGTCCCATGCAAGTGGGTAAAGCTTGTCTGACACCCCAAAAGCACTCCTGACAAAGACAGGAGAACCTTTGTCTTTATTGTGCCAGCCCGTAACACTTTCTTGAGTCTTGTCCAGTCTGTCCTCAGGTCACCAGGAAACGCAAGCACCTAGGGCTCCTAGGAGGAGCGTCCCTAGCTGAGAGCACCACGACTGAATTTGCCTGTTTTACTCAGCTCCAGGACAGTATGCTGCCCTGGTCTCCCAGTATCAACTTCCTGTGGTCCGCCTAAAGAAGCTGCTGGCCATCTCCTCCGTCAGTTGGTTGGTCCTTAGCAATCCAGTATATTACCGCACCGCATCTGTCTCTGCAAATTGGGGCTATGCACAAGGAGAAACTGTTGTTTTATGTGCTTCTCTGATCTATGTCTGCCTTTCTGTCACATCTCCCATAGTTGCAGCAACACGCTCCAGTGCTTGACTGGCAGATTGGGGAGATTCTTCAATGGGGACCAGAGTACCAGTCTCGTTGTCTCTCGGTTCTTTGGCCGGTGTCCATCATGCCCGCTTCGGTATCCTCCAAGCCTCTGGTTAATTTTTCCGCTGCTTATACAGACTTTGCCGATGTCTTCTTGAAGAAACTAGACGAGACTCTGCCACCACACCATCCTTATGACTGTCCTATAGAGCTGCTTCCGGGCACATCTCTGCTATGAGGTTGGGTATACCCATTGTCTGTACCCGGCTATGTCTGCCTATATCAAGGAGAAACTGCAAAATGGGTTCATCCGCAAGTCTTCGTATCCTGCGGGTGCTGGATTCTTTTTTGTGGCCAAGAAAGATGGTTCTCTCTGCTCCTGCATAGACTATCGTAGGCTTAATAAAGTTACCATGAAGAACCACTACCCACTACCCTTGATCAGGGAATAGAGATGAGCGAGCACTAAAATGCTCGGGTGCTCGTTATTCGAGACAAACTTTTCCCGATGCTCGAGTGCTCGTCTCGAATAACGAGCCCCATTGAAGTCAATGGGAGACTCGAGCATTTTTCAAAGGGACCATGGTTCGGGAATAAAATGTGTTATTTAATTGAAAAAGAATGTCTTCTGATAAGTTAGCAGATGTATGCAAACATCTGCAATCTATTCTTCACTGTTCCGCGCGTATATTATCTCCCGACAAGTTAGCAGATGTGAAGAACAGTGAAGAATAGAATAAAAACAGTGAACATAGGATCATTAAAGTGAAAAACACAGTGAAGAATAGATTGCAGATGTTCGGCACATCTGCTTACTTGTCGGGAGATACGCTGTCCCGGGATCCGCTCCTCTTCTTCCACTGAAGTCTCCCCAATGTCTCCCTGCTGCCCGATGTCTCCCTGCTGCCCGATGTCTCCCTGCTGCGCGCAATGTCTCCCTGCTGCGCGCGATGTCTCCCTGCTGCGCGCAATGTCTTCCTGCTGCGCCCGATGTGTCTCTGCTGCGCCCGATGTGTCTCTGCTGCGCCCGATGTCTCCCTGCTGCCGTTCCGCGTGTATCTTCCGACAAGTAAGCAGATGTGCCGAACATCTGTACTCTATTCTTCACTGTGTTCTTCACTGTCTTTTTCACTTAAATGATCCTGTGTTCACTGTTTTTATTCTATCCTTCATTGTTCTTCACTGTGTTTGTTTAATTAAATGCTCGATCTCGAGCAGGGGAAATACTCGTCCGAGCAACGAGCCGTTTCGAGTACCTTAATACTCGAACGAGCATCAAGCTCGGACGAGTATACTCGCTCATCTCTATCAGGGAACTCTTTGACCGCCTCTTTGGAGCTAAGGTCTTCACTAAATTGGACATTTGGGAGCATATAATCTCATCAACATCCATGAAGGGGATGAATGCAAGACTACCCTCAACACTCCAGATGGGCACTTTGAGTATCTAGTCATGGCCTTTGCACTCTGCAATGGCCTGCTGTCTTTCAAGAATTTGTCAACGACATTTTCAGAGGCTTGTTATATACCTGTGTCATAGATATCCTGATGTTCTATACTGAGCTGGAATACCATCAGGCCCACGTACAACAAGTTCTCAGGCATCTGAGGGCCATTCGCCAATATGTAAAACTTGAGAAGTGCCAGTTCTACCAGAAGAGTCTTCCGTTCCTTGGGTATATTATTTCTGACAAGGGTCTACAGATGGATCCCACGAAGTTGTCTGCGGTTCTCCACTGGCCTCACCCAGTGGGACTACAAACTATACAGAGATTCCTAGGGTTTGCTGCTGCAGACAGCAACTACTCCATCGGTTATTGGGAGCTTCTGGCCATAAAATTTGCCTCGGAAGGGTGGTGTTATCTTCTGGAAGGTAGCTCTTCATCTGGTCTGTATCTACAAAGATCACAAGAATCTCCTATACCTCCAGACCGCCCAGCATCTCGATCATCGACGGGCTCGTTGGTCCCTCTTCTACCATTTCAATTCTATGATACACTTCCGTCCAGCAGAGAAGAATGTTAAGGCCGATGCTGTCTCTTGTGCCTCTGATGTAATTAGGGAAGATCCGACTCCTTGTCATATTGTTCCTCCAGAATGACTAGTTGTTGCCGCCCCTGTGGATCTGCGGCAGCTTCCTCCTGGCAAGACTTATGCTGCTTTTCGGGAGAGAATACTAACTTGGGGACATTGCTCTTGTGTGGCAGGGCTCCCTGGGGTGCAGAGGCCTGCCTCTCTCATAACTTGTAAGCAGTGGTGGCCAGATGAGGTCAAGGACGTTCAAGATTTTTAAGTTCCGGGGGTCGTAACTAGTCGTCACTTCTCAAGCCAGCAGGTCTTCCCCTGCCGTTGCCTATACGCAGTTGCCCGTGGACTCACATGGCCATGGACTATGTTACGGATCTCCCATCTTCTTCCGGTAATACAGTAATCTGGGTGGTAACAGATCGGTTCTCCAAGATGTTTGATTGATGATTTTGTGCTTCTGCCAGGTCTGCTGTCATCTCCTTGTCTTGCCAGTCTGTTCTTTCTTAATGTCTTCCGGGTACATGGTCTTCCCCTACACATTTTCTTGGACCGTGGGGTCCAGTTTATTTCCAGGTTCTGGTATTCCCTCTTCAATCAACTGCAGGTCAAACTGAGCTTCTCCTCTGCATTTCATCCTCAGTCTAACGGGCAGGTGGAGAGAGTCAACC